>NC_089145.1:8731784-9037225 GCF_009819655.1 Sylvia atricapilla
CCTTTGGGAAAACATGGTGCAGCATTTTGGGCTGGGAGTCCCCATGTGGTGTCACGGGAGTTTATTGGGGAGCTGGTTTCGGTGGGAGCCACAGCCCCTCCCTGCTGGAGCATGGGACCAGGCTGGTTGGCAGGGACAGGGAACAAAGGAGCCAGACCTGGCTCCTGTATGGGGCACAGAATCCATAGGTGATCCACAGATTTTTCTATGGGGTTTAATTATTCTTCTAAGGTACAGCTTGTGAATCCAGGAGGCGTTTCATGCTCACACAACCCGCGGGTAACAGGAGGGCTCAGAGCTCAGCAATGTGTTAGCAGATGTCTGCAGTCCCCACACACAGCTCTGGCTGTTCATTCCATCCCTGACCTTTTGCAGCCTCGCTATTGTTGTGAGGGGCCCCTTGAGCAGGAGCAGCTGAACAATCTGTTACCCCAAACAGAGGCAGCTTCGAAATGCTCATAAATAATTACCTGCCTTGTAGGGAGGTGTGACACTTCACTGGTTAATGGCTGTGAATTGTCCCTGGGTGGCTGATGTTCCCTCAGAGCTAGAGCTGGGCTGGGGACACTAAGAGGTGGTAGGGGCAGGAGGGAGTGGGGAGAGGCACTGTACTGGGAGTGAAGGGAAAAGGAAAAGTGTACAAACCCAGAGTGCAAGTGACTGTGAGAAAACAACTATATCAGGGCGTTGCTTTTCAAAGCAAAGGCAAAGCTGAAGGCAGGACAGAATGGGGAAAAAGGGAGGAAAAGGATCATTTAAAGACAACCACCATCAAAACACTGTCCATCAGAAGGAGGCAGGAGATTCAGAGTAAAATAAAAGCTACAACAAAACAGACAAACATTCACTTAGGTAAATATAAAGTGTTGCTTTTTTGTTTGGGGTTTTTTTTTCTCCTGTATTACTTTTTATTAGCTCTTTCTAGTTAGGGACATATCCTCTTTAAGCTTAAGGGAAAGGACTGCTGGAGACTATTCTTGTGGGCTTCACTGGGGAGGCTCAATAAAGCCCAGAAAAGCTCAGCAAGGCACCCTCTATCCTCTCTGACAGATAAACAGCTGTCAGCTCCATTTTGGAGAGAAACACAGAGCAATATGAGCAATGGCCAGAAGGGTATCTGAAGCAACATGTGAGCAAAGACACTTGAGTGCAAGTGACTACTTCTAGTTTACCCATCACTGGGAACTCCTCACCTTATTTCCACAGATGTGTGGCTTTGGCTGCATGCACAGAGTCTATTATAGGTTTAGGCTGATGAATTTCGAAAATACTGATTTCCATGCGCCTCAGTCCCTGGAGCTAAGAGCATAAATGTGTAACCTTGATTTTATCAAATGGGAGCAGAAAGCCAAGAACCAAATGGGTTTTTCATAAACCTGCTTTTAGACCTCTTTATCAGCTTCAAGAGATGTCCACACACGCAGTTTTGGAACCCTTGGCATCACAGCTGTCTCCTAGCTCTGTTCAAGGCAGAGTCCCACTATGGATGCTGGTTGGGGCCATCAGAGAAAAGGGTTCAGGAGCTGTGATTAGTATGTCTAAGTCCCTTTTCATGCCCCTTACTCGTGCAGGTCAATGGGACGATCAGGCCTTGCCTTGCAATGCACCTTAGTGCTGCTCTGCCCTCTGGAGCTCCAGCAGACAGGGTATAGCAGCAGCTTTCACACTTACCCTCTCTTTGAACAGAGCATTGAGCTGCATGAGCAGCTGACTTTGCCAGGGGCTTGACAAACTACAAATTGATTTCTTTTCCTGCCCCAAGCAGGTAAGTTTATTAGCCATATTTAAAAGTACTTCTCCAATTTTTTTTTCTATTGGCAGAGACCAAAGAATAAGGTTTTTTTTTTTTTCCAAGACTTCTAAAAATTCCTTTCAGCTTAACTCATATGTTCTCTGCAGTGTTATCAGAGATTTAATTTTTTGTCCAAGATACTTATCTTTTCTTATCCTTTTGCCTGTGATGTTGAAGTTCTTAGTGAGCAAATGTTCCTGCTTGGCAAAATGGACAAGAACAGCATCCAGGTTATAACCACTTCCTTTTTGACACAGATTAATGTTATTTGGAGGAGATGAAGGGGGGAATGAGGTCTTCTTATTGTTTGGCCCCTCCATTAGGTTTAACATGAACCCAGGTGAAAAACTCAGGCAGTGAAGTACTAGATTCAACCACACTGCACACACATGACAGACAATCTGATGGCTTCTTTGTGAAATATCTGTATTGGTTTTAGTATGATTATACGGTACTTTTGATTATCATCAAAAAGGTTTAAGCTAAGCTTTATCGCCAGAACACCACGAAGGGTGGAAACTTGACGGAGCAGCTCACCTCCAGAGTTAAGGAGACAGAACACCGGTCTCAGCAGGGTTCACGCTGCCTATCTCCTGCAGTGATCTCCTGCTTGGAGGGAGGAGGTGGTGAGTAATGCCTGGGAGGTGCCCCGAGACTCGCCAGGGACAGGCTCTGGGGAAGCATGAAGGAACGGGGAGATGTGAGGCAGGAACAAGCAAACCCCAAACTTCCTCCGGACTCGTTTTCCTTGCCTGCTTTCACACATTTCTCAGATGACAAAGGACACAGCGTCCCGTGAGCAGTAATTACATGGAAGGGGTGTCTTGAGACCTTGGACAGCCCCCCCCCTCATTTTTGCAGAATCTTTCTCTGCAAGTGGGCCCTCCTCTGGAAGGCTATTCCTTGATCCCCAGGCTCCACAATTCCTCTTCATTGCAGTGCATGCAGAGCGCTCAGACACAGCTATGGCATCAGCTGAGCATTCTTTCTCATCTCACGCAAAGGAAACATCTTCCCATTGAGAACATCAGTGCTGGAAGGGGTACAAAGGTAACAGGAACTCTAAGAGAGCGAGGCCAAGGGTTCAAGAGCCACTGAGGGGACCCACACAGGTGGTCAGGAAGGCTCTCCATGTGTTCTGCTCCAGGCCAGTGTGGATTCTCAGCTGGGGAGGAGGTGGGAGGAGAACCCTCTACCCCTGCAACCTGTAGCACCCAGGGAATAAGTACAAACACAGTGGAGGAAATTAGCTTGAAAGTACTGGGATAGTAATGGAAAGGAAGAGTTACCCATGATCTGAAGATGAAGCTGATGAAGCAGGAGATAGGGTAAAGGCTGTTCCAGAGAGCTGCAGAGAAGGATTTTCCACCACTTCTGGTCAGATGCATAAAAAGGCAGAGCCAAAGCCACTCGTTGGTCAGCTAGAGGCAGCTGGAAATGCCTCTGAGAAAGAGCAATGAACCCAGAGGACCTGCCTGAGGAAAGAGTACAGGGTGCTCATTTTCATGAATGAATATGTATATGGCAAATAAGTTGGTAGGGAACCACTGAGTGGTGGAAGGGGAGGAGAACATCAGATAATACCTGAAATACTTAGAGAATGGGTGCAGAGCTCTCTGTGTTTGAGTAGAGGGATCGTTGCAGGTGACAACTGCCAACATCAGAAGTTTCTGCACAAATTAGGCTTCCTTGGGTATGCCTCTGCATGGGAAAGCTGTGGATGAAGCAGCAGACAGATTTACAGATAAGAAAGATCTGGGAGGGGGTGGAAAATTCAAGATCAGGGCTGCCCAAAGGCTTCCTGTGAAGTGAGGTGGAAGGGAGGAGAGCAAAGAAATAAAAGCCATGCAGATATCTCTGCCCAGTTTGGACCTGTGAAGTACGTGTCATCTCCAGCCACCAGCCCCTCCTGACTGGGAGAGCGTGTGGTGGCTGCTGCTGTCTGCAGGACAGGGGGACAGGGGGCTGGTGAGGCCCTCCAGACACGCACTCAGGGCTGAGGAAACAGGACGTCACCTGCAGCTCATGCTCAGCTGCCCATCAGCAGGACAGAGGAGTGTTTCTGCAGAAGGATGGTCTTATGTAGAGCGGATCTCTGGGTTTTTCTCACCCTCAGAGTGCCCAAATTACAGGCATGCAACCAGGCAGTGGGGGAGCGGGGGGGCCCAGTTTCTTTAACAAGTAGAACTAGAGGAATTCTGTATAAGATTTAAGCTTTTTTGTTCAAAGGTGAAACATGAAGATGCTGCTCACCCGTTAAAGAAGTACCCAAGGAGAAGCTGGAACTCTGGACTCAGAGCACATGCTGCTCAGCTCTGCTGAAAACTAGGAGACAGCCCTGATGCTGAGAGAGTGCACAGCCCCACACAAGGGAAAATATAGGAAATAGGTGGGAAAATATAGCATAGGAAATGCTAAGCATAGAGAGGTCTTGGCAAGAGCCAAAGGAGTAGAAACGTCTCTGTCAGCAAGTGAATGAAAAAGCTTGAAAGTCAGACCAAGAAACAAGCCAAAATGTCTTTAAAAGAAGCATCCATTCTTGCATCCTTCGAGTTCAAGTTTGTATCAATCCCTGTAACAACTGGATTTATCTCTCCACATGATAACCAAGTCAAATCCTTATATGAAGTACCAGTTTGTAATCCGAACATCTGACAAAAGTTCCTCAGCCAGGAGCCCCCACATTTTCTCCTCAGCCCTTCCACTGAAGAGCTCCAGATATTTGGGGATGCTCAAGGGTTGGAACCCTGGAGGCTGAAAATTTCAGGCTTTCTGACCCTCAAGCAAACACTACATTTGACTGGAGATGTGGAACAGGCTTCCAAAACTGAGTGGTAGCGCTGGGATTATGGGTGTGTGGTTTGAATAGTATTGTGTGATCTCACAGGGTGAAAAACTTAGAGTTTAAGGTTTTAGTATATAGTATTATACATGTGGCAATATGGAGGATTTAAGGCATTGTCTAAGTCCTTCTTCTTCACCTTCTTCTTCATGGTTTTGGGTGTTTTTTTCTAATCAGATTAAAAAATCTGCATTGCGGGCCTTATATTCAATTACTGGGTTAAAAGTATAAATGATAAAGGTGTCATCTCAATATTGGATAGTTCATGCTTAAAAGTCCTTGGAAAGAGTTAGAGGCACCTCCATTTTCTACCTTGTTAGAGTCCATGACTTGTGAGGCTGTATTATAGATAAGAATTAATAAACAACGAGTCCGAACATGAAAACTGCGACTCTCTTGTATTAATCCTGTTTCTAATATGAAGAAGATAAAACCCTCACACCCAAGGAAAGGATGTGGCCCCGGAGAGCAGCTGTACCCTGAAGGATTCTGGTGTGTGCTGCTGCCCCGCAGTGTCAGGCAGAGCACGGGGTGGCAGTGAGGCTCATCAGCCCTCCCTGCTGTGCTCGTTTCACGACTGCAGAATGGCTCCATCTGTTTACCTGCAAACACCAGGTATAACCAGGTTAGATAAGAGCATTACCAGCATGTGCAACCTTTGGACTTTGGCTTGAGGCTTCTACTTTCCCTTCTGGAGAGAACACGTCATATTTCACTGTCTGCTTTATTTCTTTCTCCTTTATTGCAGCTGTGCTCAGTACCCCGCACAGATTGATTTTCCTGGAGGCACAAACAAGCAGATAGAATCCAGAGGAGGTTTAAATAAAGGGAATCATTGTAAATGGTCTTCGAATTAATAAATATATATAAAGATAAAGAAGAAGCATAGAGATATATAGGACTATAGAGAGAGATATATGGAGATTGTAAAAACAAATCATGACCCATGTGTTCAGTGTGCCCTCAATGCTAGGATATCCTGGAAAGCAATAGGCTTTACTGGACACATTTGTGATCCCACCTGGGATACAGGAAATGTGCCACAAAATCGAGTCATTGAAGGATGGATCCCAGGATAACAAAGCATGCCCAATAGGAAGAGTTTACCTTAAAAAGATCACCTAAAAGGCACAGTCTGCCTTCTCAGCTTACTAAATTCAGGCTGACAGAATATGCACTTCCACTGTAGCCACTACTAATTAGCAGAAGAGAAAAGAACTACCAATTTAGGGATGCTTGTGACCTGTAGGCAGAGACTACTGATTTTTAAGTCACTGATTTTTCAGAGATTCTGAAGTTCTCACCTTTCTTCCCCCCTCCCATATTCCTGCCAGCCACTGACCCTCCTTTGATCTGCTGTAAGCCTGGAAGTTTGTCTCCCTTCTGCTCTCTGGATCTGTGTTCAGAAAGAAGAGCTGCAGCATTCATCATGAATAACTATGCACAGCAACTCCTTCTGAGTCTCCTTTGGAGGGGGACTTATTCCTTCCTGCCTAATTAAGAGACTATCAAGCCGGACTCTCAACAAAAGGGATTTGGTAAGATTTTTTGTAAGGTTTTTTGACTTCTCAGTCTTCTCTGGCGCACAGTCTCAATACATAAAGTAGAAATTCATCCATCAACATAAATTAGGCCCCAAGATTGAATTGATTTGATTCACCTGAACAAAAAATACAAAAATGCCTGTTTGTGCTTCCCTTTCTTGCTGTCATCTGGCTCAGAAACACTTTGTACTTGGGAAGAGCTTGTATCTGCTACCCCAGTCTATATGTGTTTTTAGGAGGCTGCCAATATAAGTAAAATGCAATACACTGTCTTTCCCATTCTCTTGCAAAGCTCTCCTCTGCACCATCAGCATCCTCCCTTTCAGTCACTTTTCAGTTGCTAAATGAATTAAACATTCAGCTCTGCTAAAAAAAAAGGGAAAACTGTACCAGTTACCATAACCTCTTGACTTCTTGACTTCTGCTAATTCTATTTCAGGCCAATTGCTCATTTCTCTGTATTTCTCCACTGCCAGTACAGTAAGCCATGTGCTCTCCTGGCTTCAATCTGAATTTTCTGTCACCTGGCCTGTGTGATACCCTATGCACACACAGTGACAGAGGCTCTGCCTCTCCTGGACACCTCCACGAATAAAAAGAAATTTAAAGTACCAGTTTACTCCAGCTTTACTCCAGCTACTGGTGAAGGTAGGTCACTGGAGGAGACTGACTTCAGTTTGAGTCAGACTACCCTTGTATCCCTCTAGACCAAGGCCAAATGCCACAGACACTGGCCCTGCCAGAGATGCTCAGTGGCTTTGCCAGCCTGGGAATGCAGCTGGACATGGGATGGTTTAAAAGCTGAACTAGACACCTCAATTGAATTACACAGTTCAAGGGAAACTAGCACTACTAAGCATATAGAAACCATCTGACTCTCCACAGAGAAGTTATTACTCAAAAGGTTTCTGTGCTTGCCGAATAATCTGATCTCTGCTCAGTGCAAAAGGGTTTTTCCTTTCTCTTTGAACTGGATTTCAATGTGTCCTTGCATGAAGAGCATAATGAATTACATGCCTACGGCAAGGGCTGTTTGAAGCACTGTCCTTTATTCCTAGAGCCACTTCTAGGGAAGGTGAAGCTGCTGAAGGTAGAGCACCTCTGGTTTTGTCACAGATCCCCTCTGTGGTGTCACTCTGTGCTCAGGGGATGACACTTGGGTGGACAGCATTTAGCACAAACACAGCCTGGGGGATGTCCCCTCTCTCAGCCAGGGCAGGTGGGAGCTGTGCCTCACTGGAACACAGAGCCTGTCATGATAGAGCCTGTCACCTGACAGCAGAGCACAGCATTTTAGGGACAACTGTGAGGCAAAAATCCAAAGATCTAGTTCTTCACCTCCCAAAGGTTTGCCAAGACAAACACCGCAGAGACAGGTCCTGCTGTTGGTGTCCACGCTGCAGAAATATACCTGTCCAAGTTAAACCACAGAAGCTTATGGGGACTTATGAAAACAGTCCCACCCTGGGGAAAGTGGGGCACTTAAAAGTGATTATCAGGCACGTGTTTTCAGTGGCTGGCCACTCACCCTGGGCTTACCTCGTGCAGCTCAAAGATGGCCTCACAAGCAAAATATAAAGTGACATTTTGGCTCTTTTTGGGGTGCCCTCATGTGCACACCTTCCAGATTCCTGACTGATAGATGCAGGAGGCTTTCCAGGCCAAGGGCTACCAGGCCACTCACAACAGGGTGGCAGCAGCATGGGCAAGGGGTCGGGCTCCTACCAGCATTTCTCAGTCACCAGTGGGAGATCTCCCTCTGCCACTCCACCCTGAGGCCCAGGGAAGCATCATTACTTTTACAGCTCTACCTTTACTGAATAACCCAGCTAATAGCATTAGATGAAGCAGTGATTTTCTGATGTTTGGCCAAGCTGTTAACATTGTCATTCTAGCACATTTTAACAAGTACAGGCAGGTCCGGGCATTAGTCATATTTCTATAAACATGGTGGTGGTTTTTTTCCTCTTTTTCTTTTCTAACTTAGCCATGTTACTGGGCTTCAAAGCCATCAGTGGAAACAGATGTGTGAGTGTCATAAAATTATGCTGCTACATCAGGGGTTTTTTTATGGCTTTGTACAAGCTGCATGTCAAAAGACACCTCAGTCCAGAGGGCCAAGTCAGAGAAGTTAGCATAAGTTTAAGTAATTACAATCTGTGAAATGAGCACCCAGTCTTACCTAAATTTAAAAAAATAAAGACAGAATAAAATAAATAGTAAAATAAAACTCTCTTCCCTGACTTAATTTGGGTTCCATGTATACACACACTGTTCTACAGTCTCCAAATGGATGCTAGTGGGGCTGGTGGCACATCTGAAGGCACAGAACTTCAATACTTTGTCACATCCTCACTGCTCAACAGGTGGCCCTGGTACCATTAACTGTGTCCTGAGGAAGACGTCTGTGGGCTGTGAATCCTTCGGGAGCAGGTGTTTATTTCCCTGGGCTCCTCTGAGCAGCAGCTCAGCCTGCAGTCCCCAACAACCCTGTGCCACTCAAAGGTTTGTTGGAGAGAACTTCACAGTGCAGACACTTTTTATGCCGCCTAGGCGTGAACTGAAGGGTTTCTGAAAGTCTTGCAGCGAGCCCTATTTTTGGGCAAAATATTGCACCACGACTTCACCTCACCTATATCAGGTGTTTGTGTAGGATGGGCTTCAGGTAACTTAAGGAAGTATCCTATTTCTTCCCGTTGTGGGAGTCCGAGTGACTCGGTGATGCATGAAGCAAACACGAACGTGAAGCAAACACGAACGTGAAGCAAACACGAACGTGAAGCAAACACGAGCAGAACTCCTCGGGGCAGTGGCAGGATTAGCTCGGGGCGCGGTTCGGGCTCTCTGAGCGCGGTGCCGAGCATCGCAGCCCCGCCGCGTCCAGCCCGCTCCTCCCGGGGCTGCGGCGACGGCGACAGCCGGGCCCCGGAGCGGGCTCCCGGGGTGACAGATTGCCGAGCATCGGCCGGCCCGGGGCTGCTCCTGTGCCCAGAGCCGGAGACGCGGCGAGCGCGGCTGCTCGGCGGGCGAGCAGATTGCGGAGCCCCGGACCCTTTGTGCGGGCCAGCGCCGGTGGCTGGGCCCCGCGAACATATGCAGAGCAGGGTGACATATGGCAATTGGTGACTTCCCGGCGCAGATGCCGAGGGGCTTTGTTCGGCAGCGGGGCGCTGGTGCCAGCAGCGCTGCCGCGGCTCTCCTCCCCGAGAGCTGCGGCTGTGCTGAGCGCCTTTGGTGCTCCCGGAGCTCTGGCCACCGCCCAGAGACCAGGGCACGCCGAGAAATGGGCTTCATCTAACAGCGAGACCGAGCTGCACTCCTGCTTCAACTCCTTTGCGTTCGGGTTTCTATTCACACATACGTACAACACCACAGCCTGAAACAAACCACTCCTAAAACTGTTTGCTTTTGCATCAAAAGCTTTGGTTTCAATAGTTTCTCGCTATTAATGATATAAACAGAAAACTATATAGTGATAAGTAGCGACATGTGTATTATTTTTTTAACCCTTTTAAGCAAAATTTTAAGTTGAGGTTAAAAAGGGCAAAACAAAATGATGATTTCCTCGCCCTGGGACTGAGAGAAAACGGAAAAAGATTCCATCAGCTTCCCCGTGCTGGAAAAACCTGCGGGAAGGTTTTGAAATCCCAGCACGGGTCGCAGCTGTGCTCACCTGTGCAAAGCCATGAGACAGGCACACACTGGGAAGTACAGCACCGGGCTGGGGCTGAGATACAGAGATCTGCTCTCACCTCTGACCACCTGTGTGACCAACAGGAACCCCTCCAGCCCAACATGCCTCAGAAACTCCTCCCAGTGCACTGTTTGCAAAGGCCTGCTGGCTGTGGGGCAGACCACGACCTTACAGCACCGAGTCCTTCCACGTGGGCCACAGGAGCCTCATCCAACAGGAACTGCATCCTCCTAGCCCAGGACAAAATATTTGCGTCTTATTCCCTATTGCTGGCACCATCAGCCTTTGCTCACTTATTTTATGTGTTTCCATGGTGAAGAGGAATCTAAGCCCACGTAGATTTAAAACCTTTGCATACAGACACACAGTCAGGAGCCAGAGGAGAGCCAAGTGCTGCCGTGTGCCGTGGGTTGGGAACTGATACAGGCTCTTGCCCTCCACAGCTTTCTGCTTGAGCAGAGCCCAAGATGCAGAACAGAGACATGGAGCTGGCAGCCACCACCACCCCTGAGAGAGCAGCTTGAGAGCTGCCCAGCCGAGAGCAGTTTTCTCTGCTTTCTGCTCCTTTTGCTTTTCAAGAGCTAGTGAAGCAAACACGCTGCTCTGAACTGGGGCTGTAGGAGCAGCCAGGCTCTAAGTCAAGGGACACAAAGCAAGTTGCTACCACCACGTTGTAGAAAGAAGCAAAGAAACCGTGAGGCTGCCCAGAGGGCTGAGCTGTGCTGACTCTGGGATCCCCAATGTGCCCCTGTGGCCCTCAGTGGGTCTCCAAGTTGCTGCATTTGCCCGCAGAGGTTGGAGTACATGAGGTGGGTCTGGCTAAGCTCTGACAGCATCACATGTGCTGGGCAAGCTCCAGCCACCTGTGCAGCAAGTGTCCAACCCAGCCAAGGCTGCTCCAGACCCTCTGGACGTGCGCTCTGTGCTGGTGCTCACATTTGCAGTGCTCAGCCAATCCCTCTGGCTGACTGGCTCATCACTCTAAACTGCTGTCTCAGTCTCATCCCCTCCTTTGTAGCAAAATCCCAAACAAACAGCCTCACTCCTCCAACCCGGCCTGGAAAACGGTCGTGTAGGGATCAAGACAGGATGTATTAGGGAAAAACTAGATTGTCAGTAGTCCTGTCTCTGTGACATTGAGAATCTGACAGGGAAATAGTGCACGGAAGAAGAGCTTTACCTGGAGACTGGCTCCCTCTGCAGCCGGATCGTCAGCATCCCGAACGTGGCATGTCATTTTAGACATTTGTTTCACTGCTACTCAGAGCCAGAAAACCTCCTGGGAATGAACGGGCTAAGCATGTGCTCCCCATCAGGTTATTATCTCGTCTTATGCTTTACGACATCACAGGGATGATGGATAAACTACCCCAGTGAAAAAGCAGACGGACTTCCAAGTTAAAATCCCGTCACTGGCAAAAACGTCACATCAAAATCTCCAGACCAGGTGGTAGAAAAAGCGGCAATTTCTGAGTTTCCTGGAATAACGGAGAGCAGAGCACGGATCTAACAAACGGACCGTGCAAACCCTCAGCAGCTCTTCCCAGTCGCTCAAAACCTTCCCGCTGGGCGCTGCTCCTGAGTGGGAATGGCAGAGCGGAGCGAGGCCGAGCACAGTTCCCGCATCTCCCGCAGCTCCTGCATGTCCCACAGCTCTCGCATCTCCCGCATCTCCCACATTTCCCGCAGCTCCCGCAGCTCCCGCATCTCCCACATTTCCCGCAGCTCCCGCATCTCTTGCATCTCCCACAGCTCCCGCATCTCCCGCAGCTCCGCGGCCCCGCAGTGACACCGCGCTGCCCACGACCGACGAGGTCCACGGGGAAATGTGGAAATTGCCACTAGCCACGTCTCTAATGGGCGTATTCTCGCTGGCATCAAGGGAGAACACGAGGCAGGAGTTAAGCCAGGGAAATTCCACATGTTACGCGGGAAATCAGTTTAGGTTATGGCTGAGGACGCTACAGGGCTTAAAGCTGTGAATCAGCTGGCAGGTTAATAGCCCCTGCATCTCCCCTCACGGGAGTGAAACCCTCGCTGCGTGGCCCACAGACCCGTTTGGGGGTGCTCACTCTCTCTATTCCAGTACACCCCGTGCCCTCTGGCCGCCTGCTCAGTCCTCATCCAGCCGGCACTGGACTGCAGGCTGAGGAGTTAACAATTCCCTCCGTGAGTGGCACTGCTTCCTCCACCAGGTCAGCAGGCCTTGTCCTCCCTCTCCCCGGGTCCTTTCTGCCCCCAAAGCCATCACATCCTGCAGCCTCGTTCGTGCTGAGCAGAAGCTGCAGCCCCCGTGGGAAGGGGCCAGTGCAAGCCCTTTGCCAAGGCAGCGAGTGCAGAGCACCACGGAGGAGCACCGTGCTGCTAAACCTGTGCTGCATCAGTGCACAGCGGAGCTCAGAGCTGCAGGCACTGCCAGGGAGGGCTCTGCCTTTACCAGTTTCACTGGAGACAGATGAGTGAAGTGTTGTCAGCTTCACCCTGCCAGAAACCATCTCGTGCACCCCAAAAAACGTGTGGTAAAAATTTCAATGAAAACTCTGCTGTTACCTTTTGGTGCTTCCAAGCCACTGTATTCCAGAATGGAAACCATTCCATTTTACGTTTATAACCATGTGGCCTCTACACATCCCACACAACGTCCCTAAGGCCTGGCTTTTAGGCCAGTGCTAAATATTGAGCCATATCATGAAACTGTGGGAATTGTCAGCACTGAATAGAGCGCACATTTATGGAGACAAATAACCCCATGCAGGCAGACACAAATAACCCCCTTTCTTTGCTGGGCAGCAGCCAGTTCATTGGCAAGTGCCTCTTCCAGGCTCTAGACTGGGTGTTGAGAGCCCAAAAAACCATCAGCCCAGAGCAATAGTCAGAGTACAGTGTGTCGGTGCAAGAAGGACAGCTAGAGCACTTCAAAGGAGCTGCCACATTTACTTGGCTCTGTGAAGAGGTCAGGGCTCATCTATTCATGAAATGAAGAGCATGTTTTTCTCTGTTTACTCTCTTCAGGATTTGTGTCTGGATATTTCAACAGCCACTTGTGGCAGCTGGCTGGATGGATAGTTATTATACATAGACAACTTCAGCTAGCTAGGAGTCAGAAGAAATGGTTCTGAATGTTCAAAACACTGCTCACAATGAGAAAATGCTGTATCATATACCCACAAAAGGAAAAAAAAAAAAAAAGCCTGGCTGGTAGCATAAATTGCTCATTTGCTGTAGGAAAATAAAATCCAAACTGGTACGATACAAAGCCTTGTTCTGAACACTTCACCTCTTTATCTGCTGCCAACTATCAATACTGTAAATTTGCCTTAGCCATCACACCTCTCATCTGTGTTTCATCTGTAGACACACTTTTTAAAGCCAGGTGAAAAAAGCCAGGCCCTTTCAGTGCCTCCCACCGGAGTAAAAGCTCATTAGCAACACTGTGACAACAGCAGTTTGCACAGACCACCTTCTCCGGGTACAGAGCAAAGCTGGAGGAAGGCTGAAGAACAAGGTGAGTTTTGACACCAAGCTGCAAATTGGCACCAGCACACCCAAAGTGTCCAGTCTGAGCTCAGCAGCTGAAAACTGCAAATGGACAGTGAGAAGATTCCAGTATAGGCTTCCTTGCCAGAAGATCCCATTCTCCAACAGTCCACCTTCAAAGGACAGTTGGAAGGAGGTCTGACCATCTGGAGAAATTGTTCATAATGTTCTGTGACATCAAAAAATAAAACCAACAGCTTGGCAAAATGCAAACCTGCTATCATGCTGATTCCCACTTGTTTTCCCTTTTGTGGAGCTGCACGTGAGCTTCCAAAAAAACGTTGGGAGAAAGCAGCAGGTTTAGCTCCTCCAGCCAGGCATCCCTAGCTACAGGTGGCCAGCTGGGAATTCTCAGCCACCTGGCTTCAGGGCTTGCTTTGCTCTGGGGACAATCCCATCTGCTGGCTTTGGTGGCAGCCTCCTCCTGCCACGGTGGCTGGTGTCCAGCACACACAGAACACACACCTGGGCTGGCAGCACCTCTGTCACCCTCCAGACAGCCCCACCAAGCAACACAAACCAGGACGCTTCTGCCTCACAAATCGAAATGGTCCAGACTGAAAGGCAGAAGCTTAAACACGTATGTTTGTAAGCAATTTAAATTCTAGTGTTGGGAAAAATTGCTCCACCGCTTTAACGCTTTTGTAGGAGGTTCATGGAATGATGGTATCATCCCAGGTGAGGGTCGTGCCATGTGGATGGCAGAATTCAAACCAGCTTGTGCTAAAAGAAAGCCTTCTCTTCACTGAGCTGTAGATTTGTGTCCTTCCCTGCTCACAGGGGAGCACAGGATTACAGTTCTGTTAGCAAGGATTTGAACCTGTCAGTGCTCTGGAGTGTATCTGTGAGAGAGAATTACACCCAGAAGCTGCAGGGACCAAAGTTTTCAGATTACTTGCTCTTTTCATTTTTTCCTTCTTCTTTATTATTGCAGCCTCATTCTTTGAAGTTTATCTATCCTCTGTCACTGGTGAATCTTTTGAAGGGATCTTTCTGTTCTGCAAACACTTTATTTTCATGCAGAGAGAGCAGTGGACCACCTTCAACAGGGAATGCACTCTTACTCTTCTAAACAATCAGTAACTTGTTTACTATCTTAATACAGAGGGAGATTTAAATAAAATCATTAGGTTTGGGCTTAAAATGTGCATCACAGCTCTGCTGTTCTCAAGAGTGGGCTAAATCCAGACATGGACACAAACACCCAAATAATCTCACTTTTGAGTTTGAAGTTTGCTGTTTTAATTTCAGGTGTTTTGATTTGAACTTTGATGTGCTTCAGAATAAAATGAACTGCTGGCTGGAAAACACTCTAAGCCAAACCAGAAGACTTATCAATCCCCTGAATAAACTTAGTGAGTGAATTCTAAGTGTATTTTCAGGAAGAGTTCCACTGGTTGTAGCCATGCCCTTCAGCGTACCCCAAATAAAAATGACCACAAAGATTTTTTTCCTCCATAAGAATGTGCTACAGAATAGAGAAAAGATTCAGGAATTATTACTTCAGACTGAGACCTGAGATGCAAATTTATACTCCCAAATCAGTTTCCTGCCAGGACCTACTAAATCAAAATAGAGCTAACAGAGTGGAGCTGTGGTTAATGGGAAAGACATTCAGCACTTGAATGAAAAACGCAAAAAAAAAAAGCTTCAAAAGAAAAAGGAGGGAACAGGAGGGCATCAGTCTCGTGCCTTTCCCCAGGGCTTCTTTGCATGTCCTGATTTTATTGACACTATCATCTTCTGTATTCTAAAAGCTCAGCTGTGGTGTGAGGCAGGTTCTGCAGCAATGCCAATCCAGTGAACTAAACTAAGCACTTCTTGCAGGATTGGCCTGGGGCCACTGATTTCAAAGAGAGCTGCTGGATGCCCAGCATGACTGACAGTTAGGCTCTTTGTGGATCAAAAATCAGAATAATTCTCTTCCATCTGGCATTTTTCATGACCCCCACTGTGCCAAATATTGCAGTCACAACACCTCGCTTTTTAAAAATCAACACTCAGCCAAAGGCATAAAACGTAACAAGCACTTGAACAAGTGAAATAGTGGTAGCAACAAAATTCTTGCATATTACCATTGTAGTAATGGCACTTGGTAAGTGGTTAGAAACTCCTTAAACAAACCTGCTTTGTCAGGGAGGCAATGCTTCAACTGCTCTTTGAGGTGCTTCATTCTTAACCCCCAAATCACTGGTAACTAGAAAATGTGGACCGTTGTCAGGCTGATAAAATCTTCTCTAGGTCTTTTCCAGGTCTCACAGTAAGGATTTACTGCAGGCCAAAAAATTAATCTCTGAAGAGGACCTAAAGGAAGAAGAAAAGAGCAGAGGTAGTTAGGGTGGCAGAGAACACAGCCTGATAGATGGAAAACCCAAAGAAAGTGATAGGAAAAGCACAAGACAATGAGAAAATAAGCTGACTTGAAGGAAGTGAAGTTTTAGACTAGAAACATAAGAATTGCTGGACTTTACAGCAGAGTACAGCCCAGTGTCCTGTCTCAGCAGGGCTGAATGACTGATGGAAGGGTAAGAAAACAGAAGTTTATATGCTTCCTCCCTGACAAACTCTTTCTGTTTTAAGATACACAGGGCAATAATGTCAGAACCAGAGACAGCAACAAGTGTGTTTAATAGCTTTTGGTGGAGTTTGCTTCTGTGAATGGGTCTAGTCTGAATCCAGGTAAACTTTTGGCATTGACCACACACTCTGGCAGGAATGCTCACAAGTGTACCTACACTGCTTTTGAAAAGGTCTGTCTTAATTTCTTTCAGGTTTGCCACGTATTTAATGTAATATGAGAAATCCTAAATGATGTTTTTCTGATCACATTCATCCCCTACTTGATTCATCATTTTTATACCACTTTATCTCATTCCGTTGTTTTTTATCTAAGGTAAAAACTTCATGTAATCGCCAAGGTAGAAAGGAGGCCATATCTTTTACTACTCTATCTGCCTGTATCTTTTCTAGCCCTAGAGTCTTTCTTTGGAGGTGCAATCATATCAATAACACAGCAGTAGAGATAAAGAAACCTCAATTTATTTCCTCACATTCCTTTGATTGCTTCTGAAAAGCAAATAGAAGAAGATTCAGTAAATCACCACATTTTTATGTTTCTGGAAGTGTTTTCAGAAACACAATGACCTCCTTCCTCATCCCACATATAAAGTGGGAGCCTAGGATGAGCATCCCAGAATGTACAAACAAAAGCATGGATGTCAACCCAGAAATGGTCTTATTATGGGCTGCCTCATGGCACACGAACACTGCACAATGCAGGGAGCACTGTGTGCACAGAGTGCACATTGCACAAACCCTGCTCTCTCAGAGGTGCGAAGTTAGAGTTTTTATTAGCTCTGAATTACTGGAGGCAAGCAACAAGCCCTATCAAGGTTGTCGTGTGGCTTAAAAAAGAGCAAATTTGAAGGATTTCCAAGATGCGGGGAAAATACTGAAAATTCAAATATAGACAAAAGTGGGAAGAGTCTGGAAAAAAGAAAACGATCTCCAGATGGAGGACAGGAGAATGCCAAAAGTCTTGAAGATGTTTTATTTTAATCCCAATTCCCTAAGCATTGGATGTTGTTTATAACACAAAATTGCCTGTATTGTTTGTATGTTACTGCTTGATTTCTAAAGCGATGAAACAAGCTGTGGAAGCCACAGCAGGGTTCCCTTTTAGACATTAAATCAATGCACTACATCTGTTGAAATCCTGGAGAGCCCAAGGCAGCAGTGCCAAATTCCGGAGTCTGTCCCCAGCAGGAGCCGTGCGGTAAACGTCTGCATTTGGGTCCGAGTTTGGCCTGCTGGCTGTCATCCTCTGAAAACCCTTTGGAGGCTCTTCAGTCGAAGTGCTGGGAGGGGGAGTTCTCCCCTCCCACCTCCAGCACCTTTTGTGATACAGCTGAGGCTGTGAAGAGCCCTGAACCAAGCAGGGGAGGAGAGCGAGCGGGGCTGGACTGAACCCCGTGGTTACTTCATGGCTTGATGAAGGAACCGTCGAAGGTGGTGTCCTAATGTTTTTCCTGAGAAAAGTTTTCCCACCTTCTTCTCTGTGCTGAAAGGTGGGAAGTTCTCTGAGCTGACCAAAATGCACCAATGCAGCAGACTTCAATGGAGGCAGGAAGCCATGAGGAGCTCCCGACACCCACATACAGATACGCCTAATGTTCAAAAATTCCAAAAACAAAAAGCCAAAACCCCCAAAATTAAAAATTTACTGTACTGAGCTCTCCAAATGCCTGAGGTCTGTCTGTCTTCCCACAGTTTATGCACACAGGAGTCAATCAAGCTGGGAACAGAAACATAAAACACCATGGAAGCCCTGCAGAATGCTGTGTCCCATCCCACGTGGCTCTGAGCTGCTCCCACCACTGCCCACCCTGACCTGTCCGCAGCACACTCCAGCCTGTTCCTTCCATGAGTCTGCTTAGGTGCAATTAGATCCTCAGGTTTGGGCCTCTTTCTAAAGCACCCTGTCCCTTCTGCAAACTAACTGGGTGAGCACACAGAGAAAGGTTAAAAGTTCATTCCTGGTTCCTAACCCTGAGATGCTGCAGGTTTTCAGTGGACAGCATCCTCTAACACGCTGGAGCCTGCCTATCTCCCTCAGTGTCTTTGTTTCCAGGAGCGAAATCATTCCTGCTTGTCAAGTATGAGCGTTGAAAGAATCTATGTCCAGTCATTGCTGTGTTCTGGGAACTAATGGGAAAAAACATGTCAGAAGGAGCACTTGCTTAATGACTGTGGTGCAGTGCAGTTTTTTCCTGAGGTGGAGGTGATAGTAGCAGGCAGCAATGGACACGACATGGACACTCCTGCACTCTGAGCCCTCACTTCAAAACCACTGCATGGATTGTCAGACATCTCACTTGGCATTGCTCTCTCTTACTCCAGCATCAAATCCTAAATCTGACCCAAAACGTCAAGCAGGATTCATTCTTCTTTTTTTCACAGCAATTGCCTGCCGATTTGGATGCTCACTTTCCTGGTTTGCCAGGCACCCTGCAGAGTGGCCTCTGCAAACTCACACCTGCAGGGACAGAGAACAGTCAGACTGCTCAGGTGGATCTGTCTTTTGGGCTTTTGGCTCCTCTGCACAGCTGACCTGCTCACAAGCCATGAAAAACCTTACAGCCAGCGCGCCTGAGGTATTACAGAGAAGAACACGGCTCATAGTTAAATCTAACTTAATGTTAGGTGTTGGAACACAGCTGTACCACCCTGGAGCTTCACTGGTTGAGTCCAAGTGTTACAGACAGTAGATTTCATCCCAAGAAATAGTCAAACTGAAAATCACTTGGGCTGTGACAGGTCATTAGCTAAATACAGGCTGTTACATATTTCTTCCACACTAAAAGTATATTACAGTTTTTTTTTTTATGGAAGCGTAAACCTTTGGAAAAGCATACCAGCATTTATGACTTGACCTCATTACAAAGGATAAATAAAAAATAGGTGACTTTTTTTTAATAGAGATGCTGTAGTTAAAAGAAAAAAAAAAAAAAAAAAAAGTACTCTGCTCTGATGATCTATTTAAATTCCCTAGCAGTGGTGGTCCCACTCCCTTCCCTAACCTGCCCTATCCAGGTGTCCAGGAACAGCTACCTCATAGGCTTCCCTAGCTATGACATCCTGCTGTGGATGTCAACAGATAAAGAGAGCAGAAAACCCCAACTCCAGCTCTGATGAGGTACAATGTCAGAACAAAAACATAGGAAATATTCTTTCCTTTAGGATAATTAGGTCTTTTACAACAAATTTAACTTTTTTTTTTTTTTAAAGAAAAGATACGTTATTTTTACACAAGTTTATTTTAGCAATGCCTAATTTCTACTTTAAAGCCCCCAGCAAAGAAAAGAGAAGAGAGGTTTTATATAAACGTGCAACAGGGGCAGCCACAATGAAATTGTGTCTCTCTTAAGGTACAATCTGAGCAATTCACTCCCAATGCAAATGATGAGCCAGCCCTCAAAGGATATATTTATTAGACTTTTCTCTGGTGACACCAAACCAAAGCAACTTAAACTCAGTTTTTCACTTTTGTGCCTTGAATACCAAGAAAAGGGTGGGTGTTTTTGGCAGAGCAGATTGGTAAACCTGTCATGCAAATATTTTGCCTGCTTAGTCCCTGCAGCTCCTATTCCAGTCTTGTAACTGATCCCCGTGTCTTGGTGGGTGGAGAGAAGAAGGGGCTGGAAATAGAAAAAAGATTAGATTGGTTACCAGCAATAGGAATGAATAATGTTTATAAAGTGCTTTCAGATGAGAAGAAGTACATGAGCCTAAATAGTATGAAATAATTGAAACTCTCTAAGTGGGGCAGATGATGAGGTGACAGCAGGGATTTTTGTTGTCTGTGTGTCTGACATTTTGCTTATGTCTGACCACTTGTGAGGTGGTCATGAAAAACCACCCAACAGAATAACCAACAAAAAGGGTGAATAAGAATTGCTGTGGGCACAAGTGTGGGAATTCCACCTCATGTCCAAAGCTGTTTCAGGTGAAAAATACTGTAAAATTCACAGGAAATAAACACTTGTGCACCAGGGGGTGAAATTCTGACCTCACACTAATGTCAGCTCCTAAGAACTCCACCAGCCTAGAAGTGCATCACTGTAAATCTCGCTGGAATCTCACTACAGGAATTACCTTCACTGCAGTGTGAGCCAGGACAGCACCAGCAGTGCGCAGAGTTACTTCAGACACCTGTAAAACATCAGCCAGTACCTGGAGCCAGAATTTACAAACCCTCCAGCACAGACTGCTCTGAGCAATGAACAATGTGCGCTCGTGGAGAAATATTGTTGCACAAACTTCAGTTCTACTGGGCTGCAAATTTCGTGGGTGCAGAGAACACCGCAGCCTTGTGAGCCGGGGTTTGTACTGAGGCACTTCCTGCAGCAGCTCCCTGTGGTACTCGGTTCAAACTGTCCCGGACACAAGCAGTCAGAGGATGGAAAACTGGCAGAAGCTCTGTAAACAAAGGCTAATGATCAGCAGGGAAGTGTTAGAGGAGGTGAGAGTCTAATGCAGCACAGCAGGGGATTGCTAGTGCCTGTCTCAGTTAGAAAATGTAAATAAAATTAATAGAAGCACAAAGCAGGGAAAGGGCCAGCTAAAGGAAGGGGAACTCCCTGGCCAGGTGGAATACTACATCTGAATAGTTACCACAAAATTTGCTCAGTTTTG
This sequence comes from Sylvia atricapilla, assembly GCF_009819655.1. Classification (NCBI taxonomy): domain Eukaryota; kingdom Metazoa; phylum Chordata; class Aves; order Passeriformes; family Sylviidae; genus Sylvia; species Sylvia atricapilla. The sequence goes on from NC_089145.1 coordinate 8,752,388, forward strand.
TGTTTCTCCACAACAACATATGGAACAGGAGAGGTTAATTTTGTGTGAAAGCGAGTCCACTGTCAGGTGTTGCACACTGCCACAAAATAGGATGGATTTGGAAGCAGATGAAAGTCTGTGTGCACAAAGGAAATTATCTACACCATAGCTGAGGACTGTGAGAGAAACATTCCACTATCTGGGAGAGGCACCAGAGTATAAATCTTTAACTGCAGACAGAAAGTCACTTGATACATCTTTGCAGATAGCAATTCCTGTCCTTTTCTGAGTTAAAATACTGAACAGAGTTTCTCAGAAAGTTGTGCTTGATTTGAAGAAAGAGTAAGAAATTGTAGGAAACCTCACCTCTTCTCTAACAAAATAAAGATTTTTTTTTCCTGATGCTTCTCCATTTAACAGTTCCAAGAAACATCCTGTCATCACTTTGCTATACCCAGTTTTACACAGAGATACTGTATGAGGGAGAAATCCTCAAAATTCTTTTGACTCTTATTATATATGCCTCCCTAGGGACACGAAGCTTGGAGCTAGGTAAAGATTATTGTCCATATACCAGAGGTCAGAGAGGCTAGAGAAGAATGAAGAAGAGATCTGATTAGGAGAGTAAAATCACTGCCTTTAACCACCATGAACTATAAGAAGCACAGAGTTCACTTTCAACACATAGAAAACACCTACGATGCTGAAAACTATAAAAATTGGCTTCCTGTCAAAACATTTGACCAAATCCTTAACTTTAAATATGTAATTCACAAATTTCAAGAGCCCACTTCGATTTACAGGTGACATATTGTAAAGTAAAAGTCAGCTTATCATCAAAGCAGTCTGCAACTGAGCTGACCAGAGCAAAACACAAGGAAAATGAAAGGAGAAATACATTTGCTTCACTTCTCTACTTCCATGAATAAATTCTCTCTTCCAATCATATTTACCAACCTTAATTTCTTTTTCCTGCTTATACATTCTATTTCATTTCACTCCATTACCAGTAAAATTCATGCCAATCCCCCTGCTGTCAGTGTGTGTCTGATGGAGCTGTGGGAACCTGCAGGTGACTTGCTGAAATGTGGGTGGATCCTGGTTCTGGGATGTGGCAGAGCTGGCTCCAGTGCCCTAACCACTGTCTTGACCTGCCCTTGTCACCTGCAGCCGGTTACCCATCTTTGCAAGGTCTCCGAATGAACTCCTTGGGTGAAAAGGTAAGGGTTTGGATCCAAATGTGCACTTCCAGTTAACCCTTGTGGTAGCTCACAGCTGTTGCCTGATGCCAGAAGATGATGTGGTTCATGCTCAAGGTTTACTTGAGGATACACTGAAGACAAAACACAGCTTTCAATTTCCATAGCTTTCTCCAGGCTGGGTTACAGGGGAAAACTCTACCATAGCAGAGATCCTCCCAAGCCAACACAAAGCTTTTGGGGCCTGTGAGGAGGGTGGGTTTGGAACTCTCCCAGCACAAGCAGGAGCCGCTCTGGTCAAGTCACCTCTTCCCTTGGCTGTCGGCTGATCCCCGGCCCTTCTCAGCCTTGAAACAGAAATCAAGGAACCAGCATTCTGAAGTTTGGGCACTCTGACAGAAAAAGCTGTTCCCGTTGCATCAGGAAACTGCTTTTCCCGCTGTTTAGTGCAGCCTGTGAGCGCTGTGAGGGCTCGGCCTGACCCGGACCGACACCTGCCGGGCAGGGCCGCCCTTGGGTCCGTCTCGGGCTGTGGGTGTGCAGGAGGAACCTGCCGGGCGCTCCCTTGGAAGGGCACTGCCCTGTTTTTACGCTCGGGGGGAAGCACGGGAGGTGGAAGCGCAGGAGGTGGAAGCACGGGAGGTGGAAGCACAGAGGTGGAAGCACAGAGGTGGAAGCACAGAGGTGGAAGCACGGGAGGTGGAAGCACGGGAGGTGGAAGCACGGGAGGTGGAAGCACGGGAGGTGGAAGCGCAGGAGGTGGAAGCACGGGAGGTGGAAGCACAGAGGTGGAAGCACGGGAGGTGGAAGCAGCAGGCAGCGGAGCCCGCGGTGCCCGGCAGGGGCCGACAGAGACCGCGCTGCCCGGGCCGCTCCGGCCGCCGCTGGTGTGCGGTGACAGCTCAGCCAGGGCATCGTCACAGCCGGCGGCAGCGCTGGCACCCGCCAGGCTCACACAGGCTGGTCGGGACATCATCCAGACCCTGTCCCCATCCGGGGACACCTTTCACTGTCCCACGTTGCTCAGAGCTACAGAGCTACATCCCACCTGGCCTTGGACACATCCAGGGATGGGGCAGCCACAGCTTTCTCTGGGCAACGTGTGCCAGGGCCTCGCCACACTCACAGGGAAGGATTTCTTCCCCAAATCCCATCGAACCCTACAGACCTCTGAGGACAGCAGTGGAATCACTGTGTGATCAGTGGGTGACTCGACAGGAGCCAGGCAAGGGGCTGCAGGCAGGAGACACAAAACTCTGTCAGGAGTCTGAAATCAGAGGTGCAGTGATCCAGCCATCAGCAGGATCAAAAGCACAGTGAGCGAGTTAAAGTTTCGTGGGGCACTGCCCCTGGGAAGGCAGCTCCCACACCCTTCTGTAAGGAATGTATTTCACCAAATTAGCAAAAATCCCTCTGAGCAGGGGGTCGGAGGAACCTGTTGGCTGATGGTGCTGGAAGGGGCTGGAGAAGAGCAGCAACCAGAGCTGCTGCCTCCTGCCCTGGGAGGGAGACATGGCAGTGCCACCCACACTGGTGTGGTGCTGGGAGTCTGCCCTACGCCTGGCTGGGACACAGCTGGAAAACTAGGGGGAGTGAGGGACACTGGAGCCGTCCCAGTGTAGTTTGTAATACACCATTAAAAGCATTTCATAACCTTTGAAACACAGACCTCAGAACAGATGTGTTAATTCCACAGCAAGAGGAGGATTGTGGATCCAACCACCTCCAGACTCACAGTGACCACACCAAGCTTTGGAGCAGGCTTGGTGAGAGGCCAGTACCCTCTGGGAGCCATGGAGTGACACCATTCTCTCCACTTCTTCTGACACCTGGAACGGAACAGATCGTGTCTATTTTCAACTCACACTGAGCCAATGTGAAAAAATGTCCAGACACAGGAGCTGCAAAGGTAGGCTATGAACAAAGAGCTAAACACCACAGAGCAAGGTGAGATGGAGGTGCCAGGTCAAACAGAGTGGAAGGGAAGATGGGAGAAATCCTCCCCCAATACCTGTTAGGAAGGAGAACCTATTACTGTGGGCCTAAATCTTGGCCCAACCAGTGCAAGCAGCTGTTCAAATTAGAAGGAGCTTTAATGATGGAAGAGACTTGCAGAAAAATTACTTTGATACGAAACAGTGGTAGCAGAGGTGCTGATGGAAAGTTGAAAGAAAGAAATCAGTTTTCCAGGACTGATGAGTTACATTGCCACATTTTGTCACCACACATATACCTGGGCAAAACTAACTGGAAAGACCAAATCACTCATGCAAAAATAGTTAAACAACAGTGTGTACACACCACTCAGCAGAAGATCATATTCCAAATTCCTAAGCAGCAATATCCCTTTCTCTCCCTTTTTCTTTTTTCCCTCTGTGGACCCTTCCCTTTTCTCTTAAGATGATACCGAAGTTGCAGGGACAGCATCACACTGTGCTGATCAGACTGTTCATTCCCTGGATGGCCATCTCTTTCACACACAGGACTCTCTCTGGCTCTTTTTCCAGAGCCAAACCTGGCCTCAGCCTGCTGCTGGAGCCTGAGACAAGCCCCGAGCAGAGCACAGGGCTGAGCACAGGCAGGTCAGGGCAGCAGAGGGAGTTCCTGAGAACAGGAGGACAAGGCTGAACAGCAAACAGCTCTGTGCCCCACTCCTGCTCCCTAGAGAGGACTCCAGCAGCTTAAGGAAATTAAAGGGGACTCAGGATCCCAGTGCTCTAAGACTGGCCACAGGTCTGCAGGTTTGCACTATCCAGGATAAATGAGACCCTGCTGAGTGCTGGGGATCAGCAAAGTCTTAGCTCAGAGCTACAACTGCCTGGATCTCTTCAGCATTCTCCAAGCCACTGGGAAAAGGGAATGTTCACCAGCCCAAACACACCAGCCCACATCCAGTGTCTGGATGTGCTCTTGATCTGCTCAGTGCATAATGCTGCAGTCATGGGTAGGATCCCTCAAAGAGCTCACCCTTCAAATCAGTGGGGATCTTCTGTCTCACAGAGTGAGACACTGTGAAGAGGAAATGACCGAGCAGGTTCCTGGCTTTGAGATTTGCTCCACTGTTTCCTTTTTTCCTTTGGTCCTATGGAAACAGTCACTAAATCTGCATCACCTTCCCAGTTCCTGTAGCCTGTAAATCAGCCAGAACTCCCCTTGACCTTGGTGGGAGGTTTACAAAATTAAAGCCAGCAGAGGAGAGACAGCAATGAAAAATCACATGCAAGAGCCATTTTTTTTTTTTTTTTTTTTTTTTTGAGAAGAAAAGTATTTCTAGTAATGAGAAATCTTTTCTGCTCCTAAGGGCAAACTTTGAAAGTGAAGTAACTGTTACACGCGTATCTCCTATTATTTGTTAGCAGATTTCACACAGGTAACTTGCTCAAATCACTTTGAAAACATTTCCTTTAATATAGGAGCACAGGAGGTGGATTAAAAGCATGCAAGTCTCATGCTGAATGCCAGAGGCTCTGGAACACTGATCTCAGCACTTTGTAAAATTATCTCCCTTCAAACAAACTTTCTACTGTACTGATTGAAAAGGAGAAGGGAGGTGGGAGCCAAATAATGCTAGAGAGAATTCGAGTCAATTTTCTGCCCACACAGCCTGACAGGACCCTGGCCTTGGCCATGACCTTCCCAGAGCTCTGCTTACCTGGAGGCCTCCAGCTCCCCATTTGGAAGCCATAATTGGCCCTATTAGCGAATAAAGAAAACTGAATCCAACAAAAAATTTAAGAATTGAGCAAATCCTTCACTCAGGTTTCACTTCAATCCTTGGATTAAAAGTTTTCATCCAAATCCACTCCAATTAAAGATGGTGGGAGATTTGTGGATATCCAGATATTACCACCACACCAGCCAGCTGCTCCAGTTCCCAGGATTTTGCTTGCTGTACTCTGAGACCCTCAGTGTCAAACATGCTGATCTAGGATTTCAGCTCCCTCGCAGCTTCCAGCCAAAAGGCTCCATGTCACTGGTTTGGGCTGCAGGAGGAGTAGGTATTCTAAAAAGGGAAAGATGAGACTGGAACCTGTCCTAGGCTATGAAGATTGGAGGATTGTGCCACGTAGCTCTGAACACCTCCAGCTTTCCTTGAAGGCTGTGGCAGCAACCCAGCATCAAGCCTTTGCTTATTCAGAATGTAATTCTCCTGGGATTTTCAATAAGGTCTATTTTTCATTGCTGACACTGCTCCTGTGCTACTAATGTCAGCTTTTCTGCCAAATATGCGTGGCTTCTCTCTTTTTATCCTCCTTTTATTTTCAAAAAACCCAAACCCCACAGTGAAGGCTTCAGTTCAGTTTTCCCTTTTTTTTTTTTTTTCTTTTTAATTCTTTCTTTTTTTTTTTTTTTTTTTTTAATTTATTTAATTGATTGGTTTGCTTTGTTGGGTTTGTGCAGCACCTTTCCCAGGCCCCAGGAGAAGAGTTTCAGTGGAGCTGGATCACGCACAGCAGGGACTGAACAGTGTGTTCTGAGACTGGACACCCAAAGCACAGAGCTCCAAAGCCATAAACAACCTGACAAGCCTGAGGTTGTGCCTCTGAGCAGAACATTGAACACTGACAAGTTCCTTAGGAAAAACAGGCCTCGAGCTGTCAAGAGTGCTAAAACTCTAAGGTGGGGAAAGATCACTTCGCTTTTCCTGCTCAAAGGTTTAGAAACACTGCCAAAACCAGTGACTGATGTTGGTACAAGAAGGATAGAAATGAAACGGAGTAATGAAAGGCTGAAAAGAATAGAGGACTTGTCATAACAATGAGGGATTTAAGTTTCGAGGTCAAGAATTGTTTTTGTCTCAGTTTATACGGTGCCTCTTACTTAAAAACAACTAGCTGACCAAGTTTTGGAGTGGAAATTGCATTTTCTCATGATAAATGAAATTAAGTTTCCTTGCTAAAATGAAGAACATGGGATTTAAAAGTTGCCATGAGTTACAACAAAAAACTGTAGGCAATACATCTTCAAAAAGATGCCTGAACCAAAGCTCAGGCTGATGTAAGCCATGACAGCTTTTAGAAGTTAATTGACTTTAAGCTACTAAAAATCTGATTTATGATGACTATTCCTAGCAGGAGTAACAGACTCATTTGTTTTCTGCATATAAAATGCACCCAAATTAACTTTATTTATTATTTTATGTACTCATTAGTGACACATAAGTCTCAAGTTCACACTGAATGTAAAATATACACGGGCCATTACAACAGCAGCCTTTACAGATGGCACATATTAAATCATTAAAAAATTATAGCTCTTCAGTTATTAATGGCCAGGAAGCACCATAAATGTGGCCTTCTGATGCTACTTTTCCCACTGAAGAGTCTGCTTTTGACAGCTGAGTTTATAAGCACTGAGGAGAGATGCATGCAAGGCATCCAGAGCAATCTGCTGCCAGCAGAACCTACACCCACCTCAGAAGCCCCACGGGACTCCCTGGGAATTGTTTGTAAAGCAAAGGCTGAGGCGGGAGGCTCTTCACAACAACAAGAGGATCACAATGCAGAGACCACCGCAGCTCAAGGTGCTGGGTGGAGCATCATTCTTTCCCCAGCGACGAGCAAATGAGGTGGACACAACCTTACTTTTGTCAGTTCTTAAGCTCAGCTGAAAAGAGCCTTCTGCAAAAGGCCCAGCGTTGTACAGAAATGCAGGCACGGTGATAATCAGCCTCTTCACTTGCTGCATGCAATGCCTGCATGGTTTTGTGAGGATTTGCCATTGCAGGCACTCAGGCTCTTGATCTGGTCCCCATTTCTGCCGAGATCATTCACTATATCCTACAGCACTGTGTCAATTCTCGTTCCCATCAATGTTGCTGTCACTTTCCTTAAAACTTTCTTCTAGAAAGTGTCAGAGCAGACTGATTTTCTTGACATCCCCTGAATTTCTCTTTTCTTATTTTCCTTGCACTGCATTTCATATCATTTCTCCCTCACTTCCATTGCAATTTGGTACTTACACCTTAGCTAGGGTTCACACTGTCTTATTAAGCTGAAGGAAAAGGAACAAGCAAAATCTTTTTTATTACAAATAGCAATGCAACAAGTTCTAAACAATTCAGGTGTCTCCTACAATCTTCTTGTTCAGGCCTGTGCTGGGCCATCCCAAAGGAAATCCATGATTTCCTGAGACCTCACCATCTTCTTGGGGCTCTCAGGAAAGCCATGCTTCAAAGAATAACACATCTTATTTTCCCTGCTGCATGCACCCAACTCCAGGACTTTTCCCATATGACTTGGGTTCCTTTCTCATGCTGCTTATTACCACTCATGTTTTTTCACCAGCTTGAGTTGCCTCACATTTTATTTTCTGCCATTCAAGACGTGTTTGCTCAAGGGAAAGAAAGGCATCATAGAAATCTTCTTGCTTTCTAAAAAGACTTCTGGCCTCTGGACCTAATTCTGTTGCCACTGTCGGTGTCACAATGGGGTCAGTGAATATTCACTGTCTGCATCCAGTTCATACTCCCTTTAAGTCCTTTTGCATTATGTTTTGTTGAAATGATTTTTAAAGCATGCTTATTTATTCACCTATAGATTCTATTAACTCATTCGAAATCCTCATAAAGGCTCGATTCAATAGTAGCACGATGATCTACCAAGAATACAAAAGAAAAGTGTTTAGAAATGGGTCAAAGATACAAATGTCTTGAAGAAATAATACAAAAGTTCAGAAGAAAGGCTTTGGGAATGTTTTCTGCAAAGAGTTAGAAGATCACACATGGAGAGGATGAGGCTGGAGAATATAATAACCACACAGTCTTAATTCAGTAAGGATTTCTTTAGAACTGAAAAGTAAATTACACCTCTTACCTATGGATTCATAGCTGGTATTTAAACCTTATCTGAATGCACCCCTGTGCTATTAAAGCTGAAATCAGCTATCAATCACAGAAACAGAACAGGTAAGGCAGATTGCCTGCGCAGTGCATTTATAGGACAGACTTCAAACAATTTTGTGGCAATATTGGAAGTTCTGTTCATTCAAACACTGAGAAGTCATTTGTCCTCATCCCAGTCTGCCAAAACATCGTGCTGCAATAATCTGTCCTGCTTGTACCATAACTCACTTCAGGATGGTTTCAGAGCTTTCAGAAAGACCCCTGTGAGAGATTTCTCTGGAGAAAAGGATGGCACTGATCTAAACACAAGAGAGGTCCCCACACGATGTAGAAATAGGGCCCCATTTGTTCACAAAGCTTTTGATTCTTACAGATTTCTGGGTGAACATGTTTGCGGGGTGACAGGATGAGCACACATATTTCACAGTCACAGACAGGAACACACGTCACTGACTGTTCTCCAGCTCAAATAATACATAATTAAACCCAAACCCTCTCTTTGTACCTGCAGGAATTGCCCCACAGGACGCAGTGCACGGAGCCTGCCTGTGAGCACACGTGAGTTGGACACGTTTGCCAGGACCCAGTGCCAAGGGTGATCTCTTCCTTCATGGCAGTGGTGTTGGGGAGCCACATTACTCACATGAAAACAGATGTTTGTTCATGCCTAACTGATGGTTCCAACCCTCAGCACTCCAGGGCCAGCTCCCAGCAAAGCCTAAAGGCAAAAGTGAAGAGTTTTGTCATTGATCCCAGCAGACAGAGCAACTCCTCTACCCAGCCTCTAGAGAAAAACAACAGGAACAGGAGAACTTTTCACTAACCATCATCCCCATTAAGGCCAGAAAGCTCCAGTCCCTTCCACAAATGTAAAAGTGATCTGAAAAAGAGTTCATCTGAGTATTTATGTGGGAAACTCTGTATCCTCTGTGCTACTGAGAACACAGTGTTTCCTTACCCAAAAAACAAAGTGTTTCCAAAGGATATTGATGTGGGGAGAAGCCGCAAGAGTTTTTGGAGTAGTTAAAAGCCTTCGTGGTAAATCTCAAGAAGGTAAGGACAGACGTAGTTCATATCTTTTGAGCTTCATGGTCAAAATTGAACAAAGAAGCGCTCAAGAAGTGAGACCCTTGAACATGTTCTCGAGAGATTAGAAAACTGTTTATTGTAAAAGCAAAGAAGCTACAAGTGCTAAATAATTAAAATTACTATATTTGTAATGAGTATTTCAGAACTGTAGAATGTTTTGGGTTGGAAAGGACCTTATAGACCATCTAATGGCAACACTTCTTCCATGAGTAGGGACACCTTCCTCCAGACCGGGTTGCTGACAACTTCATCTGACCTGGCCATGAACACTTCCAGGAATGATGCAGCCACAACTTCTCTGGGCAACCTGTGTCAGTGCCACACCAGTCTTGTAGTGCAGAACCTCTTCCATTCATCTAAATCCATTTTCTTTCAGTTTAAAGCCATTACCCCATGTCCTATCACTGCATGACCTTGTAAAAGGTCTCTCTCCAGCTCTCTCGTAGCCCTTTAGCCCTGGAAGGTTCTGTAAGGTCTTCCTGGAGTCTTCTCCAGGCTGAATAGCCCCAGCTCTCCCAGCTTGTCTCCAGAGAAGAGGTGCTCCAGCCCTCTGAGCAGCATCATCAACCTCCTCTGGGCTTGCTCCAACAGGCCCATGTCCTTATGTTGGAGACCCAGCTGGATGCAGTGTTCCAGCTGGGATCTCAGCAGAGCAGAGGGGCAGGATCCCCTCCCTGCACCTGCTGTGGATGCAGCCCAGATTGTTTGCCTTTCTGGGCTGCAAGTGCACATGGCTGGCTCATGGTGAGCTTCTCATCCACCAGCACCCCTGTCCTGGGTTGTAGTTTAGGATGTATTCTATCACCATCTTCAGTTCATGGTCCATCAATGCCTTGCCATGACTCACAGAGAACTCCCTCCGGGTGTTATCTCTCTTTAATGGGCCATCCAGGACCTCCTCTATGACTCATCATCCCATTGGGAGATGCTCCGCCCACGGGGAGGAGCCAAGCATTCTCCCCTGGATATAAACTGGGATTTGGGACAGTAGAAGCAGCCCTTACCCACTGGATTCCCAGAGGACTGGAGCTACCAGACCTTTCTATGGGATCACTGCTTCAGGAAGACCACCTCAGCTGGACTGCTTCCATCACCCTGATCAGGTTGTATTCTGACTCTCAGTGGTTTTTCTTTTTGTATTGTTGCATTCATTTTTTTTTTCCTTTTCTTCTCATTAAATTGTATTTCTGACTTAGAGCCTCTCACTTGGTTTGTTTCCAAACCGCAACAACCCCCAAGTCAGGGCTGCTCTCCTCCCAGCCTATATTTTTCTTTGTGATTGCCCTGCAGGACCCAGTACATGGCCTTGTTGAACTTCATGAGGTTCATGTGAGCCCACCCCTCAAGGCGTCAAGAGAAGGGATGAAAGGGATGCCTGAGCCCACCCCTCAAGCTGTCAAGGCCCCTTTGGATGAAATCCCTTCCCTCCAGCACTGTGACTCCACCGCACAGCCGGGTGTTGTGGGCAAACCTGCTGAGAGTGCACTCAGTCCCACCTCACACTGCCAAGGAAGATGTACAAGGATACCTGTCCCGTTACCGACCCTTGGGGAAGGCCATGAGGGTGCTGTGTGGGACAGAGTCAGATGCTTTACACAGGCCCAAGGAGAAGATGTCACTCACTCTTCTGGCACGATTTGCTCTTAGTGGCAAAGTATGTGGGTTACACTTTCCTGTTTTCTATCAGTGGCAACTTCACTGGACGAGCCATGGATTCTCAAATCTGATGGATAGTGGATTAACAGCTTCATCTGCCAGTTCCCTTGGGGCCTGTGTCTGCATCTCACCAGGTCCTGTGAACTTGTCCACCTCCAAGTTCCTTAGATGGTCATGAAACAAGTCTCCTGCAGTGGGAGGTTCTAATTATCCCAGTCCCTTTGCCTCCTGCAGCTCAGGGGTGTGGCTGGAGCCTTTGCTGGTCAACATCAAGGCAGAAGTGTCACTAGGTGCCCCAGCCTTCTCCATGTCCCAGGGAAACAGGCGTCCTTCTTCTTATGGAGATGACCCACATTTCCCCAGTCTTCCTTTTATCACCAATGTACCTATAGAAGGTACAACTTCCTCTTGTTGTCCTTGATGTCCCTGGTCATCTTTAATTCTATCAGGGCCTTGGCTTTCTTAACCTGACCCCTGGATGCTTGGGCAGTCTCTCTGCATTCCTCACAGACAACTTGTCCTTGTTTCTGCCCTTTGTAGGCTTGCCTTTGGCATTTCAGTTTGTCCAGGAGCTCCTTGTTCATCCAAGCAGGTATCCTGGTATTTTTGCTTGATTTTTAATTTGTTGGGATGCATCACACCTGAGCTTTAAGGAGGCAATCCTTAAATATTAACCAGCCTCTTCGGGCTCATCTTGCTTTCAGGGCTTTATCCCATGGGACTTTACCAAGAAGATCCCTGAAGAGGCCAAATTCTACTCTCCTGTAGTCCAGGATTTTGAACTTGCTGCACACCCTCCTTGCTGCCTTCCATCATTTCATGATGACTGCAGCCAAGGCTCTGGTATTCAAACCAAGACAATCTATTAGAGTAACAGTAAACCATTTTCAATACATTTAATACTTTTTGAAAAAATGGAGGTTATAGCCATCATTTGAGTCTGATCTTTTCTGCATTTTTCCCCAAAACTTACTGGTGCAGCTCTGCTGACTTACTTAGGATCAAAGCTTTGTGTATTTATTTGTGTATCTATTATGCACATGAGAAGGAAAAAAGTTTTCTGCTCCATTCAACTATTTCTGTCCTCTTCATTTATATCAAAAGAAAATCTGAAACAGAAGGTGTGAAAGGAGAAGGATTCCCTTCTGTCCTAAGAGCATACACAACAAAGAAAAAACCCAAATTGCTAAAGGTTCTGTTCAAAGAGGAGAAGCTGGAAATCTGTATTCTTAGCACCGACCTCTGCCGTGCCCCCACGCTGCTGCATGACATTGGCTGAGCCTCCAAGGCAGGGATAGTCTCCTCCCATGCATTCACATCACATCTAGCACATCAAGACTGCCAGGCTGCACTTGAATATGAATATATGTCCTGACAATTTTCTTTAATGGCAGTCTATAGACATAAGGTTCCTTTGAAACGCTGCAGAGGGATTTACCCATGCAGCCCCCACTGATTTCACTGGAGATGGCTTCCTCCTGACATACCTGTTTGTACTCTGGGTGTGTGCACATGAAAAAAGGAGAAGTTGCACGAAGCAGTCAAAGCAATATAACGCAGTATCGCCTGCCATTATGCAAACAGGCCACACCACAGTCTTCCCAAATGGATCTCATGAGGATGGAGGTATCACCAGCCATGTGAGGCAAGGCATGACTCCAGATTTCCAGATATGCCACCTCTACTGGTTGCACAGGTGGCGTTCAGAAGCAGGACAGCACCCATCAGCTGCTAAGAACTGAAGGAAATGGGTCAAGAGGTCACAGAACTTACTGCTTACAGAAGCTCTTCAGCAGTGCACTACACCTCTTACAAGTTATCTTTAACAAAAATGCCAGCTCCTTCCCTGTCTTCAACAGAACATCTGGAAGTATAAAGCAGTCTCCTGTCTAAAGCTGCTCAGATACAAACTGAACAGCTTTTTTCCAAGTCAAAGTCTAAGACCACAAACTGTTCGGACTGGAGTCTGCACACTGCTGTTAAGACAGGGGTAGTTTTTCAAGTGTTTCATTCTGTGCATGCTAACTAGGGATGATTTGGTTATTCACAGCATGATTTGGTTATTCAGCTTTATACCATCAGGAAAAACTGGGTACAAAAGAGAAAAGGACCCGTGGGAGAGTGACCTGTAAGTTCAAGTAGCCCCTTCCCTGTTCTTCAACCTGTAAAGGCCAGCAGCCATTGCAGAAGTTTGTAACATTCCCAGTCAGATTCTGTCCTGGGACTTCATCCACGTTTGTTGGGGCAAAATGTTAGAAAGCAAAGGGACTGAGAGGTAAACCTGACACAATGGGATTAACAGGAACAGAGGAAGAGGAGCTGGGAAAGCAGCGTTGCTGTTCAGCATCACAACAAAGAGCAGCTTCTCCAGACAGTGATGGCTCAAAAGATTACCAGTTCCAGCCTGCCTTTGCTCATCCACCTAGGCTGTATTCTTTTGAAGTGTAACCTCAGGAAAAATAAGTAAATTGTCCTGAGAATGATCTAAAAAGTAAAAGCAGCTTCACTGTGGAAAAAAAGAAAAGCACCCTGAATGTGAATCTGTACACTTTCTCCATTTAGGTGCATTTGAAAGAAATTAGTTCTGTCTCTCAAATAGAATGTTCCTCCTTCTTTCCTTCCATATGAATAATGGAAGCAGGAAACACATTTGTATTTATCTGGTTTAGTTTCAAAGAATTAAAGATAAGGTACTTAATCCTTTTGTTTCTTAAAAATATCAGGGCTGCAATTTCATTCTGATAGTTCAGCTCAAATTTTAAAAAACCCAACAAAACAGACACCTTGCTATCCAACCCCCTAATAGGAATGCTCTTCTTATTACAAAAGACTTGGTAATTTATTTGCACACGTCAATGAAAAGGAAAGAATAGAAAGAACTTCATGTGAAATGCTAAAATATATCTGATTTCTCATTACTTGGCCTTGTAATTCTCCTGTAGTGGATAAAAATAAACCAGTCTATACTTGGACTTGAACTTTTCAATACAGCCTAAAATATTAAGCTCATAAATCTCCTTTTGGGGCTTAGGCAGCTCTTAAGAGTATCATCAACTTTGAATTTTTGCAATTTATAAAACAAACCAGAAAATACAGGCCATGGAGTAAGTTCTGGATAGCATTCTGTCAAGGAAGTTTGTGCTTCTAAGAGCATGCTGTCAGCAGTGCATTGATAAGGCAGCACAGAAACAGCCTCTGCATTACAGGAGACCACAGTTACTACATTTTAAATTTTAATGATGTGATATGCTTGTTGCAGAAGTTATAGAAGACATCATGCACCACTGCTCTGTGGGGAAGGGAGTGGAGGGAGGAGCAGCTGTCCTTCCCTCCAGTTTGATATTCCAAAGGCACTGTTGAGTGCTGCTGGCTTGCAGGGACAGGGGGCCCTGCCTCCCCCAGGGAGGAGAGGTTTGAAGGAGCCCGTGTGCCACTGCCTCCCATTGCTTCCCCAGAGGTAAATACTGTCTGCTGAGCTTGCACTTTTCTTCTATCACCATCTGTAGCTGTCCCACTAATGCATTCCTCCTCATCTCCCTTTCTCGTGGGGTAATTAAAAGAAGGAGAGGAGGAGAGGATGGAGTTCAGTGACTAATGGCACCAGAGTGAAGGAACCTGATTCGCTTTGTGACACTGCCACTGCCTTGCTGTACAATCTTAGGTAAGGCACTCGATTCCTTTATGCCAGATGATCTTTAAAGATGTCATTCTTATCTTTAAAATTAGATAAGAGCACCGCCTTCCTCTGCAGGATGCTTTAAGATCCTGGGAGGAAAGGCAAAACGTTGCCTCTATCCAGTTGCCTTTTGGGATTCAGCACAGCAGGGCCCAAACTTTACTTCAGATAGAGTACTTCAAAGTTTTCAAGCTTTGCCAGCAGTTTCCTGAGCTTGCAGACAGACTAAACCCAAATTCCTGAGAGCTAAGCTTGAGATGCAGCAGTGTGAATTTTGAATGCCACCTTTTTAACCATGGATCACACACACACATCTAATAGGGATATCCTACCAAAATCGAGTGTTTGCCTTCTTAATCTTAATTATGCTCTTACTGCTTCCAACCAAACTCTCAACATCTTCATCCTCTCTCTGACAGTGCTGCCTTGGGGGCTTCAGTGGGGAGGCAGAGCCAGTTTTCCATACACAGAGATATGGCACAGGAAAGATGGAATGATCATCTTCCAATTTCATTGCACAAAGCCAGGCTGGGATACTGGATAGATACAGGCAGTCAGACAAGTTGGAGCAGCTTGACCTGTGGGGAGCATAAGATGCCTCTTCGCATCACAACCTGCTCTTCCTGTAGTGTTTCTTTGCCAAAAGAAAATAGGCACAGACATTCTCATAGGAAACACATGTAAAACAAGATCAAAATTAAATGGGAAAGGCAAGGAACCACCAGTAAAGGAGTTGGAGAGTTTCTCACTGCCTCATTAATCCCTTTGCTGCACCTGATTCTTCAGAAGACAACAAGGAATGGTCTTTTTTTCCAACTTCATACCAGCCTCATGAAAGCAACACGGCTTCTTCTACTCTCCTGAAGGTTTTTTTTTTTAAAATCTTGAACCTCACAGAGTCAAAGCTGAATCATAGTGTCCTGTTTCACATCCCCTTCCTGTTCAACACCCTATTATTCTGGGGCAGAGTCCTGACCACCCCCCTTGTTAAGATCATTTTGTTCTCTTACTGCCACTGCTGGACCCACCTTCCTCTGACCTGGGGTGGATGACGTTTTTAAGCATAACCAGCCCACTGAACACAAACCCTGCACACCTCGGGAATAACCTGCCATCAGCAAACACTTTGCACAAAGCACAGCGATGCAGCACTTCTGACACATCCTGAGAGCAAAGCTCCTTGCCCTGGGAACTGGCAGTGCCAGGCTTTGCCGTCGGACAGGAATATGCAGCTCTAACGCGAGGTGGCTGTGGTCAGGAAGCAAATCCAGCCTGTCACCATCACCCCTATCTCGCGTGCCCTTATTGCAGCAGGCAGCGGCCAGCCGGGTTTGGAATCCTTTAACCTGCAGCAATACAGGAAAGGGCCGTGGGCAGCAGGAGCACGATCCCTGTGACCTGCACTGCAGGAATGCTGGCAGCCGGTGGTCGCTCAGCCCACTTCCTCACGGGACAGGAGGCTGCACGTCACAAACCACCCCCTAATTAGTGGATTGCGCAGCCAGAGCAGGGGCAGGCTTTCTTCCCCAGGACTGGTCTTTCCATGGAAATACAGGGGAAGCTCGCACAGGCACTGCCCACACCGAGCCTGTTACTTTAGGGGGAAAGAGGACATTAGGCTACATGATTGCTCCCTCGCTGTTAGGTGTGCCTCAGCGCCGCTGTTTCTAACAGCGGAATGACAGGAGTTGGGCTACAGTGCCACGGCTCCGTTCCGTTCCGCTGATGGAACACAAACCTGATCCCGGCAAAAGCCCTCTCCACAGGGCACACCGATTTTATTGGCTCTAAAACTCCCTCGGAAGGTAGGTACAGAGCAGCCTTCAAGTTTGAGAGAGATCTCTTGCTTTGCCCATTATAGCACTTTTTTAATGGTTTAGAAAAGCCTAGGTTCGTGAACCCTGTGATGCAATCAGTGAAAATCAGTGCCACAACCTTGCGTTTTATTACCATTTTTCACATCTCGTCGTTTTAATCCGCACTCCGAGACAGATCCCGTTCCCATCAAAGTACACGGCAAGCTCCCATTAAAATCTGGCTCAGCTAGTATTTTAATAACACTTAGACATCCCCGTCCTTTGCATATTTCATCTGCGAAGTGCTTCACAAACATGAATTTCCTAATTACAGGCGGATGATTTACTAAAACTGGAAATTCCTCACTACTTCTGGCTTTCCCTTTGAAGCTCCAGGATTCGCTCTTGTCCCTCGGCACTTTGGAAGGTCCCCGACGCCGCTCGCTCGCTCCCTCGTCCGCGGCACAGCAGAAGGAGGACACGGAGACGACGGCGACCCGCCCCGAAGTGCCGGCGCCGGCGGATCTCCGCGGGCCGTGAGCCGCGGGCACAGCGAGCCCCGGCGGGGCGCGGGCAGCGGCCGGGACCGCGGCGGCTCCCGGCACACCGGGCCGGCCCCCCCGCCCCCGGCGGCCCCGCCGCACCGGGCAGGAAGGGGTGGAGCGGCCGGCGGAGCGCACGGGCGGGGTGCCGCGGGCGGGGAGGGGACGGCAAGGCATCCCGGCCGCGCTGAAGCCGGGCAGCGCCGCGCCTCCGCCGAGCGCTCCCTGCCCATGGAGCGGCTGCCCGGCCAGCCCTGAGCCCGCGGGCCCGGCCGCCCGCCAGCAGCCGCCCCCGATGGAGCCCGAGGAGCGGAAGATCTCGGTGTGGATCTGCCAGGAGGAGAAGCTGATCTCCGGGCTCTCCCGGCGGACCACCTGCTCGGACGTGGTGCGGGTGCTGCTGGAGGACAGCCACCACCGGCGGCAGCGCCCGGCGCCGCCCCAGCCCGCCGGCGGGATGCTGTCGGGGCCGCCGCACTCCTACTGCATCGTGGAGAAGTGGCGCGGCTTCGAGAGGATCCTGCCCAACAAGACGAAGATCCTGCGGCTCTGGGTGGCGTGGGGGGACGAGCAGGAGAACGTGCGCTTCGTGCTGGTGCGCAGCGAGGCTTCGCTGCCCAACGCGGGGCCGCGCAGCGCCGAGGCGCGGGTGGTGCTGAGCAAGGAGCGCCCCGGCCGCGGCCTGGGGGCGGCCCGAGCCAGCCTGGCGCTCACGCAGGAGCGGCAGCGCCGGGTGGTGCGGAAAGCCTTCCGCAAACTGGCCAAGATCAACAAGAAGCGGCAGCAGCCGCTGGCCCGGGAGGCCTCGTCGGCGGAGAGGATGGAGACGCTGGTGCACCTGGTGCTCTCGCAGGACCACACCATCCGACAGCAGATCCAGCGGCTCCGCGAGCTGGACCGCGAGATCGACAGGTACGAGGCTAAGATCCACCTGGACCGCATGAAGCGGCACGGCGTCAACTACGTGCAGGACACCTACCTGGTGGGCACGGGCGGCGAGCCCGAGCCGGGCCGGGAGCCGGGCCAGCCCGCCGCCGGCCGCCCCGAGGAGGACTACGCCAGGAAGTGCGAGGAGGTGCTGCAGCTGCAGGAGCAGCGGGCGCAGCAGGAGGAGCTGCTGGAGCACCTGGCCGCCGAGATCCAGGAGGAGCTCAACGAGCGCTGGATGAAGCGGCGGCGGGAGGAGCTGGAGCTGGCGGCGGGGCCCGGGCTGGCCGACACGGACTGCGACACCACGGAGCTGAGCGGCGGCGGCGGCGGCGAGGGCGAGCTGCACCTGGAGCACGAGCGGGTCAAGACCCAGCTGAGCACCAGCCTCTACATCGGCCTCAAGCTGAGCACGGACCTGGAGGCCGTCAAGACCGACCTGGACTGCACGCAGCGGGCGTGGGAGGACAAGGAGCGGGAGCTGCAGCGCCTGCTGGAGACGCTGGGCACCCTGGACGTGGCGGAGGCGCCGGCGGAGCCCCGCGGGGCGGCGGGCGGGGGGCGGCCGGCGGCGGGCGGCTGGGTGGAGCAGGCGCGGGCGCTGCGCAAGGACCGCGCCGACAACGACGAGGACTCGGACACGGGGCTGAGCTCCATGCACAGCCAGGACTCGGACTCGCTGCCCGTGTGCGAGTCCCTCGTGTAGCGCCCGGCCGGCCGCAGCCAGCCCGGGAGCGGGAGCGGGAGCGGGGCTGCCGGGGCGGAGGGCGGCGGAGCGCTGCGGGCAGGTGTGGGGCAGGCGAGGAAACTCCCGGCGCGGGAGGCAGTCACACAGAGGAAACATTTTAATTTGAGCTCTGGAGTTTGAACTTGTTCTGACTAGTCATCCGCGGGCAGCGTTTAGGCTGGCTCGCCGGTACTTTTATCTGGGGGAGAGAAAACCCACAGCGTGCTTGTGTTTCATTCACGTCTGGGGTTGCTCGCTCCTTAAATCCTGCCGCTTGCTTCCCTCCGAAGCTTCTGCTGCCGGCCCTTTTAACCCTCCGGCTGCGCACCATCTCCTCGCTGTAGTCTGTCTGCTCCGGGCAGGCTCTTCACGAGCAAAGGGCCAGCACGCGTTTCCGAGCGGGGATCAGTACCCCCCGAACAGGTTCTCGGCATTGCAGAGTCAGATGGTGGCTTGTGGTGGGTTACACTGGGCTCTACTGACCGTCACGCATACACCCGGCCCCTTTACAGGCAAAAAGTCGCCGCACCAAAGCTGCTGATCATTTAAACACTGCGGAGGGAAAGGGGCGTCAGTCCTACTGACACTGGGGTCTCCCAGGGCGCCAGCCTTTGGACGGCACTGCAGTTCCTTTTGGCAACGAAAAAGGGTGATAAATCACTTCTTATTTTTCCCTTTTTCTAAAGAACAAACTAAATCGAGATGTAGGTTAACACGTATTAACCCTGCTCTGCGTAGTGCTTCTCCTTATGCATAGATAAGAGTGCTTTGTTTAAAGGCATACTAAGAAATCTGTTAGTATCTGTAGTCGTTTGACAGTCGTGGAAGGCAATTAGCAGTGCCTGTATGTACACAGCCTTCAACTACGTTTTTTCACTAGGCTAGCTGATCTTTGGCTGAGCTTGGTTGTAGATAAACGAAGTACAGAATCAGCTTGAGCTACCGTTTCTAATAACATAGTTCATATCAGGCCAAGAGATGCAACGATAAAAGCATGACTCAAGCCCTACCTGCACTACAGCTTAATCTTTTCAGTTATTCCAATAAAACAAAAAAGCAGCCATCAGCTGCAACATGCATTTCACTTAACTGCCAAATCTTCCTCTGCAGCTTAACTCTTGCCCAAAATATACGATCTGCTCTTGCAACAGAGAGACACTAAGGATTCTTGTATTCCAGAATAATTGCAGAATAGTTTAAGCAGTGAGAGACCAGAGAATGTTGTCAGGTCCAACTGATGGTGTGAACTTTTTAAAACTTCTGAGATTATTATTTATGTAAGATTATTTATAAAAGTTTTCATTTAACAATAAGAAATTATATTAAAAAAGGCATACACCAATAGACCAGTTCTTTATTTTCATTAAAAACCTCGCAGCCTTTTCACCCAAAGATCGTGTTCCACTCTTGCAGTGTTCTTGTTGGTTAGAATTCTGATGGACGTCAGAAGGTTAGGTTCAGGAGCTGCTCAGTTTGAAAGCAAGCAGAGAAGTACTGTTGTGGATTTGCAGAGGCTGTACAATTTTCTATATGCTATGACTCTTGATAAATACTATTCCACTGAATGGGTCTCAGTTGTAACAAACTGTGGTTTATTTTAAACACTGATTATATAATTGTTTTTCATATTTTAGTCAACCTTGGAAAATATTTAAGAACCTATTTTTAGAGCTAATAAAACTCTTAATAAGGCTAACCAAGTATTCCCAGTTGAGTGTGATTTAAAAGTCGTGCCAGGACCGGGATTCTGTGATGTTACCTTGTGTGCAAAACAAGTAGAAAGATACACCAAGGGATGACAGTATCGTCCCTTCCCTTTCTGGTGGCACAAGGGACCCCCTCAGGTACAGGCAGCAGCGCACTGTCCTCAGCTCCGGCCAGTGCAGGGGCAGTGCAGTGGCATTTAGGATCATCAGCACAGTCCACAGTGAGGAATTTGGATGTTTGTGGAAGCAGAGCTGAAGAAGAAGCTGGGGTGTGGGGAGTCCCTCTGGTGCCCTGCCTTCAGCAGTGTGGACATAACGGGTGGGTGGTGCAGGGACCTGCTCGCAGCTTCCCCAGGGACTGATGTGAGCGAGAAACCGGAGCTGCCTTTGCCTAAGTTCTGCCACCACCACACCCAGCAAATAAAAAGCGCGCTGTGGAAATGGGCTGCAACAGGCTGCACATCGCTGTGCTGCTGACAGAGGCATCGGGCAGGCTGTGAGGCAGGGAATTCGAAGATGTAAAGCCTACTCATGATCAGCCAGGAAAATCCATAAATTCAGGACAAACCCACTTTTGCTTTAGGCTGCTGAGGGCCATGCTTGTGGGCACTGTGTGGTGCTTGCTCTTGGCTTCCCCATAGCCCGAATAAAATCATGGCCCTGGCAGAGCTGCTGGCTCCTTCCCATGGGGACAGGGATGAGAACAATGCAGGTGCCACTGTGGTCTCAAGGGTTTGATGGGAGCTAGGGTGAATTCTTGGGAGCACCTGTACGAACCTAATGTGTTCTTGTATTGTGCAGATGAAATTCAGTAAATTTATTTGATGTTTAAACAGTTACAAGTGCAATAGGCTCATAGACTGACCTCCAACACCCTCACAAATCCCTATCGCTCTCAAGCCATTATTAAAACATTCCCATAGAAGAGGAAATCACTGTTTGTATTGGAGCAGGCCCTTCTGCCTTCCCTTCTTCTGGGCTTGTGTATCCTCACTCAGATAATAGAGACAAGCCACAGGATGCCTGTCAGGGAATTTGGCTCTGGGGTTTTGCTGGGCACATAGCCAAGGGTTAGGAAAGCTGATTCAGAATCACAGGTAGAAGGGCAGGATTTTTATCTTCTTTGCAGTTCAGACAGAATGAGAGAGGGAGATAGCAGCAGAAAAAAAAAAAACCCTGACGGACACCATGATGGAAATCTACCTTCCGGCACCACCAAGAGAGAGGTGAGAGATCCAACAAACACAGGCTTTGGGGATGTTTCAATACCCTTCTCTTCTGTCTTCCAGAGTCAGTTCCAACCTAGTCTTCCTCTCTTCCTAACACAGATACAGATAGCCATGAATTAAATAAACCCCTAACAGCACTACGATTTATGTAAATGGTGTATAGTATCAGGTTGCCCTATTTATTCAGCAGCCTGCTTCTCAAAGGAATCATCATGGACTGAGGCCACCAGGCTTTTCTCAGACAATAGCTACAGAAATCAAAAGTTTTGTCCAGGAGATACAAATCAAAGTAGCAGCAGGCCTTAGTTTCAGGCATCCTTTAAACAAGCATTACAAAGCACTCCTACACAAGTTCTGTGTGTGTTTGCTGCCCTTGGCCACGTTTTTTCTGACCCTACATGGCACTTTCTGTTGTGCCTATATAGGAGTTTGTGGGACCAAGTAGTGAAAAAAAAAAAAAAAAAAAAAAGGAAGATGAACTTTAATTTAGGTGAGGCCCTGATGGGGCTCGATGCACAGTCACACAAATGTTTTTGGCAATGACAAGGTACGGTGCTAAAAATGAGAAATTGAAGGCCCTTGGAAAGGTGGAACTGATCCTTTCAGCAATGGGCACTGTTTTATGCTGACTCGAATGCTGGCAAAAACTTCCTTCAGGCTGTAAATATCCCCCACTCACAGTCTAAGTGAAGGTTTGGAGAGTGGAAAACTGAGGCTGGAGCTGAAACTTCTTTGACATCCATTACACTCACCTATATTAAACCCAAAATAAGCCAAATAGTGCAGCTCTTAGCCTTGACCTTGTTTCCAAACTCCACTATCAAGAAATATTATCAGAATGAAAACTCCGTGTCGAATTTGATATATTTCTGGTTCTCAGCCTGTGTAAGAGATCTGCCAGTTTGAATAAGCACTTTGTGGGGATATCGTTTGATTCCTTCAAGAGGGGAGGAAAATACATTTACTGTAATGAACACCACTGACATGCAAAATGAATGACCTATTAATTATTGCCATAGAGTCCAAATCAGCATGTAGGCAGCCAAATCACAGCCTGGTTGTTTCATTGTGACAGATCCTTTTCCAAAGAACCTCGGGTCCAGGTTTCAGACAAGATACAGTCAAAGGAGAGAGGCAGATAGGTGGGTGTGAGAGAAGGAAAACATGTCATTAAGCTTTGTTATTGACTCCTTGCATGAAACATATGTTCCAGCTGTGCTTTAAAATCAGTCTGTCTTCCTATGTCTGGAGACACACGTGCAGAAATCGACCTCTCTCCCAAGTTCTACACGACTTTGGGATTTTTTTCCCCCCCTTTCATTTGCACTGAGCTGGGAATGTAGCTCAATACATGAAAAGAGCAGCAGAGGCCTTGAAATAACAGGTCTGGTGAGCTGTGCTGGTTAACGAGTTGAAATACAAGCCATTGTGGATTGTTGGGAGCAGTTGTTCTTTGAAGTCACTTGATATTATTGCTCCTGAGCTGGCACACAAAGTTTAGAGAAATGAACATGGCAAAGCAGGGAGCCTACATGGATGTCACTCCTTTTCAACAAACTCTCACTTGAAAGCTTAACAGAAAGGGAAAAAAATAATAAACTCAAAGAAAATTTGGGCTCTGCACTCAAATTAGCCAACTATCTTAAAGCAGAATTGACAAATAGTATTTTGAGAAACACCACTCACATAATTTACTACATCACTTGTGTAAATTCATCAGAGCAGAACCTTCCATGCCCCAAAATACAAACGCAAATGCCTCAAAATACAGCTTCTGCACACTCCCTTCATATCAACTTGTTTACACTTCAATCTTTATTTGGAAAGTTTTAATACAATCCCTTTACCTCAGTTCCGAAAATGTTCCAGAAAGCCATTGATGTTCTATGAAAAAAGAGTTTCCACTCAGTAACTTTTTTCCTCCCTCCTGCTAACCTGCTCCTCCCCGATTCATCAGCACCTGCTCTGAGTTTCATGTATAGCTTTGTTCAAATTGCTGAGTCTCCTTGGGCTCAGACTTGGAATCCTACTTGGTAAGAAACAGAAAGGAAGGGAGAAAGAGAGAGAGAAAGACAGAGAAACAGAGAGAGAAAGACAGAGAAAGAGAGAGAGGAAGAAAGAGAGAGAGAGAGAAAATAAAGAGAAAGAGAAAGAAAGAGAGAGAGAAAAAAGAAAGAGAAAAGAGAAAAAGAGAGAAAAGAAAGAGAGAAAGGGAAGAAAGAAAGAGACAGAGAAAGAGGGAGAAAGAAAAAGAGAAAGAAAAAGAAAGAGAAAGAAAGAAAGAAAGAAAGAAAGAAAGAAAGAAAGAAAGAAAGAAAGAAAGAAAGAAAGAAAGAGAGAGAGAGAGAGAAAGAGAGAAAGGCAGAAATAAAGAAAGAAAGAAAGAAAGAAAGAAAGAAAGAAAGAAAGAAAGAAAGAAAGAAAGAAAGAAAGAAAGAAAGAAAGAAAGAAAGAAAGAAAGAAAGAAAGAAAGAAAGAAAGAAAGAAAGAAAGAAAGAAAGAAGAAAGAAAAAAAAGAGAAAGAGAAAGAAAGTTTGTCTTTCTGCGTCTCGGCAAAAACCCCTTATTTGTGCAGTACCTGGCAAGCTCAGCAGTATTTTTGTAGTTGCCATATGGATGAAGGACACACTCTCACCAGTTCTTTGGTGCTGGTCTTGCTCAACTCCTTTGTCCCCTCTCCCCCTATATATTTTTTTTTTCTTCTTTCATCATGTTTCCAAGCTACCTTTGGAATTTTCCCCCTTCTCCTACTTGGAGGCGAGCCCTTCTCACACAGGAAGGGAGCACGTCTCCTCGGGTGACACTCTGGGGTGACATTGCCGTGGAGCATTGGGGTGGGAAGATACAGTTTCTATTGAAGAATAACCTGAGCACGAAGTGGTGTCTAATTTCCCTGGCAGAGTAAAGCTTTTGAGGCAGGTATTTACTGTGTGATCGTGCACCACCTGGCAGAAGGAGGCCTGATCTGCTCAAGGCAGACTAGGTACTGCTGTCATGAAAACACTGAACAATGTCTGTCTTCTGTGCCTCAGCTCCCCTTTTCTGGGGTGTGTGCTCTCCCCTTTTCTGAAGGGTTACAAACAGCCTTTCCCATTTATTAGCTCAGTGGAACCACTGCAGAGTGATTTAGGGACACAGTTCTGCTCAGTCACGCTCAGGATTTTATAGAGTTTACTGGGGAAAAGGAATCAAAACAACAACAACAACAAAAAATGAACAAAAAAGTATCCATGACTCATGGAAGGAGCTCTTACATGTCTGAAACATACTATCATCAGCTTACTAGCGCTGCACTTCACATGGCTTAATTATGTGATTATTTAGTCTATTACCTCCAAAAGAAATTCTTTTCATCAGTCATATTGTGCTCATGAGCAAGTCATTGGAAAATGTGTTAAAAGCCTCTAGGAAAAAATATTTAATCCTTGTTTCAATTTAACATAATCCTCTTGTTTTAATCTCTTACAGTGTAGTTTTTTACATGTAATCAGGCTATTAGTTTATGCATTTGATTATCAGTGTAGCCTTATATGGTTATTTTCTGCCTTCCACTGAATCTCCCCTTGACAGACACATCTTAAGAACAGATGAATAGTGACTTTGGAAATTAAAACAGACATGGATCACTTTCTGAAAACACTGGAGCCTGTTCTTCCTACCACAAGCATAGAAGAAAATTATTTGCCTTTAACTGCAGATATGTGGCATTTCTGTTTCCCTTTCTTTCAGAGTTGCTCTTCACTTCCTCACTGAAAGGTTTCTCCATAATTCTATTACCAGTTTCCTTTTTGGAGTGACTGATGACAGGAATCATGAATCACTAGTAGGTTAAAAGTTCAAAGCCAGGTCATCATCTTTTTCTATAATTCTGTTCCTGCACATTCTCTATGTCCCCGACTTTCCATCCTTCATTTCAAAAAAGTATTACCCTGGCCAGGAAATAGAGTCAGGCACTAAAATTCTGCCATCCTTCCAAGGAAGATGCAGCACAGAGAGCTCCAGGTGTCCTGTAACACACAGAACGTCCATACAGCTCTGCCCATTGATGTCTTAAGTTTTGGCTTTCGTGTTTTCACATTCTGTGCTGCCCAGGGGTGTAGATCTGAGCCTCATATTAAGTGCTAGTAAGGTCTTTTCACAGAGCAGGGAGACAAAACAAATCCTTTTTCTGCTGAGAACCAAGGACAATTTTCAGGCCCAAAAGCACAAACAAGGGTGGGCTGGAGGGAGGAACAAGAAGGATGGGACCTCACAGCCTGAAACTGGAATTGGACAATTAAACCCCAATATGCAAATGGACCAAAACTTATAAAAGCATAAGACCTGGTGACCAGAGGCCTATTTTTGTGACCATTCTAAGCCCTAGACCAGGGCTTGGGTGTAGCCCTGGTCAAGCCCAATCCTGCCCAAGGTGTATCCTGGATGCCTTTCAATAAATCCCTACTTTATTCTCTAGCTCTGTCCAGTCTCTGTTTCAGGTCAGCTTTCCCCAGGCATCACCATCCACAGGAATGAGCTGATCAGAAATGCCTTTCCTCAGCTCCTACAGCCAAAGAAAGGTTTAAAGTCACTACATTGTGAATTGCTCATTCTTAGCCCCGGCAGCGGTGGCTAAGGCTCTTCAGCAGGTGATTCCAGTGTGAAATAAAGTAATCTAACCATCTGAGTATTTTGAATTAATTACGACAGAGTCCCTGATTTCAGAGTGTGGATTTTTAGTAACAGCATCTCGGCTCCCTACCTGTCAGGTGTACAGTTAGAAAAGAAAATGGCATTCTGGCTTAGGGGGATTTAGGAAGCAGTCAGGGTGGTAAATGAGCATGGGCCTTGCTGGTTTCTGCTCTGGTGGGGAATGAAAGCTTTCCTGCCCCTGCACTGCCTAAGTGAAGAGGGGGTGGACAGGGACAAGGGTGTGGAGAGTGAACCTGTGTCAGAGGAGAAGTGAACTGAGCCCAGACCTCACCAGCTGGAGAAGAGTTTCCTGAAGGGAACCAACAAGAGAGGACAAAAAGCCCACAAGAAGCCTGGGCAATAGGAAAGCAGCAGGAGCAGGAACAAGCTCCCACTCAGTAGCAAGGAGTCTGTCACAGCCACCACACCTTGCGGTTATCAAGTTGTCCCACTGTCACCATCTAACTGGGAGGGACAGGAGATCCAGCCACAGCATCTCCACAGCTTAACAACGCTGCATATCAACAAAATTATAAACACTGCAGCCAGGTCAACTGGGGGAAAGACATCAGTGAAACTCTTGTGTTTTCCTGAGGTTCTGTTCACCCAATTGTAAAGGCCAGTGGCTGCAGAATTTGCAACACAGAAGTGTGCTGAGAATTTGAGGATAAGATGTCATTCTCATTTTTTTTCTTTTTTCTTTTGAGTTATACTTGGTAAATATGGAGGAATGAGTGTTTCCCTAGATGATACATAGTTTATCTCATCAGTTTCTCTGCAGTACACGCCTTTCCTAGAGCTGCTGCTTTTATAACCTGGGATGTTGTCATGTTGCTCTACTTACCTACATGATCTGCTGAAAAACTGTGGCACAAAGAAAATGGGCTATTTTAGCCTAATTTAATAGGCCAGCCTAAGGAAAAAGCAAAGGCAGACCTATTTACACAAGCCAGATTAGAAAGGCCATGGCACGTGGTTTGGAAGTATGTTTTGTAAACCAGTTTGTGTAAAACAAGCCAGCTGAACGAGACTGAAATTTCAATTGTTTAAAGTCTCTCATCATGTGTCACCAGAGTGATTCACATGTACGTATTCAATCTAGTTAATGAACACAATTACCATTTTTGACAATATTAATTGGACCTCTATTTATACTCCTTTCTGTATTTTACCTTTACAACCACCTCCATAATTAGCATCTCTATAGCTTTAGTACACCTAAAGGAAGAGTTTACTTTTACAGAATGTGTATTTCATCATTAACTTCTCTTTCATTTCCCTTCCTTCCAATACCTTTCCCCACAGAACTTCCAAGCCTTTTTCTTCTCCTCCAGTCATCAGCAGTGGGGCTTCATCTTTGCAATTAACAGGGGTGAGAGACACTGCCTGTTTTGAAATCATCCGCCACACACTTTCAACTCAAGACTTATGAGTGCTGAGTCACAGTTGCTCAGTCTAAGATGCCACACCAAGTATTCCACCATTTCTTTTGCTTATGGAACAAAAGAATGGGAAGAATGCTAGTTTTCCTAGTTCAGACATGGGTGAGATAACTGGCTCATGCCAAAGGGCACAAGCTCCACTCTTTTGCCCAAGATATCAGAACCTGGGACAAATTAGAAACCCTGAAGATGTACCCAGTAATTTGTACATTTTCAGCTCGAGCTAAGCAACATTTTAATTAGCATTGACATAGCAATAGGACCACACGATCTAGAAACTTACTATACTACAGATTTTCAGAAGACACAGGGCAAGGCAGCCCTTGCTCTGATGAGACCAGAGCTGAGGCAGAGAAACCAGACATCAGTTGGGAGGATGGCACAGGAGCTTCAGCGACTTGACTTTTATCTGCAGTGGGTTAGCAACAAAGGCGGGAACAGAAACCAACTCTCCCAGTTCTCAATCCATTTTTCCTCCCTGCTGGACCCACACTTCCAGCCTGTGCTGTGATACAGGTAGTGGAGGAGGAGGCATAAATCTGTCTCCACCCCTCACTGCCACAGGAGCTGTACCCCTGTAAGGTGTGGAGATTTGAAGAATATTTGAATATTTGAAGAATACAGGAGGTCAAGGAGTGTAAGGAAAGCATTGCACTAGACTACTGCACTTCACATCCACATTTCTTGGTAGTCTCAAGTCCATAATTTTATAGCCTGAGAATTTATGATTTGAGGAAGATTTTTGATTCATTTACATGTTAGTGGCATAAATCACTGCTATATCTATAAAGGGGTTCCTTTCTCCATTTCCTGGGTATCTGCATTTCTTTCTGCAATAAACAAACCCACACATAGTGTAAAGATCTGTCCACGAGCAAAATTTTCCAACAACTTTTTTTTTCAAAATATTGTTAGGGGTATTTTAATTTTCCCATTTAACAGAAATAAAACACTTTGTGAAGAGTGGCTCTGACAAAGGTGCTTCACCTGGTGGGCAGGTACAGCTCCAAAACCTGCCTGGCTTCCTCTCAGGTGAGCTCTCCAGCCATTGCTGTCTGCCTGGGACACGGCTGCCAACATGAAAAGATTCTCCTTTTCCACATGCCATACCTGGTAATGTCAGGTGAGGAGGACAACAGCACTTTAGATTATTTCCTTCAGGAGTCTATTGCCAGTACAGTACAGCTCCGTTTTGAACTGAGCTCAGCCCTGAGGTTTTCATCTTTACTTCCAAAAAACCCACATAAACAGAGTGTTTTAGATTACTGAAGGCCAGTGCTATGGAGATCTGTATTGCCACAAAAGGCTTTATTACACAAATATTTGATGCTGAGAAAGAATGCATCTTTCATTAGGGCTCAAAAGGAAGAGCTCCAAAGATGTTTTATCATGGATTTTTTGATCTGCCTAGATGAAAGCCCTAGCTATTATGGAGTACAACTGAACATTAAGGGCTGGGTCTGTTGTCTAGAATCCCACTGTGATTAGTGCTCCACAAGTTCCAAACAGTTTGGTCCCTCACCAAAAGCTTGTCCATGGGAAGGTAGCTGTGATACAAAGTATGTAATTAACTGGAGAAATTTACATTTTATTCAAATTGCTAATGAACAAAATAATATCAGACACAAGAATGGAAAGTACCAAACCTGGTGTCTAAGTCTAAAAGTATTTTAGATATTGAATTATGAGTTTTAATAAGGGCAGGCCCTTAATAGTTCCTGACTGGATGGAAAAGCACAGATAATGGAAGTCATGAGAAAATGGTGGAACTGGAACTTGCTTTCAACATTTCACATGGCTTTATAAATATTTAGCACATGCATATGCCCTTTTCCTACTGCTTTGTGTCTCCTCTTACAGCAGAGACACTGCCTAAAAGAGATTAGAGCCTTGCAAAATCTTTATTAACAATTAGCCTCAAATACAGAAATGTAGCTGAATCTTGATTTACTGAACATGATCATTAATATAACTATTCATATTAATCATGATGTAGTCAATTATTGAGCAAAAGAACTAAAATCATGCTCAGTCATAAGATGAGATGCAATTAAAAGAAGATCTTATTTTTATTCTTTGCATTGATTTTGACATGTGGTCAAAGACTTCTCTGGAAGTAAAGAATTTCTTTGCATGGTAACATGCACTTCAAATTGCAGAAAGAGGCTTCAAAAGTACCTCACAATTCTCAACAAATGCTTTCAAGAGTGTAATGTTTGCAAAAAATCAGAACATATGTTCATAATCTACTCAGGTAAACACAAGATGACTAAGGTTAATTTGATTTTTCTTCCTGATGTCATAATTAAAGTATGAATATCATTTAGACATCAGTAGATAAAAAGTATGTCAATGAAGGACAAGTAAAAATTCAAATTACTAAGGAGCAAAATTAAGTTAATTTCAATGTGGAATGTTTGTAAGCAGTGTGTAATCAGTCTTCAGTTTAAATGACTCTTAATTAAATAATCTATTATTATGTGCACTGGCAAATCGAGCCTATACATGTACAAGAGCAAAGCCTAAAAGATCCAGCTCCAGTCTGCATTCAAATTCAAAGAATTTTTCATAAAATAACATTGGCCAAAATTTTTTTTTTTGCGGGAGATGTTTGGGGGAATTATTTCATATTTATAAAAATCCCCAGCGGCATGAAACTCAACTGAACAATCCACTGCATGTTTCACTAGGTGTAAGGAGGGCCAAATCCAAGCCTGAGGTACAAACCTTAAAATTCTGATGGCATTCATGAGTGTCACGCGTTGACATTCGAGCACGGTCTATCCATAAACAAACACAAGCCTGCAAGGAGACCTTCTCCCATGCTGTTTGAGGAGTGTGTCACTCACTTGTCAGTGGGGCACACGCCCATGCCCAATTTTCTTTTCAGCAGCCAGCATTATCCCCTGTACCCCCCAGCTCTGAGGCAATCACTCATTTCCAGCAATAACAGCGCAGCAGTCCCCGGTCCGTGGCGCTGAGCAAACACCTTCACTCGGGGGATGTGCCTAAGCATGGCCCTGCTCCTGAACAGCACCAGCACAAGCCAAGCAGCCTGGCAGGACTGACAGACGTTGCCTTCAAATCAAACATCACCTCCACCCCAGAACGGGCCCGCAGGCGCCTCCTCTGCAGGATTTGCTGAGGGGAGCGAGGGTGTGGATGAGGCACCCAAAGCCACCTCTCCCCTGGGAACTGAGTCCTGCTCACAGAAGAGGTTCAGGTTTAAGTGCCTGTGACTTCCATGAGAACTGTCCCCCAAAAGGTTGTTGCTTTTGAAAACCACACAGTGCGAAAAAAATCACTCAGACTCTTCTTGGAAATTGTAGCCCTGCTACAGAATTCAAATGCCTTTGATACTTAAAGCTGTAAACTACTAAGGAGGGAACCATATGGGTTTAGATCAGGACAAACTTTTACAATTTCATGCACTGAAACCTGCCCAGAGTTACACTGGTGACTTGCAATTCTGAAGAAGTGCATCCAGTTCTGATTAAAACAGAGACAGGTTAAATGTGGAAACCTTTAGGCTATTTCCTTAGGCCCAAATTTTCTAGGTCATAGTAATGCATGAGTAGAAAGTGAATTAACCCACTAATAATTGAACTGTTTGTTCAGTTCATAATATTGTAGCATTCTCCTGGCTGAGCATCCACATCTCATGCCAGATCTGACCTGCTCCACTGAGGAACTGAACAAGACAATCTTAAAGACTTACTGTGAAAGGCTGAATTTCCACAAACCCAGCTACCTGACCTAGCTGATGCTCAGCTGATGTGAGATTTGCAGAAAGGGAAAAACCCCAACAATTGTCACAGCTCCTGACCTCTTTCCAGGAAGTGCTCCTGCATCCAATTTACTTCCACAGAATAAAACCCAAGTGAAGAGCTGCCACAACTAACTAAGGATATCAGTTTATAACTCCACCAGGATGGACATGAGACATATCCAAAGGTGGTTGGAGGCAGCAGCACTGCACATGAACCCTCAGCTGCTGGTTCCCCAGCTTTGGAAACCTATCACTGCCTTTGATCAAGGAAGAAACCTCAGCCCTGCAATTCCTGCATTCAGGCTTGCCATGGTTTTAACCTGCTGCAATTAGCATCACTCAGTGCTGGTGTTGATAACAGAATTGCTTCTGTGGTGTAGGCAGATCCATCCTCCTCGAAGGAGTGAGATCAGGAATGGATCCCCACGACAGCCACACATTACTGCCAGAGCCATTTCACTTTGTAGAACCATGCCACTTTTATAGTGTGCCACTTTTATTTCACAATCATTTTTGTCCTGACTTTACTGCACTGCATAAAAGCTGCAAGTAGAAATGCACACGGAAATCTCTAAGATGTGCTACACTGACAGTTTTGAGATGTTCATCATGTTAAACTGCATGAAAACAGATGTTTATAATAAGCCTTGACATTGATCTTATGCTGCTAAATTATGCTAGAGGGAAGAAATCGACTTACACTCAGATGTAAGGCATTGATATCAATCTCCTTTTTTTTCTTTTTCCTCTATCACTTGGCAAAAGGAAGAGGAGAATCTGAGTCATTACTGCTGGGTGGACTTCTGACCAAAACTGATTGCTAGAAACATTAAAAAAAAAAATCCCTCTTAGCTCAGAAAAAAAATGTCACAGAAGAAAAAATACTGCCAAAAGTTTATGTCAGCAAGTTAAAAAAAGCAAGACATATCACCACTAATTCATACATAAATAACTAGTCAATTTTATGAATACTGACCATTTGTACATCCCCATCTCCAGCAAGAGCAAATATTTATAGCCTGAAAACAAACATTCAGGGAGCGTCCAACCTGGCCTTTCTAAACAGCAAACACTTAACTCAAGGTGAAAGTGCACCACAGAGATGCCCAAATCCAGGCTGTGCTTCACTCCCTTGGGCTGAGAGGAGAACTGAGGCTGAGAGAAAAAAGTCTGGGAAGCCTGAAGAAGATGCATTGTCCTAAGAAAAGCCACAAGGGAAGAAATGGATTTTCATAGCAGCACAGCAAAAAGTAGCTAGCAGGTACTGTGGCACTTGCTGCTCTCTTCCCATGCAACTACATGGGAGAATTTCTTCAAGGAAGGAAATGTGGAGAAGGAACCTTGCAGGGTAGGATTCACAGCAGCAGTTTTAACGTGTTTCCAACTATTCTTTCCTTATTAGGAATCCCATCAGCTAATTGTTCCAGTGCCTGGAAAAAGTCCTGGCTTTTCTGACAAAAGCGAGCTGCTGCTAACCAGCATCCAACACAGCGTGCCCAAGGACTTCTCCTCCTCCTTCCCAGCATGGAGCAGCCCTGTGGGCCAACTGTTTCATCATGAGCGTGTTACACTGACAGCTGCCCTCCTCTTCATCTCCTTTCAGCAGGGAAGCCAAGGCAAGACATAAAGGAGCCGCAGCATCTTGGCACGGGCCCCTATTAGGCAAACAAACTCATATTAACCTTTTTATATAAAACATCCGCTGTGTTGCAGGCAACTTTGACATGGGTTTAGGAGCTGTGATGATTTCCTACAAGATATAATCTCCACTGAACAATGGAATCTGCTCATCCAGCACCCTGCCAGCAGGGATAACATCTGCTGCCTTCACATGGCTGCATCTTCTCCTTGCAGTTGCATTCCTCTGAGTGGTCTCTCCCTCCTACATATATTCCCTTTCTTCCCCTGCTTTTCCAGGCCTTCTCCAGCTGCAGGTCTCCAGTTCCCTCAGCACGTCTCTGGCTCAAACTCCACTGGGTGCCAGTGACCTCAGGGACTGGGAGCAGGGAGAAGGAGGCAGGAAACCTGTGAGAAGGTGAGCAGTAGGAGGGGGAGCTCCTTTGACCAGAACACGGGGTTTCTTCAGGAATTCAAGGCCTTGGAACAACACAGTGCAAGTGCCATGGCAATATTTCTTCTTCTGAAGAGAGATTCTCTCCCTAGGAGATTCCACATTTATGGGAGCATGTTAATTATTCATTCAGATGCTTTTTAGCTCCACTTTGTTGCTGTAAAACCAGGAGCAGAACCACATAACTGAGCAATTTACCAGGCACTTAATTGAGCTCCAGACCCAGAGCAGTGCTGTCTGCAGCTCAGTCTCACGACTTCATTCCTGCAAGGGTTGAGAGAGAAACCACAGGAAACTACAAAGATGATATAACGTGTCTTGGTGAGCATTTTTCAAATACACCACCTTAGGAAAAGCAAGCCTTAGGAGTATTATTGAATCTTCTAATGATTCAACTTATCGTTTGAGCCAAAATTCCTTTTTCTCCTCCTGCACCAAAAAGTTATGACCTTTTCTTTCACAGGATGAACAATGGTTGCTAGCTAGAATACGATACAAATGTGCCAGCTCTTAAACCAGTCACAAAGATACACCTAAAAAAAGGAACTCAGCAGCAAAGTGCTGTCACTGGCACTACTCCAAATCAATCTCGAGGATATATCCAAGGTGGAATTTATGGTCCATAAAACCAATCCATAACTCTTACTTGGTTTGATTTCAGCACAGCAGCTTAAATCAAATTTATGTGGCTCATGGCTGGATATATCCTTCCTTCCTTCCTTCCTTCCTTCCTTCCTTCCTTCCTTCCTTCCTTCCTTCCTTCCTTCCTTCCTTCCTTCCTTCCTTCCTTCCTTCCTTCCTTCCTTCCTTCCTTCCTTCCTTCCTTCCTTCCTTCCTTCCTTCCTTCCTTCCTTCCTTCCTTCCTTCCTTCCTTCCTTCCTTCCTTCCTTCCTTCCCTCCTTCCTTCCTTCCTTCCCTCCTTCCCTCCTTCCTTCCTTCCTTCCTTCCTTCCCTCCTTCCTTCCTTCCTTCCCTCCTTCCCTCCTTCCCTCCTTCCTTCCCTCCTTCCCTCCTTCCTTCCCTCCTTCCCTCCTTCCCTCCTTCCCTCCCTCCTTCCCTCCCTCCCTCCCTCCCTCCCTCCCTCCTTCCTTCCTTCCTTCCTTCCTTCCTTCCTTCCTTCCTTCCTTCCTTCCTTCCTTCCTTCCTTCCTTCCTTCCTTCCTTCCCTCCCTCCCTCCCTCCCTCGCTCGCTCCCCTGCCACAGCTAGGATTGATAATTTTGGGGTGTGCTATTTTGCAAGCCATGAAGAGCAGAGAGCTCAAAAGAGGCAGACATGCAAGCCAGTTGTGTTGGCTTTTCACAGTAGTCTAGGCAAATGCATTTTTATCAATTAATGTCAAAAAATTTTACATTTCTTTTTGCACACTAGACACCATCAATAACCTCAACTCCAAGGGAAAAAGAGGAAGAAGCAGCCTCTCCCTACAGCTTGCTATAAAAACAAGCCCTGCCTTTCCCCTCCCTGAGCATAGGCAGGGAATCAGTCCTTGGCCATTGGGTGAGATCTTTGTGACAGGGAGTTTGCATACCAGCTCCTTTAGTTGCTCTACAGCAGACACACTTTGATCTTACGATCAAAACACATTCTCATTTTGAACATTTGCATCCCTGCCATGCACAGATGAGCTCTAGCCATGCAAACAGGCCGTCCTTGCAGGACTATGCAAAACATCCCTGAGGATCATACAGGAGTTTCTAGGACTTGAGAGAAGTAACAGCAAGAAAAGCTCAAGAAGGAACAATAACTCCTTTTATTAAGCAATTTATTGTGTTACTCTGTGCTCCCACCTGGGGAAAAGGCTGGATACCTATTCATAGACCCAGAAGTGAATTAGATACAACTTGTACAAAGGAAATATGTGGCTCTTGCCAATAGAAATCAGACAGAATGTTCCACAATTAACTGCCAACCTCTTCTGATTTTAAGAGGATGGTTGTGAAGGGAAAAAAAAATCCCTTTCCCTAACTATGTACTTCTTTGCAACATGAACAAAAATAGAACTTTGCCATGGAGTCATTAAGGTTGTATGTTTGAACTACTTGCTAGAGAAATGTATACCTTATTGCTTTTATTTCTTAAAAAGCTGCAATTCAAAGTTTTTCATTCTATAGGAAAGTTCAAATAAATTTCTGTTTGTATAGCACTCTTAGGTCTCCACATGAAAAGCCTAACATGTCTATAATACCTGCCAGAACAGCTGTACCATGAGTTAAATGTCATGGTTTAACCAATATTACTGGTGTAAGTTTTCACCTAGTGCCCCATCCAAAGCATTCAGCATTCAGACCTACATTAACTCTGTGCTCAGAACAAAGTGCTGGATGCATTTCCTTTGCCATTCTGGCATTAATAACCTGAGACTGCAGGGTTCCACCTGAACAACAAAGTGCTCAAAGCCACATCTCTATATGGATACAGCATGCCAAAAAGCCAAAAGGCTTGGTTTGCGTAGATGCTTCGCAAGGAATGCTCATTCTTCTGAGACCTTGGGAAGGGGAGCAGCTCTGTTTGTTTCATATCTTTTTCCCTGCAAAGAAAAAGATGCTTGAAGGACCCCTTTAACACTGTGCTGCCAGTAAATGCTATTTTTTCCCAATTTTTCCCATGCACAGCTGCCGTGCTACAACTCCTCCCATGCTGGCATCCTGCTTGGTG
This sequence comes from Sylvia atricapilla, assembly GCF_009819655.1. NCBI lineage: Eukaryota > Metazoa > Chordata > Aves > Passeriformes > Sylviidae > Sylvia > Sylvia atricapilla. The sequence continues at coordinate 8,788,366 of NC_089145.1, forward strand.
AGGCCAGCTCCAACCACCTCCTCCAGGACACTGGGACAGGGTCAGCCTGCCACAAGCAGCAGAAGCACAGGGCAGCTTCTGGTCCTTGCTGAAAGCCTGGCAGGAGGGAAAGGTCAGGATGCTTCCTGGAGGACCTCGTGTGGGCACAGCTTCAGCAGGAAGGGTGGAGGGGACTGCCACCCAGGAGCACAAAGATTAAGGAGCTCCAAAAGGAGGTGGGAGCAGTGGGTTTGGATCACCTGAGGCAAAGGAGGGCCCTAAACCTGGGTAACCTGCTTTCTGGATGAGACTTCAAAGCTGGGACTGCTCCTGCTCTCCCACTCACACGCCCTGAGGTGTGGTTTTACACACACCCCTCGCGCAGGGCTTCCTGATGGCTCTTCCTAAGGGCTGTGCACAGGGCCTGATCCCTGGGGTGGGCTCTTTCCCCAGCTCACACACTCTGCTCCAGACCTCCCCATTCTGCAACTCACCCTTCTGTGCGCCTCAGGACCCTGCTAATGAAGTGGAACGGCCCTTCACTCAGCTAACATGGTTTTTTTCGAAGATAAAATCCTTTAAAGGCTGTCAGAGCATGAAACCAGACAATATTCCAGGGGCTGAGGGATGGAGAGACACCAGGTGCCTCACATGGCACCTCCAATCCACTCTGGCTCTGAGCAGAGGTGCCAGCAGGGATCTGCCCGTGTGCTGGAGGGAACCTTGGAGCTGCCATCCTCGGGGAGATCCGAGCCCACGGAGTTCATTGCATCAAGTCTTATGGGGGGAAAAGAAAAGCAGCTCTCAGGTTACCGGGAGGCTGCTGGGAGCACCTCTGAGGGCATCGAATTGCACAGGCTGGTTATTCTCTGGGCCAGTGTGCTTTGCTGAACGCAAAATTGAGACAGCTAATTAGTATAAGTTCAGCTTACATTAAACACAAGCTATCTAAGTGATATAACTGCAGTGAGGAAGCCCACAAAATGTTTAGGGCAAGGAAGTGTTCTGCTTACAACGGAAGAGTTTTCTTTTGGATGTATTTCATTTCTTTCCTCCAGTTTGTTTTGAAAAAGTCTGGTTATGGGTTAAGTACCACTAATGGACTCAGTGCTTATCCTTTAGCTCTGCTTAGCAGCCATAATAAAATACAGGTATTATGAGATATTACTTTTCTATTTTTTTAATCTTTTGAAAACTTCAGGAATATATTTCACTCACTGAACTTCTCCTAATTTAGTAACACCATCAAATCTACTTATCTGCTCTAATAGTTATTGGTACTAGTCTGTTCCTGCTGAAGTCAATAGCAAAATTGTTGTTACTGAGTACAGGTTCAGACCCCCACATGAATATAAAAAGCTACCAAAAAAAAAAAAAAAAAAGACATTTTGAATAAGATATGTCTCAATCTCAATAGAACTCAATTTTTCTCAGTAGGTTCACTGCTTTTCCTATCTAAGATTTCTATACTGGAAATCAAAAAATCAAAAGGGGGGCTTTATTCCTTTGTAGTACTCTTTTATTAGTGCCCATAAACAAATATGTTAACAGGCTCAAAAGATTTATTACTCAGTCCGAATGACACAGTCATGTAGGATGAACTCTCTAGCAAGCTTCTTTCTTACTATACTTAAAAGATTACTGACAAAGGAGAAAGCACAAAATTTGAATTGCAAGAGCTTAGTGTGTTTCTCCAGTTGACAAAGGAAAGAGGATGAATCCCTTTGCTCCCACCCAGAGAACAGATATTTCATTGTTCCTCTGCTTGGTAACTGTCCATAACTTGTCTGAATACCTTTCATTTGGTAATGGCCAGGAACTGAAATCTTACCATCTGACATGGCAGAAGGACAAGATGGTTCTGAATAGAGGAGCAAGAAAAAGGATTTTAAACAGACAACCGTCCTTTCAACTACTACAATGAGGCAGGTACAGAGGCAGAAATGTCCTGCCCAGGACACTGAGCTGACATTCAGATCCTAGAGCAATCTGCCTAATAAAGCAGTGGTGTAATGAAGATCAGCTTCCAGCAGTTAGAATTCACAAACGGAGTAGTACAGACCTGCTTGAAAGAATTACTTCTAGAAGAGATCCAAAGCGTTGGCAATTTATTCCCTCCCCCCACCTCCAGTTTAAAACCTTACGAAACTCAGAGCTTGAAATAACTCCCATTCAGAGATCAATGTTTTGCCATAGCATCCCTGATTTTATCTTGCTTTCAGGCTGCTTTGATTGATTATATCATTGGATATTAATTACAAAGCATTTGAGGTATTACACAACCAGATTTCCTGCACCTACTTTTCCAGATCAGAAAAACTCCATACGAGGGTTTCCAAAACATAGAACAAATCTTTCAAATCAGTCCTAGGCAAAACTGAAGTCTTCTACACAAAAAACTGTCTACTGAACCTGGAGGATGTATTTATTTGAATTTACATCATTCTCACAAAAATGGTTGTTTGCTGTGCTTCAGAAGCCACTGACACAAATACACTGATGTGCAGCATTTAAAATCCATTTGTATCAGGTAATTTCAAACAGTATCTTCTGCCTACAGCCGTATTTTTCATCTATTTAAGATGCTTGCACAGACAAGACAAACCTGGTAAGGAGAAGTAGTGGATACAAGAAGTTGAAGAAATGCAATCATGATGGAGTTCCTTGAATGAGCAAGGCATTGTCAAAGAGAAAAACAGGAAAAACAGAACGAAGAACAGAGATGAGTGGCTGCTGAGGCAATTCAAGAGCAGCAGTCTACTGGATTCATTACTGGATCCATACGTTTTCCCTCATTACTCACTCTTTGTATGGCTATTAAAAAAGTACAACAGAAATTACTTCTTTGCATTGAATAAACGCCTTCACACCCTAGAAGTGGATATATTCCCACAAAATCATTTCCAGGCCCTAAAAAAAAACCCCAAACAACAAAACCCCACCTTTCTTGTGACTGTTTTCATCTGCAGCACTAGCAGGTATGTGAAATCAGTGTTCACCCAATTAAAGAACTCTGTAGTAAGGGAGTTTCAAAAGGCAAGGAAAAATATCAGATGGATGGTACAATCTCAGAGAAAAAAAAGTGCCACTCTTCAGGTATGTCATTTGTCAATCCTCAAAAAAGGAAAAATGAAATGCTGGTGAGAATCCAGGAAATCCAGGAAAACATTCTCCAAGAACAAGCCCAGACTTCAGGCCAAGAGTCCTAAAATCTCCCAAGATGAATTCATTCAGTGCTGCTCAGAACTTTGATGCTGCAGCATCCAACAAAAGTCTCCTTTTCACCTTGAGTGTAACAAAAAATGAGTATATTGGAATAACTTCTTGTACACTGATGTTATGGGAAAAAGTGATTGATACCATTCTGGCCTGGAATTTCTGCAGATTCTGGAAATAAACAGGTGACAAATGGCTGTAACTGTAATGAAAGAAACTGGGAAAAAACAAAAGGGATGAATAAATAAGAATGCCAAGTAACGCGCAAAAGAAATAAAAGTCCTGTTACATGCAGAACACAACTGCAAATTTTTAAACACTAATTCTGCTAATTTTGCCAATTCTGACAAAAATATTCCATTTGAAATACAAAACACAAAAAGAACCCCAGCTTGGCAAAATGTTAAAGGTGTTTTGTGGGTTTTTTGGCGGGATTTCTTTAAAGAAATTTCTAATAATTTTTGAACAAGAAATTTCTTATTTGTTTTCGCAGCAGAGAACGGCTCCTTTTAACCCTTTCAGCCCAGTGAAACGCACAACATTACAGTCTGATGAAAGAGGTCTTTGTCAGGCCACAGTGTGGACATTGTTCTTCTGCTGCCCTGATTATTACAAAGGCTGCACTTTCCATCAAGGGAAGGAACGTGGCACTGGTGGCCTTGATGGTGGCAAGGATCACGTAGATGAAGTCTGCTCCAGCTGTTCCATTGTGACAAACCCTTGGCTGAGGTTAAATGGAAACAGCGATGGAGATGTCCCAGTCAGGGATGTTATGAGGCTCACGGCTGTGAGAAATGAAGTAGGAAATCAGTTCACTCATTTCAGTTGCTGTGAGATGTTTTCAGCAGGCTGGTCCCAAGCGTTTCGCTTAAATCCTGAAAGAATGAATGTTTCACCTAAGTATAAATATTCTTCGGATTTCAACAGCTGTAAAGATTGGTCAGTTTTCATTTGTTTATTGATCAGCTCCTGAGAAACAGTGACAAAACTAGAAATAGTGGCAGATTTTGATATTTTAATCTTACTGATTCTCTGTGAAACAAAGCCTGTGAATCTTGAGGAGCTCAGAAAAGGCCAATAAGCAAAGCCACCAAGAAACATGTAAACAACTCAAGAAGAGAAAATGGGAGAATGCAAACTGTCTTTTGTACTTTGGTCTGAAATTTTTCATCCACATTCGCTGAATTTGGTGTTCTCTTGCATATCACTCAAACACAAATAGCAATAGATGCAAGATAGAAGTCGAAAGCATCACAAACAACTGGTAACAAACAAGCTGGGAAATGTTTGGTTTCAGTGAAACGTGAACAGGCTCTGGCTGCCTCTGCTGAATGATTTGTATTGTTGGATGGTTCTGGCATTTTAATATTGCTCAATAAAGCATTAAATGGCACACATGCATACAAAGATGCAACAAAAGCTCAGCATGAAACAGGAAATTTTGAATTATAGACACGACATTGACTGTATAATTTATACATCATTTTTACACACTAAAGAACCCTCTTTAGCGCATGTAAGAGACGCTCAAGATAAGAATGGTGTTTGCAGCAACTTCACTAGCAGGTTAAGAGTTCATTAGCGCATTGAATGGCATTTTAATTGTAATATTTGCTAAAATTGGTGGAGTAGTGGTGAGTGAGTCTATAGATAATTTCCTGCAGTTGGTGCCCCATTTTTTAGCCGCTGCAGAGAAGGGATGGTCACTCAGAGAGGAGTGAAAGCCCTCCACTGTCAGAAGAACCAGGACTAACCAAAGAGAACGAATGTCATATTTGTTGTAGAGCAGTGAGCATTTAATAAAGAGCAATATGAAATACTTGTTGGCTACCTCAGGAAGGCAACTGCATTGTCACAGTTGATCATCCACAAGCAAAGATTAGTCTAAAAACATACCTCAGGCTCCACTTAACACTTCTCTAGCAGGATAGTACATTCTCTTCAGCTCTTTGGGTTTTATATTGCGTAATGTAGACAACCAAGTGCTGCAGGAAAGTTCGGCACATATTTACATGCAGATCAGAAGTGAACTGGTGCAGAAATTCTGCCCATTGTAACATAAGATTATTGCCAGTAGCCTTCATCACTTGGCAGCAGGGATTGGAAGAGATAGGAAAGAAAATCTCTGCCACAAATACTTCAAAATCAGGCAAAAATTGTGAACTAATGCTAAGATAAAGCAACAGGTCTTACAGGATTCATCTTTCCTAGTGTGGTCTGTGGAATAGACCAGAGTCAAACCCAGTAATTTTGGATGAGAGAATGATGATAAACTGATAACACTTCATGCAGCTCTTTTCAGCCTTTCACGGTTGGGAGTGTTCTCATGGTAACACTGCGAACAGCAACTGTGCAATGTCCTACAAAGGTTCCACAGTAGGCAAGTGCCTGCAGCCCTGTCACTGAGGAAGAGCCAGGAAAATGAACTGAGGAGCAGAATTTTATAATGGAAAAAAACCAGATCTGTGGTTTTTTTTGTTATGTTTCTACTTGAAACCTGCCTCTGTCCAACACTTCTAACATGTGAAGCCAATTCTACCACCACTGCATGTGCTTTGCTTGTGGGAGGAGAACTGCAGTAAAAACAGCATCAATTATTGTCAGCTCTCCTCAGCACATCCCAGCAGATTCTGCCAGTGTCAGATCCTTCCTCTCCTTTTTGTTTACTGGAAGTGTGGCACAGAGAGGTGCCCAGAGTCACTCTTTGCCCAATACCTCAGGCTGGCCACAGCTGCCCCAGAAGGGACAGAGCCCTCTTGCCTCCTGCAGAGACAGCAGCTTCCTGAGACCCAGCTGAGACTCAGAAAATGCCCAAGATGGATTTCCTTTGGTGAGCCCTCCCCCAGATGCATCTTCTCACAATATCTAAGGATCTGCAAAACAAAACACACTGCAGGCAGCACGTGGGAGTGGGGATGGGTTGAGCTTTTATCACTCTAACAGCTCATGAATGCCACAGCGGTGATGAACTAACAACCTACTGGAGGAGATTGCTTTTGGGATATCCAGAGCCTGGAGCTGACACTCCTGTGCAGCCAGCACCACCCAGCCAACAAGCTCTGCACCTTTCTCTCAAGGAGAAACAAGGAGAAACATTCGTTTGCTGGGTTGCCAGAGCTGCTGTGCCAGTACCTGCTGATCCTCCTTGCTGCTACTTTGCACTCAGGCAGTGAACAACAATCCAAGTTCAACAATATTAACACTACTAAAACCGCCAGACTTGAAACCACAGTAATAGTTTCAGTTTAAAACCTTTTATTGAGATTGAAGATTGAAGGCTGAAGGTCGGATGGTTTGGTTGGGGTTTTTCTGTGGAGTGTGCTTGGGTTTTGTCTGTTGTGATGTGTCTTGGCAGTGGTGTTTTTCTTTGTTGTTTTGGGGTTTTTTGGGGTTTTTTTGGGTTTTTTTGTTTTTTTTAAATAGTATCAAATCAGGGCTAGTGGTCTTAATACCAGAGGAGAAGCCGTGGGAACCAATTTCCAGAATTGAAAGGAACAAGTGAATTATTCGAAAATTGACTCATCCTTAGAATGTCTGACTGAAAGAGAAGGACTGTCTAATTTACAAAGTTTTTCCAGTCATATTGTGTTTTCTCTAGTATAATTTTAAAAATATCTGAAGTGGTGTCAGAGGTCATGCATCAGGTTTCTAATCAGATAAAACTCACAGCATAACAATTTGAGTATTTAACTTGATTTAACCAGGTGGAGAATGGGACTGCTGTAGAAGAGAGGACTTCATATAAAGAGATAGAGTTTTCATAGACACTCCATAATTAGTGTTGGTGTTTATTTATCTTTAAAATTAAGGCCAAGGTCTGGTTTTCCTGTCTTAATTTAAAACACTCCAGAATGATGCTGTTATGATTTTATCTTCACTAGAATTAACTCAAAACACTTGATCAGAAGAGTCACCACTTATTTTCTATGTTTTTCCATGAGTTATGTAAATGAAATATTTGCTCTTGGAGAAGTATAATGAATAATATATTAACTATCAAAGAGCTCCATTTCTGGAAAGATATTTGAACAGATGAACTACTTGGAGCAAAAACAACAAATCAATCATAAGGTTTGCATGCAAGCAGGACAATTTATATATATATAGCCATGCTTTAAACACCAATCAAAATTCTACAGTCCTTATGCAGGCAAGACTGCCTCCAAAACCTTGAACTGGAAACACAGCATCTGGCCAGAGACATATTTTCCACAGAACAATCACTACATTTATTTTTATGTGAGAAAGAACAAACTGAAGTTGGTAACTCTTCCCTAAAATAAATGGCAATTTTTTTCCAAAACACAGAAACAAGAATGGAGATGAAAATTTTGTTCCAAGTCTTCTCACTCTGAACATAATATTCTGTGAATAAAATCAAACCAGAATCTTAGTTGTATAATAATATTTTCTAATACCACTAGCATGAGTTTATTAAAACTAAAATGCTGAAAAAAACCCTCCATTTCCCATGCTCATTCATTATTTTTGTCCTTAATTCAGTTAAGACAAGGAGACAGGTGTTTTCCTGCTCCCACCTCCCAGACCTATGACACAAAGTGCCTTGAGATTTTGAGATATTTTACAGCTTTTGAGAGATATTTTACAGACACCAAAACTTTTCTGCCTTCATTAGAAACTTATGAAAAACACTACCAGCACTAGGAGGGCAAACAATAAACAAATACACTGCCTCCCAAATACACAAAATAACTTTGATTCATAGCAGTATTTTCATTATTCATTTTATTTAGGATTCTATCTTATTCTTTGGTAGTATTTTTGATACTCAAAGTTAATTAGAGGGATTCAACAACACCAAAGCCTGGCTTACAACAGGTAGGGTTGGTAGGGTCCAATGCTTCCATGTGCACACACCCACCAGCAGACAGGAGAGCAATCAGTTTTTCCAGGCTGACATTCCTGGTTTTACCTCTCCATCCTCTGCTGTGGGAGTTGGCCAAGCTGAACCAACCCTAAACCTGAAGCCATGGAAAAATCCTTTCTAGTTGTAGTGAGTAGTGGAGGTTCATGGGAGTTTGCATGTCAATGAAGTGGTTCCGTATAAGGTTATGTTGCTATGATCGGTCAGTTTTGTTGTACAAATATGGTTTTGTTCCCAGTTGGAGTTTCTGACTGGACCCTTACCCTCAGACCCACCCTATCTATTGTCATGTTTTCCTCAGTTCCAGGTCTTGGGTTGGTTTACCCCCACGGAGTTCTCCTGGATCCTATGCATGGTTTTGGGGCACTGTCCCTATTTTCTTTTATCCCTTATAAGCGCTCTTTTCCTAGCGCCAACCATTATTCCTGCTTCTAATTATTTTGTTGCCACCCTCTGCCCTGAAGTCAGGGGACAAAAAGGTTTGTCATAGCCACCCTCACTGTGACACCCTGGCTGCTGGGACTCTTCCCAGGATGGCCAGCCAGGGTTTCCTAAGAGAGCCGATGCACAAAGGTGAAAGTGGGGAAGCTCCAGCAGGTCATTAGGGACACACTGAGGAGTTTCCTTTGCCTTTTGTTGCCCTAAAAGCCGAGTAAGGAGGGGACAAAGCCCAGGAACCTGCGGGGGCAGAAGGTTGGTGACATTATTTTGTAAGTGGCCACCTAAGGAGCTTAACTAGAGGCCCAGAGGAGCACCCCACTGTGAGCTAACTGCAAAGCCCTCCTGGTCTCCATGCCACACTCCTGCTTCTACAGGCTTTAAGATCAATGGAGTGCCTGATAATCCCCCTTCAGCTTACTCCTTTCTACAAACATTCAAGCAAAAGTAAACTTTGGGCAAACAGCTTTTATTGCCTCATCCTAAGTGCTCTGTGGTAATCAAGGCATGGAAAGTATTCCTGTCCGTAAGCATGAAATGATGGCTGGGTAAGTTACGGCTCCTCTGCAAGTGGCATCCTCCAAACTTTTTCTCAAATTATTAAGAAATACAGCTCAGCTGTAATAAAATCATTTAAACAAATACCCTCAGCCACGCAGAAGGAAAATAGAGGGTTTGCTTTTAAGCTCCAACTGCTGAGACGTCCAGTCTTCTAAAATAATGCAGACAGAAGATACCTGCATTTGTAACTAGATCTGTTGAAGCAATTCATCCCTCTACTTCAGCCACAATATCTTTTTACTTGTCTTTTAAGAGTGATCTTCATGGCCTTCCAAGTCAATCTAGTCAGACTTAGAGGATTGACAGCTCTTCTTCAAGGCCTTCAACAGAGCAAATCCAACTTGTCAGATTTAAGGACATCTGAATCAGCTCTTGCAGCATCCTCAGGTGTTTCTGAGACATTTATTACCACATACCACTTCATAATCTGGATTTTCAAGCAGCTACTTAAAAGAAAAGTTGTTTTGATTCAGTTTGGTACTGCAAGCCTGGCTTTAACAGCAGAAACCAGAATCATGACAACAATAATTTATTCCTTTTCCATTAAATCAAAACTGCACAGTAAAAGCATGTGTAAAAGCCCAGTTTCAGTCAGATGGAAAACACCAACTGCTTAATTCCTTCTAAAATAGAAAGAGAATGGAAATAAACTAAGACCTCTACCAAGTTTTGTCTCCAGTCCTATTGGCTGATTTATTTACAGCAATTTAGCTCAAGATCATCATGGAGTGGGTACATCCCTGACTCAGGGTAAGGACGCAAAGGAAACATCATTTTAACTTTCTAACATTTCTGATGACAAAGAAAGAGCAGCAAAAGAGTTTTGTTCCTTGGAGGCAAAGCACCCTCTTCTTGAAGGTTAGGAAACAACTTCCACAGCTTCTTGTTGAAGTGTTTCAACCATACTGCCATGCAAGAGGGATCCCTGTACGTGGTGGAAGCAACAGGAGATGAAAGCAGTGGGTTTTCACCTAACACCAGAGCACCTGACATCCAACAGCTTTTGAAGATCGAATGTCAGATGCTGTGGAAACACAGTGAACGAAAAAACAGACAATTAGTAACCTGCAATTTTTCAGGCTGCTTCAGAATATCAGACAACTGAAGCAGCAGTGAGGCTGAACAAGTGCACTTTGCTATTTCTTTTTTGTCCAGACCACTGACATCCTTTATGGATTTCAATATTCCTGCCTTGGTCCAGACAGCTGAAGTCTGCAGACTTTCTAAGAGCACACCATGACTCCTAATGCATAAAACATTATTCCAGAACACTGAAGGAAATGTAAGCATTGCCACTTGTGTCTGCAAACATGTAGCTCCTTTCAATTAGGAGTGCTCCATCCATCTTGGCTGCAGTAATAATTGGAAAGTCACTAGCAACAATTAGAATGCCACTAGTCATGGTATCAAGTGTGAGGAAACACATCAGATCTTTAATATTCTCATTTTTCGTGGTTAGCTGTACAAGTCAGAGGACCTGAGGCCTGCTAAGTGCCTTTTTAGAAGGTTTAAGGGGACCATATTAATATATAAGCACTCCCTGTGGAATAAATCCACACAAAAGGATGTTAGTAATTTATGTGGTACTTAAGTTCTCCTCCCCTCATTGAAAACAAGCACTGACAAAGATATGATGGAGTGAGAAGCACCTCTACTAGAGCCATAGCAGCTGTATTTCACCAATCTCCCTACAAAGCCTTTAAATGCTTAGTTCTCTTTCAGATTTCTTTTTACAAAGTGATAGACTTTTCCAGATATTTTGGGCTCATCAGTGTTGAACGAAAAATCCTGATAAGAAGGGCAGTGTCGAAACCCGGAGATGTCAACACTGTAAAGTATCAAACCCCAGGGCTCCAAAAACAGTAAAATTCCTTCCCACCTAGAAGAAAACAAGTTTTGTGTCTGCCTTGCCTGTCCCCTCCCACCACTCCATCTCCACTAATGACAAAGCATAAGATTATTTACATGTAAATAGCTGGAGCAAGAACAGCTGCAGGCAACGTGGAGAATATTCAACTGGGAGCACTGGTCAGGAGAAGAAAGGGTTATTCTTTTCTATGCAGTATTCAATATCTGTCCTATAAAATATGAATTGTATGCATAACAATTTGTCACATATACTGAATACTGGTTCTCTGTACTCACAGCAGATTCATATATTCCACCTAAGCAGCAGCAATAAAACCACCACCAACTTGCAGTTGTGATGTCCTCCAAGACATAAATGAGAGTAAGTCTGATTCAAACTGCTGCCTTGGGAAGGCTGACCTGAAACAGAGACTGGACAGAGCCAGAGAATAAAGTAGGGATTTATTGAAAGGCCTCCAGGATACACCTTGGGCAGGACAAGAGCCTGAGCAGGGCTACAGCCAAGGTGGACTAAGAATGGCCACAAAATGGACAAACAGTCACCAGGTCTTACACTTTTGTAAGTTTTGGTTCATTTGCATATTGGGGTTTAATTGTCCAATTCCAGCTGCAGGTTGTGAGGTCCCATCCTTAAGGCATCACTATACACTTTTATTTGAGTTTGGGGTCAAATGACTCGGGTTTGAAAGGCTGCTGCCTCCCCCTGCTCTAGAAAACAGCAATACTAGTCACTAGATAAGAACAGACTCAGCCTTGATTTGTGGTTTCAATTCTGCTTTTGAGTAGGGCCTCAGCGAGGAGTGGATTTCCTGGTGTGGAAGAGAGAGTCAGGGGCAGAAAGCAATCCTGCTGGCTGAGCAGGGGGAGCATTCCAGCTGTGCTCCTCTGGCCCAGCTGGCCCAGGGGCTGGGGGAAGCACATACCGGCGGGAGTGATGCGCTTACGCAAGAGCCAGAGAAATTCTATTCATCTTTCCTTTTTCCCACTGCCCCACTCAAAGACATCAGCCTGTCTGCACAAGTTCAGTCCTGCTGTCTTTTTTACAGCAAGCTGAAAATCTGAAAGGGATGGTAGGGGAAATCAAATTTAGGACGCTGTTTCTCAGCTCTTTTATACTACCAGTTCTCCAGGTCATTCCACTAAAGTGGAGGTGAGTTCTGTGGTGGGTGTTTTTCTGCAGCCACAGGGATTTTTAAAATGGGGAAATAAGTTGGATTCACTACTGTGATGACTTGGGAAAGGTTAAAATGCATACTTTACAGAAATATTCCTGACAGAAAAGATGTTACATTTCCAGCCTAAAAACCAGATGCCTAACACTATGGGGTCAACAAACAGGAAAACCATGAACTAATAAAAATAGGTCTGAAAAACCAAAAGTCTATTTGTTTCATTTCTATTGGGTTTCAAAGACTTCTAAAATATATTTAATTGGAATATTTTTCAGATATTGTTAGAGTAGCCAGTACAGAAATTGATGATTCTGTAAAGCAAGATTGAAGGTTGGTTGGTTTGTTTGGGGTTTTTCCGTGGAATGCGTTTGGGTTTTTGGGTTCTGTTTGTTGTGATATATCTTGGCAGTGGTGTTTTCCTTTGGTTTTGTTCGTTTTGTTTTTGTTTTTTAAATAGGTATCAAATCAGGGCTAGTGGTTTTAATACTGGAGGAGAAGCCGTGGGAACCTAACCTTCAATTTTGTTAATAGAGTAAATTCTGAACACGGCCGTCAGCAAACCACCTGAATTGTCTACCTGGGTTTCCCTCTATTCAAAAGAGAAATAATTATAACATTTCTGAATGATACTGCAAGAATCAGTTAATGAAGCTTAATTTAGCTGATGAATTCATCAAGAACCACTAAATGAAGCATACCTGATAGTTAAGTAACACTTTGATATTCGAAAATGTATTCACTAGCATGAAGTATATTTAATTGCTAGTGATAATTTCTCTGAGGCAGTTTGGTAAAAACTAGTCATCTAAATTAACTACTACTTGTTCAAAAAAATCACCATTTCTGCAGTGCAGACCCTGTGGTGTGCTACCTCTGTGGTTATTTAAATGGGAACAGACATTCTAGTGTGGTTTAATATTGCATTTGAATGAGATTTGCCTGGAACCTCAAGGTAGATTTTGGAATTGAAAAAAGCTAGTAAATGTAGAAAAAACTTTGGCTAGGTTCTTCTGCTGCTGGGGGGATGTTGGGAAGAGACCAAATGGTGATGGATTTTATTTTGCTGCCCTTCCTCATCACGACAAAAATACCTGTCTGCCCCCATCTAGTGTTTCACTTAAAACACCAGGCAGGGAAAAGGAGCTTTGTTCGTGTCCTGGAAAACTTGTCCAAAGTTTTGCTTGGATAAGCCACCTCTAAAACCCATGACCAGCACCATCACATTGTGTACAGTAAAAAATCCCAACCTTTAAAAAAGAGACAAATAAAATACTTGCTTTGAAATTTACATTGCTTGATCTAGAAGTTTTTTTCTGATAAAATAAAAACTTAATTTAAAATAAAATTATAATAAATACATTTTAATTTAATAAATATATAATAAATTGGTATATTTATAATAAAATATTAATTTATTCTGAAAAAATAAAACAATAAAAATTTAAAAAATAAACAAAAATGCAAATCCCATAACTATCAGCTCCCATTGGGTTTTTCCCATTAGAAATCAACCAGAGAAAACATAAGGCTCAATAAAATATAAGAAATTTCTTCATTAAATTTACCCAGTTTGCGTTCCTTTGGCTTTCCATACTCGAAATCAAGGCAAACTCAGTGGAGATAAAGATGATGAAATTTGACATTTTAATTATGTATCAGATATTATAAAAGTAAAAGGATAAGAGGAATAAAAAACCCACCCAAAAGAGCTTTAAATTTTGTAGGGAAAATGAAAAGGGAAACAGTCTTGTGGTTTAGAATTATTTTGCAAATATAACTTAAGCAATTAGGTTTTATTTAATCTCTTGCCAAAGCGCTGCATACCAGCTGAATTTCCACTTTTGCTAGAGGAAATGTCTGGTCTTAAAAAGCAGCTCATTACAGTTCCAGTGCGCAAAAAAGTAAAGCTGATTGTACTGGTACAAGTATTTAATTTTACATCTCAACCCAGGCTACTAATTAATCATTTCAACCCTAGGAAATGGTGTCATCCCAAGCTTCCTAACAATTGACATAATGCAGCAAAATATTACCTCATGTAACCTGAATGAAAGCAGTCCAAAGGTCTGCTTTCTTCAGGTCATATCCCTGTGCTGTTCTCTTTTTGTTTTTTTTTTTTTTTTTTTTAGAACTCAATATGTATCAGCATGTCTGCAGGTAATTATTAGGGGATAAGGAGTCCTTTGAAACAATGGCTATAAAATAATCTATAATTCATGGGCTGGATTATGGGAAAGGTTAGGAGTATGCAGTAGGGACACAATGAGAGACTAGTTCATGCAACTCCGCCTAAAAACCTGATGCAGAGGTAGGAAAGAGTTTTTGGCTTCTTGTTAAACACAATTTCTTAGCAGTTACCCTTCCCTGGCACAAGACAGAGCTCCAGAGACCGCTCTGACAGGTCAGCCACCATCCAGCCAGCTTCTCACATCTTGGCCTTCCTTGTATCCTTTCTCTACAAGGATCTTTGCTTGAGTTTCTTGGCTGGTATTAGAGATGCGATGTGAGAACATCTCAGAAGTTCCTCCCTGTTTAATTAGCTCATTGAAATGACAGATTTTTCCCAGGATTATCCAAGGCATGACATTACAGTTTAAAGCTACAATTTATCTGCTGGTATTTCACAGAATCGCCAATGCTGGACGAGACCTTCAGTCACAGAATATTCTCAGTTGGAAGGGATCCCCAAGGATCATCAAAGTCCAACCCTTGGCCCTGCAGGACACAGGAGTCACATCATGTGCCTGACAACACTGTCTAGACCTCTCTTGAGCTCTGTCAGGCTTGATGCTGTGACCACTGCCCTGGGGAGCCTGTTCCACTGCCTGACCACCCTCTGGGTGAAGAACCTTTTCCTGATTTCCAGTCTAAACCTCCCCTGATACAACTTCAGTGCTGCTCTGTTGAAACACCTGAAAACCTACACTTGAGACTGAGCAAAAATATAAGAAAATTTCCTTTCCCTTCCCACAGGAATTAGATACAGAATCACACCCTCCTCAGAATGTAGTAAATCTTAAGTTATCTGGAATATATTGCACTATGTTAAAATAAATCCCAACTTCAGACCTGATTTTGTTTTACTTTCAGCTTTCTGCAAACTAACATCACACCCCAGAAAAAAAGTGATTGTTGGTGGATTCCCTTAGCAAGTTTCTAGGCATCACAGAACCTAAAGAAGAGCTTTGTGTACCACAACGAACTGAGCCATGAACTAAACACACCCAGCTTGTACCATGCAGAGTCAGTAAATAGCTGTGCCATCCAAGGTGTGTAGGCCTTTCATTCTTCAAAAATGTTCTCAGGCAATGTTACTGAATGGAAGTGTCAAAATATCAGTGCCTTCTGGCAATGCAGCCAGGATTCCCACTTCACATCCTGCTAAAATCACAGACCAACGGGCTAAGCACACACAGTGGATGAAAAGATAACTCTACAGCAGGGTTTTTCTTACCTGTGTACGAATGATACCCAGAACCACAGAAGACAGGGACCAAAGAGGTTTAAATTTTCAGTTGGGCTGCCGCCACCCTTTCTTTTCAGCTGCAGTCAACTCACATCTGGCTAGCAAAGATCTAACAAGTTCTGGGGATCTCCAGTGGGAGCTCCACAACCTGGCAATCATTCCAGCACCACACTGCTCTTAGCATTAACAAAAACCTTTCCCCATGTTTGACCTCCTCCTGTCTCAGCTGCTTGAGGCTAACAGCAGGAAACAGTAGCTCAGGTCAAACTGTAAGAGCACTTAACGGAGGAGAAGATTACATCTGCTAGAAATGAGACATCTACTTAAACATCCCTATTTGTAATTTTTACAAAAGACAATGTTTGCATCACAATCCACCAGAAGCCCTAGCAATTCTTAACACATTTTTTCTTCAAAAAACCATCTAGCTGTTTCTAAGGACATAACCAGACACTTTTTCTTAATTATTTTGTTTTCTTTTTCTCAATGTTATTTTACTACACAGTTTTTCCAAGCTGTTCCTGTTTTTTCCAATTGCTTGTAGCATGGTGTCACCTGTCAATTAATTAACATCCTTTCTATGTTACCATCCCTACCATCAAGGAAATCATGGAATTGTACAAGAACCAAAAGGGAAATCCTGCAGAAATGCCATTAAAACAACTTTCTCATTTGACAAAGGATCGCTGACAGAAAATTCTTGAACATGTTTTGCCAGCCCCCGAGATGTGCATCTCAGAATCATCTCAGCAAGTCCATGTAACAAATGAGATGATGCCTGGTAAGGATGCAAGGTGGTATAAATAAACCTTCCCTGGTACTGAGGAGAGCTCTGCTATCCATGCCACCCCTACATTTTCCCAGAAAATGTCAAGCTGGTTTCCAATTATTAGTTTGGATTTCGAATTATTAGTATCTGCTGGATAATCGAAGATCTCCTTCTTACCCTAATGCTGCTGTCAGATCTTTTGTGGAACTGATATTGGTCTAACCATGCAATGCAGGTCTCTGCTATCTAGGTTTGGACATCAGTGGCATCAGATCTCGTGAAATGCTTGCCCCTCCCAAAATCTGTGTTTCCTGACATCCCCATTCTCATTTTCCTCTTCTCATCCTGGTCTGGAACTCATGAGCATCAACAGAATGACCGCCCTTGTGAAAATATAACAAAAACAGAAAATAAAACATTTTTTTTTTTTCTTGCAAACGCTTCTGCATTTTGTATCAATTCCCTGTCTGCAGCCCTTTGCTGTCTTGCTGGTGGTCTGCCAGTCCATTTTCAGTTTTAGGCTCCTCGAGGCAGAGGCAGGACACTTTACCCTGTGCTTACTCCCAAAAATGCACTCCCAATAAGCCTCCCACGGTGGCCTGAGCACTAATTGAAGCTGTAGGTTCCCATTGTCACGGGGGAATGCAGCTTCAATCCTTCCAAATCCAAATTGCTTTCGATTGCTGCACAGGGCACAAAAAGAGACACTGCAAATGACAGCCCGTATTTAGAACATGGGCTTACTGGGAATCTGAAACTTTAATGATTTACAGCCCAATTTTGTAAGACAATCAGCAACTTTTCTAACTAATTAGCAAACAGGGGCAGCCATGGAGAACACCTGTTTGACTGTCCTGTTTTAATAAAATCTATCAGCAATATTCCCCGCCCCCTAAGAAAATTTGCATTTAGCAAGTAACAAGAAAATTTAATCACTCAATCACTCTCTGCAGTTGTAATGACTTCATCTTCTTTCTATTTTATGCCTTGACCAAAATAACACATTAGTGACAATTTGATTAAATGTATGTTTTCGCATTTCAGCAGAAAAATTCATGGAGGAAAAAAAAAATACCACCATACTTCATTTTTATTTTGGAGACTCCCCTCTCAAACCCCAGTTTTCCTAGCAGACCTGCTACATTGTGTTAAAACCTCCCTCTCTTAAATTATGCCTCAAGATTGATTCATTACTTCAGGAATGGTTTCAGGTGGAATTCAAATCTATCTGCCCAGAAAATCTCAAATCTATCTGCCTAAAAAGCCCCAAAAACCCCATTTTTCCACACCTCCCCACCCACAGATTTGCTGTTCTTGTGTCAGTTCATGCTCCTTCTGACAAACAAATGTCCTGATTTGTCTCTTAGTACAAGATGATGAGCAAAAAAAGTAGAAAATGACACATAATTAGGTAAAAATATTTTGCCTGTGGGGGGAAATTAATTAAACCTGCACTCATCCGCACCTTAAAGAGTGTGACAGCAATTAATTAGGCCTCTTTTGTGATGAACCATGAGCTGACAAAAAATACTCAATATTAACCTAAATATTTTTTTTTTAATAGTAACAATACACTGCGCAAAGGGGAGACTTAACGTTTAATTTCTCAAAACTGCAAATCAAACACTCCTCTGGCTTTCGAAAGCCAAACTACCTTCTCTTGATACAGCAAGAAAAATTCACTGTGGTTCACTGCACAGCTGTGCTGGGATATCAGAACATTTTATAGCCTGTATTCCATCTATAACAATACACATAACATATACATACATACAATAATAATAATAATAATAATAATAATTGTATATAATATTATACACAACAATAATATACATACATATGACATACACATATAACAATGTGTATTTTGGAGGTTTCAGCATAGCAAATGTGTGCTCAGTCAGGTGGTTGGGCCTTTCTGAATCAGCATCTGGCTCAGCTGCCATGAGCAGCGGAGGGTTTGTGGTTTGCCCAGAGCTAATGGCAGAGCTGGAGCAGAGTCAGAGCTCCTGCCATGCCTGTGCTCTCCTGCCCTGACCACAGGACCACACACCACATCACTCCACAAAGCAGCACAGCATTGGAGTGAAAATGGATTCTCAGCATAAGCTTTTGTTAAGTCTCTCCTGCACAGCCAATCCCACAGCCTAGAACAACAGCACAGCTGCGTATTTGCTCTCAGATTTAGACTGCTCTCCAGGATTTTTAGCCTCTTTGTGCCCCAGTTAAAAAAAAAAAAAAAGGTGCCACGGCTGAAAACTGACATTTCCACCTAGATTTTCCATGAACTGTATGAATATGCAATGATAAAGGCATGAAAGGGAGGAAAGGAGAATTCCTCAGTTTGTTCTTTTTACAAAAGTTACTTCTTACAGCTTTAAAAAAATTGCAGGAGAAATGCTGGAATCAATGTACTTTGTCTTTTGCTTGCAGAAATGTTTCACAAGCAGCAATAAAAAACTCCCAGGAACAAGAAAACTCCCAAAACATTATTTTAAACCAAGCTGAAACATTTTTAAATTAAATTAACGTGCAGGGAGCCACAGGGAGTAGCCAAATATTTGGAGCTGGCAATAAGCATTTTTTAAGAGCCTAAGATTGGTCATTTAATCATTGGCATTCCCTTAGGCTTTTTGTTGAGGCAGAAATTATATATTTCCTCATAAAATATGCAGTTTGGATTTCACAAAAGGTCAGTCTATTGATGGCCCTGGAATCCTGTTATATATGGCTTGATGAAACTGCAAAATATTATGTTTCTAGTAACCTGCAGGGTCACTTCTTTCCCCCTTTTACAAATGGCCTGTACTAGACATCATTTAAATCCTACTTAAGACATTAAAACAGGATTTAAGTGGGATTTTAGAGATTAATAAACCTCATGTAGGTCTTTTAAACCAGGATGAATTAAATCTGCAATTCCCAGCAGCACATCAGGACAAGCCCACTATAGTTTTTCTATACTTGCCCTGGGAGTATAGAATACAACATGCAGGGAGTGAAAGCATCTGTGATTTCCACAACTATTAATTCAGTCACTGTCCAGACAACTAGGGAATCTAGTTACTTCCAGTCTGCTTCAGCACATTCATCAAATCAAGGGGAAAAACAATGGAAAGCACCAGGAAGCCATCCTGAAGCTACAGTGCCCTAGCAGAAAAAGCTGTAACATCAACCAGTATTTTGAAATAAATTACATTAGGGATTGAATGTATTTAGACATATTGAAAGTGGGTTTGTGACCAAAAAATGTGGGAGCGCTCACAACGTGGTGACTTTCAGATTCGTTCACCCAAGCCCTGCGCTGCTGGTATCTATCAATTATTTTCTGTAAAGTTTACCAGGGACCAAAAAAAAACCTCCTGCTGGGTAAGATTTGTACACAGCCAGCAGCAAACACATTCAATTATGACAGTGTTTACTTAAGTGCACAATGAAACATGGCCATTAAGTGAGTTTCTGTCTCAAGGAAATACTTGTAGAGAATGTACCCAGCTTCTTTTTCTCCTTGTTCTAGAGAATGAAGCGCAAAAAGACAGATGCAACTGGCAGCAATTTTAGTCTTTTGGTGGCTCAGGAAATGTGGAGCCCAACTCTTACATAATGGATTGAGAATAGATTTAACTTGTCTATGTAAACCAAAGTAATCTGTAGGTATTCTTGCAGTGACTGAGGGTCAGGTTTGGTTTTTCATTTAACTACCCACCCTGGCTATATAATAAATCTTACATAAGCAAACCTAGACAGTAGGATTAAAGGATAAACATAACTAATGCTCAGTCCCAGAGACTGTGATGAATGAGAGAAAAAAAAAGCCAAACAAACCCCAAAAGATGCACCATGCACGCACATTGCCTTTAATTTTCCAGCCTGACAAAAGTGTATCTTTTATTTCCTAAAAAATTAACCTATATTTAAATACATTTCAACTGATTTTGTACTCAGTGGGTTATTTTCTGCCATTCTGCCAAACCTAATAGGAAAGGTTTTATTTTCCTGATACAGCTGTACTGAAGATTATTAACAGTAAATGCCTATGAGAATTCATGATTTTATAGCTTCATGTTCAAGACTGCTGGGAAAAACCATTCTGATGTTTGCTGAGCACGATGAAAGGGGGAACTTCATTTCAAGGCATTTGCAAAACATATATCTGGTATTTTATATTATTCCCATTTTCTCTTATTCCAATAACATCAATATAGAATATATATTTCTGATTGCATTACAGCAATTTGTGAAAAGTACTTAATATTTGGAAATACTGGACAGAGAATATAGTGAGAAAATCTAACCCCAAAAACATACACAGAGAAAGAGCATGATGTGAGCAACATGTTCTTGATTCCTTTCAAACCATCGCTACTTGCATTATCATAATAAAATCTCTCTCCTAAAGAACCCATTAAGAACTCACTCATCTCACTTTCACAACTGAAAAAACCTAAATATCACAAAGTTCTTCTGTATTTTTATCAGCTATTCATGAACCTGAATAGAAATTATTTGACTTAAGGTTATATTTTATTAATAATTTCTTTTGCAATTAATTGCATTTGGTTGTCACATTGATTATCTTATTACCAGTTTCTTTTTGCTGATGGAAGGTGCTTCTATCACTGAAGTCCCAATCCTTTAAGTCCTTGATTGATCCTTCTTCTCAAATAACTTAGGGAAAATATTTACACCACAAAACTGAGAAGTTTCTCAAGAGAAATGAAGTAATTAATTCTCCACTTTCCAAAATCAAAGCTGTGGTAAATTTTCTCAGTTATCAGCTTATGGCCCCCATGTTTTCCCATGCAATGACAAACACTAGAAAGCATGATCTGAATGTCTATACAGACACAATTTACTATCTGAGAGCTAAAATATGTGACCTCCAGGGAAAAAGATGACGGTGAACCAGCATAATTTAAAAAATGTATTAAAGAACGGATTAAAATACTTCCACATATGAGAAATAGAAAAACGTTTTTGGAAACAAGCCGAAGTTTTAGCCTAAGGAAAATCACAGGGCTCTTCCAATGAGAACAGCACCAGCTTCTACATATTGCCTTCTGATATTTCACAAAAGAAAATCTGTACATTTAAATGAAATTTTTCTATTCCCCAAATCTCCAGAACAACTTTTGAAATATCAAGTGACTTTTTACTGACTGGAAAAAAAAATTCTTGAAAATTTCAGATTTGATCCAATACATCAACTCTGGAAAAGTATTTTCTCAGGAGAGTAACAAATGGAGACACACTGTCCCACAATTCCAAATCCTGTGTCCAGTGGGAAGTCACCAGTTACCCAGAAATGTAAATTTACAGCCACACCATCCATCTCCAAGGCCAAGCCATTTGTGTGGATAGAACTTGTTTGAGTACAACTTGTTGTCCTGATGCAAGGAAACAACTTTGTTGTCAAAAATTCCCAGTTGCATCAGATATGTAAGCCATGTGTTTGCCTGTTGGGGAAGAGCTGTCTGAAGGGCAGAGCATGAGTGCAGCTGGACATACAACAAACAAAAAGGATTCAAAATCACCCTCATAATAAGAAATAAGAGTTGTATGTTGCAGTAGTTACTAGCATAGCAAAACACCCTTTCAGAGCTATAAAAATCTGTATTCTGCATCTCTGCTCAAGTGACAGTGTCCAAGTTTGCTCACGCAACTCTCAAATGGGATTATCAGATGAAAGACCACTCATATCTACTCGCTGTTAACAGCTCTGTACCTCCTCAAAACACAAGTTTCGGAAGAATTTTATAAACAGCTGATACTTTTCATTTAAATTCACTTTGTTTCTACAAATCTATTTACATGATCCCTTTTAACACAGAACTTTTAGAAATATTTAGGTTGGAAAAGACCTCCAAGATCAGTGAGTCCACCCTTTAGCATCAACAGATAGAAGTACTTTTGTCTGGGGGACGTGAACAAAAGGATAATGTAGTAGTGCTTTGTCTTGCTGCACTTGTATTTATTTTTTTTAATAGCAATTGTAGCCAGTGATTTAATCTTGCTATACCTTGTATACACCATCCTGAAAGAAAACACTTATTTTTCACTAATGTAGGAATCATGACAGAAATACCTGACTCGTGTAGCGTGGAGCTGTTGACATTTGTCTCAGATGACTGGGTACAATCACGCTTCTGTGTTCCTCCCTCTTCCCCCTCCATTTTAAAGATAATTTTCACTCTGGCCTTCAAGGCAATGCTGAAACCCAGCGAGAAGTGCAGTGAATACGTTCTTTGAGAAGCTGTGGTTTTCCCTGTGGTTCTTGTTACAAATAGTTTGAGTGATAACCAAACACTGCCCCCCTCCCCCAGGAGATTGCCTTGCATGGTTCCTTATTCAGTATATTGCTCCCAAGTGCCAGAGCCCATATTGATTTCAGCTCACCCAGCACTGGTGAGATGGCATGCACGGGGTTATTGACCTCAAACTGGGGTTCTCAGGGAGTGCCACAGCTGCTGCTCAGCACAGAGGGAGCCACACACTGCACACTTCACCCCAAACCAGGGGAAACGTGAGCAGGGTGCTCTAATTGTACTCATCTCAGTGATAAGGCAGATTTCTTTTAATTCAGTAGGTACTGAGCACACTTGGAGCTGTTCCTCCTATAATTCAGTAGGTACTGAGCACACTTGGAGTTGTTCCTCCTTTAATTCAGTAGGTACTGAGCACACTTGGAGCTGTTCCTCCTATAATTCAGTAGGTACTGAGCACACTTGGAGCTGTTTCTCCTTTTAATTCAGTAGGTACTGAGCACACTTGGAGTTGTTTCTCCTTTAATTCAGTAGGTACTGAGCACACTTGGAGCTGTTTCTCCTTTAATTCAGTAGGTACTGAGCACACTTGGAGTTGTTCCTCCTTTTAATTCAGCAGGGACTGAGCACACTTAAAGCTGTTCCTCCTTTTCCCACCCTCCTGCCAGATAAACAGGAGCAAAAAGTGAAGCTGTGTCGATGAAGTCAAACCAGAGTGTGGCATTTACCTGGCATTTACAGCCCAGAGCTCTCTGAAGCTAACACCACAGGGAGTCTACTCCACAATCCAAAAAGACATGTAGAAAAGGCAAAGCTACTTTGCTGCTAAATGTCATGGACTAAACTCTGCTATCACAATGCTTAAAAAATTAACAAGGTCAACATTTAGACATTCTCTCACTATTAATGCGTTGTGTGAAGCCAAAATTAAGTCAATTTGTTAATACTTTTGAATATATTCAGAAATCTATTAGAAAAAAATATTTCTGGTGCCTTTTTCATTTACTGAAGAATTTTTATTCCTTCAAAGTTGAATCAATACAAAATTCATCAAAATTTCTTTTAGGAATGAAGACTTTTTCATATCCAAATTCTCCATACTGTAGGAAGGAAAATCAAAAACACAGATGTAAGGAAACTTCTGAAATCCTTACAGCTTTGTGACTGGGGCTGGAGGAAGATCATCCTCTAAGATTCTGGAAAGTAAAGTGATATTTTGCCTTAAAGCTGATGGGAGTTTTTGTGTGTGAGGTGACACTTCC
This sequence comes from Sylvia atricapilla, assembly GCF_009819655.1. Classification (NCBI taxonomy): domain Eukaryota; kingdom Metazoa; phylum Chordata; class Aves; order Passeriformes; family Sylviidae; genus Sylvia; species Sylvia atricapilla. The sequence continues at coordinate 8,812,246 of NC_089145.1, forward strand.
TCAAACAGGCCAAAGTAAAACCCCATATTTTGCACAAAATGAAACTACAACCACCCAGGGGGAAAAGAATCTCACTGAGGGATGAAGCTGAGTAGTTCTTAAAAAAAAAAAAAAAACACAAAACTACAAACAGTATGATCTCTCCAACTAATCCTAAAAAAATGCAGTAGTAAGAAAAGTCTCTGCCAAACATTTCTGATCAAAATGAATTGAAAAACTGCTCTATCCAACAGACAGGTACAAGGGGAAACCATTTCCCCATCAGTGATCACTCACACATCCTCGGCGTTTTGGAGCACATCTGAAATCTGGCATTTTTATTCATTCTAGTAGAAGAGAAAGGGGGAATAAATCATAATCTTCTACTCTAATGGCCCTCCAACACATAAGACACATTAAGAGACTAAAGGTTTGTGGGAGAAAGAGGAATAAATCGCTTTAATTAAATTTATTCGGTCACAAGTGCAAAATTATCTTTGTATCCAATTTCTCACAGACAACTCTCTCTATGTACAAACAGCCTGGAACTGAGGACAAGCTAAAACATCTGCTAATTTTCCCTCCATTTAATAGCCTTTCAGACAAGGTCTCCCCACATTTACACAATAGCCACCTGGATCTGCTTTCCTCCCAACAAGTTTCCACTTGTGGAAGTTTTACCAGTGAGCAACTTCGTCAAGGCCTTCGTCAAGGGGCTGGAAGCTTTCTCAAAAGGTCTTGGAACTGCTTGGAGGTGTTGTCCTGCATCCCTTGTGTAAGCTCTGCTGTGCAGACCAGCCAGCCTGGTATCAATATACCCATAAACCCCACAGAAAAAAATCAACATTCCTTGCAAAAAGCAAACAGCGAGGCTCTCGTAACCACATCTGTCAGCATTTGGCTTGTAAACAGCAACCAACTCAAATGCAAAATGAACACTGGCACCTTTCTGAAACCAACAGGCTGTGAGTTTATGAGAAGTGCAGAGCAAATTAAGGATGAGATCAAGCCCAATAATACTTCCAAAGAGAAATGAATCACTGACAAACCTCACAGCGGGAAGAAAAAAACAGAGGAACAATTCTTCATAAGAGTGAGTAACTGAGGGAAGTTTTGATAGTGTTACCAACTTCTGCAGGAAGAGATGCTAGGTCATGTTAGGAGAGCCCACTAAAGAAGAAATTGTATGCTGAAGCAGCTAAGGTATTCGTCTAAAAAAAAAATTATCTGTAAGAGGACGATGAGTACAATCTCCAAGAAAAATACTATTGAAAAATAAGCAACTTTGATTTATGTATCCCTGTCACATTCTCCCATGATATTCAGCAAAAACAGCAGCAGCAGTGTTTTGCATTACACAAAATGTTGGGTTATTGCTGGTTTGTTGTAAGAGTTTGGGGGATTTTTGTTTCTCAGTTTCTCATAGATCTGACTTCTTGTTCTCCTTGCACATGAAGAGATTTGTTTCCTGAAAAATCTTCAGAAAGCAGGCTAATCCAAAAGAGCTTGTATAAGTCCAAAGGCAATTACAGAAAATTGTAGCTGGTCATTCAGTCCATAACAAAACCAGATATTAAAACAGTCAGCCCAAACCACCTATTATCCCTCTTATTGAAATATCCTGCAGCAAAGTCTGTGAAATAATACCACGTGGAGATACCCCAGCAATTTATGATGCCATCTAAAGACCAAGGAGGTTGGATGTTGGATTTTTTTTTCACAGCCTGCATGCTCTGAAGGGCAAGGCACGAGGCTGCTCACTCCAACTCCTGAATTAGATGGAAAGACAAAAAACCCCTGTTCCTACACACTGACTGCATCGCCCTGGGCTCAACCACAAGCTCATGGAGCTTTGCTGCTCGCTCTTTCTGTTCCTAGAGCTCCCAGCTATTTTATTTACACAGTCCATGCCAGCTGGGAAGTGACCGCTGCCTCTAGGGAAGCAGAAAAGTCAGGAACTCGTTTCACATGAGCCTCTGAGCCAGAACACTGCAAAATCTTCTCTGTAGACACTGAGGAATGACAAGAGCTGGGAGAGAAATAATGAGGCAGCAAGATTTTGGGAGAAGATGTGAAAAATTAAGATAACAGAGTAAAAAAGCAATACAAAGGAAGGAAAAAGTTTCACAGTTCAAAGGACAGCATGAATGGAAGAACATACTGTGTTACAAGAAAGCTCAGCCCAGTCTGTGAATATACAAGTTGTTTGTGCTCACATCATCAGAATGATGAGATTGACTGACTCTAAGCTACTAAACACAGTAAACTACCATTATTCTAATTTTCTTCTCTATCTTAGCCACTTTCCATCACTCTCACAGAGATTTCTGCAGCAGCATCTTTACATCCTGTTTATGAATAGATGAAATTGTTTCTGGAGTTCAGTATGTAAATAAACTACATTGAACAGTTGGAGAGCTACTAAAACTGTATTTCCACTTACACAAGTGATGCATTTGCTGAGTTTAAATGTGGGTGTTTCCAGCCTTTCAGGATTTCAAGACGAGAGACTCAGGACTGTACACGTTTATGCTTATATTTATCATTAAAAACAATGTCCTAAGAGCCTGACAGATTTATCAGCTGTTTCTGTGTTCTTATCACAGCCAAAGGGCTTCATGACAGGCACAGAGCCTACCTGTAGGCTGGGGGGCTTTTTTTCAGGACGGTATTGAGCAGGTTAAAAGTGTTACCACTGTCTCTGTACGAACAAAACTAACCCTTGAAACCAAAGACACTTCTTTTCCTCACAAGGCCAGTATTTTAATCAACAAATGCAACCATGGGACACACCACATAAGAGCTGTCACCATTCAGACCGGCCCACAAAATAAAACTCATCACACAGCAACATTCCACAAAGTGGGACTTTCACACAGGACTCGACACAACGTTTATAACCCTCTGCCTGCCAACTGCTAAGTCACTCTGAAAACTTTTCCCTTCCCTGTGCCTAAAAGAGAATAAACCTCCCCAAAACACCAAAGCAAGGGCAAACCAAACCCTGGTCCTTTTCAGTAGCGCTCACACCGTTGTTTCCTGCATTAGTGACTGGCCCAGGGATCAGCAGGCAGCAGCTACCCGGGGATGTAACGGAAGCAAAGAGAAGCTGTGCACAAAGCAAGATTAGGGAGGGTGACTAAAAACCCGTGAGCTGTGCAATTAAAACGTTGACAGAGGCCTAAATCCCCCTAGCACCTTTCTCCTTTCCCATATCGCTCTTTCTCAACAGAAAGCATTTCATCTAATCAACGAAGAGATTTCGGCGTTAAGACTTCAGCTGTCATTTTGAAAGTTAAGCCTTTTCAACTTGCTTCATGATGTCAGTGATATTCCAAAAGAAACATGAAATGCCATAAATGCTAAGTGTAATCTCATCACAAAACACACAAAGTAATCCTTGTTCCTACAGCTGGTTTACTGCCAAATAAAAAAACCCTCTGCAAAGAGTACAAGTGAATTAAGTAATCTGAAAGATTCCCTCTGTAGTTAGTACTGGAATTCCAGATATCACCTGTCTAGTTAAGAAAAATGAATTTTTCAGCCTCAAAACTTGATTTGAAAAGTTTGAGACTCCTTTCGTAGTCAGTCAGCTTAAAAACTGTATTTTATGTAATGGACATGTTTCCTTTATCAAAAAGGCAGAAGAATGCTACTGTTATATACAACACACATCCAATTTTCACATCTCTCTTTCAGGCTGAATTTCCTCCATGCAGATTCTGCTGCAAAGGAAAGAGGAGAAAGGAAAGCTGTAGGAAACCTTTTACTACCAGCTCTAAGTCTGGCTCCTTGAGGACCTCTCAAGTACTTCACACCAAAACTTGCTGACTGATCTCCTGTTACTTCTTTTCAGTAGCCGGTGCTAAAATCCTGAGCAGTCAGATCTGCGTTCCTTCAAGTAGCTCCTGTCAAATACACACCAAGGCCAGCAAGCAGAATGTTTCCACAGAGACACTCCAGCACCAGATTGTTCCTCACAGTATTGCATCTTCATTCTAAACTTTATGGAATAACCTCTCTCTGCTACCAGACAAGTTGCACTCACTGGAAGAGCAGGTTATTGTCACCCCAAGGTTTCAGGAGCTTTGTCATGATGAGAAGGAGAGCCCTGGGAGGTGAGTGAGGCTGAGAAATATGTGTCCACTAACAAACTCTAGTATTTATAGAGTAGGAAATTGGGCTGGTTTCAGGTAGGATATATACAGGATAAAGGGGAGAAGATCAGGTTTTAAATGGAATTGTTAGCTACCAGAAAATTTCTCAGTGGTATCTGATCTTTCCAGGAAGAAGGTGCTATTTAGCAGCACATTTGCAGGATCACACTTTGGAGCACAGATAACCCAAGTAATTCTATTTGCACAGACTCTTCTTCCTAAGGGTAGCAGTATTCTACAAACCCTGCAAGAGGGTTCATGGTTTCAGCTTTTTTTGTATTAAAATCTTAGCACAAGCTTGCAAAAATGGTAATCACCTCTTTTTATAGACATAGAAACTGTGCTTCTTCTAAATTATAGCACATTGTTTTTTGCTGTCCAGTGATCTTTCAAGGCCAAAATACCTCGTTTATTGTATCATTCCCAAGAGGTATCCTACTTGGCACACGACCATACTAGAGTGGAAATTTCCCGACACACAAGATTGTATCAACACAATTTGTCATTGAGCAATAATTCTTTGCATGCAAATATCTGGAGAGATTCCAATCAAAACCGTGTAAAACGCTCAGCTACAAACATTTTTAATCTTGGAGGCTGATGTGGAATGTTTGACTCGTGGCCTAGGCCTCCCTCCTCAGCATGTGCATTGCAACCAGTTTGCCTCTCACTGTGTCACATTCATCATTAATGCTGGAAGGAGAGGAAAAAAAGAAAAAACCTCAGAAGTTTTTATTAAGATCTGCTTATCTAAAAGGAATAAGACAAAAAACAAACACCACCAACAAAACTCAAACCAAAAATACTACTTTTTGTTTGTTTGTTTTCATGGCCATAGCCCTAAAAATATGGCAAATCCATAGCTGTTGATTTATCCCTGTGTTCTCTACAGCTGAACATGTGTTTTCAATCTGACTTTTAAGCATTTCCTTTTTTTTTTTTTCAGCTGTAAAACAATCCTTTCTAATCAGAAGATGGTAGTAGACAAGATTTTCTATTTTTAAGACACTCTGGGAAAGGGAATTGGCTCAGTCATCTGCGAGGACTGCCAGTGGTGCAATCCAAGATGACAACTTCTGTGTCAAATTGTAAAGTTGCTGACAACAACATTGAGCTAAGAATCTGGTTTACAGCATGATCTCAATTTTTTTCCATCTTTTTAAGAAGCTAAAACATCAATTATGAAAACTTATTATTTAGAAAATATTGAAGTTAAAACATGCAAAACTCCATACATGTGGGAACATCATCAAGAAAAAACATATGTTCTTAGATAATATAGAACTACTTATGGGATACTACAAAAGCAAGGAGAGAAAGAAGAACACTGAAACTATTAAATGCTTCCCCAATTCATTCACTTTCTTATGTATATTTTTCATTCAGAAGTTAAAGATCAGATTCTTTAATATTCATAGTAATGGATATTTATAGTAATGAGGATGAACATTTATTGCAGCTAATTTTTAAAAATATATAAAGTGTACGTTTGAATTGGGGGGGGGGGTTCTCTCATATTTATCACATCATCTTACATGGAAGCCAAAAGCCTTTCCAGTAAGAAAGCAAAAAAAACCCCACAAAGTTAAGTCTCTTCCTTCAATTGAGAACTTCCAGGGATAAAACACATTGCCCTCTCCCCTACCACATACATGAAAATTCCTTTTTCTTCCCTCAGAAAAAGCAAGTTTCAGGTGAGCACTATTCCCTGCCAGCGTTCCTGTCCCGTCTCAGAGCTGTGCAGGCACTCCTGGCAGTGCCATGCCCAGGGGGCTGTGACAGATGGTATGGCTGGCACCTCACATGTCCCCAAGCCCGCCAGGCACAGCTCTCTGATGGGCAACAGCATCTTGTGTTCTGGGAGTATTCCTGTCCTGGATTTCCAGGGCTGGGGAGTCTCTGGAGGGCTGTGTTTGTTGGGTTTTGTGTTTGGCTTTGCTTGTTTTTATTCTTCAAACCGATCAGTATTTGTTTAGGATAAGCTCTGCATTGTTTGCTTCACTCCCTCCCCTCCTCCCCCTTTTAGTATTCCTCTAGAGGCAGCAAGCCAAAAAAGAGTGATCATTAGGTGTGCAACAATGTCATGCCTTAACATGCTTTTCAGTAATTTACAGTTTAACCAGCAGTTCTGTAGCCTATATTCTTAAATCAGCCTATCCTCTGCCAAACAAACAAACAAACAAATACATATATATATATATAGAAAAAATGAAGAATTTTTACATTTAAGTTTTTTAATTGTAAAATTTGAACTAATTTTTAACATCTGCTCAGGAATTTTATTAGATTTCACTTTATCAAAATAAAAAAAAAATACAGGAACAGAGATGTTTATAAAGACTTCCCTTACATAATTATATAGGACAAAATTTATAAAAATACTTTGTTCCTATTTTCAAGTGAACAGTCACAGGGTCAATACAGAAAAAGACATTCTAACTTCCTTGTCACTTTAGCTTAGAAGACAGAAGAGCTATTCTGAACTCAATGAGAATCTGAGCAGCAACTCCATGTGTTATTACAGCCAGACTCTGAATGAAACAGCCCAGAATTCTGTCCACAACTTTAATCTCCATTGATTCATATTTCTTGCATTAAAATAAACATGATTTCCCTGTAGGGGAGTCTAACATGTCTCATGTGGAAACTTCAGTATTTTGTCAGAGAATGAACCACAGAAGAAGAGACAACCCCTTATGGTGTAGTGCCACTTAAGTTTTACCCACCTAGCTCAAATTAATTGCATAGACTCCTTCACAGGACATCAAGCAAGCTGTCAGACAAAGAGAATGTTAAAAAAAAATAGCCCCTTTTCCTACACTGCAGCCTTGCAGGTCTCCAGGACTGGAAAGCTCCCAAAGCTGGCAGAAGACACTGCCTCCATGCTGACAAAATATGGCCTGGTAATTGAATGAGGGGACCTGCCAGCCAGCTGATGGCAAGGGACCATGTGACCCTCTTAGGCCAGCTTGGTGACAGCAAGAGCTGGGCAGAGCTGGCCAAGCAGCTTAGGAGGAAAGACCTGATTGTGCTAAAATGCTAATGCAATAAAGTCCTCAAGACACCAGAAATTTATAACCGCCCTCCGCTAAGGTTTTGTATATTAAGATTACTTTAACCGGTTCTTATTAGTCATTAATTTAATGAGTGACAGGATCCTCAAACTAAAAACACAGAAAGCTTTACCTCTTGCAGAAAACCCTCCAAAAAAACCCCCCAAAACCCCAAACAAGATGAAAATCACATTTTAGCTCCCTACACTTCTCATGGCGAGCTGCCAGCTCCGTTTAGGCATTGAGAGTCACCTCAGGACAAGGTAACTGCTCTCTCCTCAAAACTGTTCCATGACAAGAAAATTGTATTTACACACCTAATTAAGGAAGCTGAAACAAGGTTTCTCATAGTCTCAATGCACAGAAAAGCATGGCAAGATACAAATTCTTCATAGGAAAGCAGCTATTTGAACTGTTCTCTCCTTGCTGGTACATTTGAAAAAAAAAAGATAAAAAATACAAGGAAGCCTCAGACTTCAGCTATGCCAAGCAAGAACAAAAGTGCTTGTTACTTGATTCTCAAATAAGTATTTTGCTTGAAGCCTTGAATCCAAGGCTTCTTCTGGGTTTACGGGCATCACGTCATGATTTCACCAGCACAGTGTGCTCATGGTGATGTCAGTGTCTTTGCAAGTGCTTATTAAGCAGGTTTTATCAATGGATTAAGAAGCAGCTCAGCTGCCAAGAGGAGCAAAATAAATTTTAGATCAAAGCATATAATCAACAGACATAACAGGTGACTAAGTCCCATCTGTCAGCATCTCGTTCCATGACACAGAAGGGGTACGAGTATATAAAAAACAATGGTGCAGACATTCTCTACTTCCTCCCTCTTTTATTTTTTATTTTGGACTAGCATCATCAGCTAGTGTCAGAGCTGAGCATGTGCCAGATAAATTAAGCCAGGGGCTAATACACAATACAGGCCCAATATTTATTTTAAAATATTTGCATTCCTGAACTGGCGTGGCTTCTCTCAGTGCATGGGGATGCTGACTTTGCTGAAATCCCCTGGTTTAGGCTTGTGCTGAAGGAATTGCTATTCCACCCTAAGTCAGTCAGTTTGATTATTACAGATGCCAAAATGCTCTCTTTTATTTAGACTAGTGAGAGAAGAGCAATTTGGTATATTTTCCAAAATAAATAACATGAAAAATAAGTGCAGATTTTCAGGCTTTAGTGGGTAATAAAGATAAATCACTCAGCACAGAGCTGACATTAAAAAATGCTATAGTTGCATAAAATCTTCTATTTATCTCTTCTTGCAGATTAGAAAAAAAATGTATTTAAAATGAGAAAGAGTAACAACTGTGTAAGTGTGAGTTTGGACCTTCCCAAAAGCATGAAGGGTTTGCTCATTCTCTTACACCTGGGCATCCCACACAGGAGATTTCTGATGTTTCTCAGCAATATCAGCCCTTAAACTCCAGCCTGCAGCAGCAGCTCTCTAGACTGGGAGAGACTCCAAGGCAGTTTTATTCCTGAAAGCCCTCAGTTTTATCCCAAACTGAGGGAGCACAGTGCTTTTCTAGCCCAAATATGCACTGACTTAAAGCCTCCTCCTGAGCAAATCCCCCTCCCTGCTCTCCAGGCTCAGCACAACACCTGAAAATCCTGCTCAGAAGATCTTGCCTTAGGGGATTCTGGAGTATGTTATGGCATAGATCTAATGGGAAGTCTGGACTCAGGACACAGTAGGAAAAATCCTACTAACTTCACCCAAGGCTGTACTTTATGAGATGTTCAAGCAAGAAAATGCGAGTCTCAGCTGACCACAGCAAAATGTTAAACTCCAGAAAGGAAAATGAAACAAGGAGAAGCAATACCAGCTTGTACTCTGCAGTGATTTCCCTTTTTCCCCCAGGATCTTGTTCAGCCCGGGCTCTGAGCTGTGTAGCTCCATCTGGGAGGATTTTCCTGAGCCATCTCTGTCCTTTTGTGCAAGATGAACTCAGGTGTTTCCTCCCAAGCACTCTCCCCAATTTTCTGTTGTTATTAGAGGCTCCTGGCATTACAGATCAGCATGTAAAATTTCATATTTTTATATGAATAATGTTAACAGACCAACAGGCAAAATTTCATCAAGGCTCAGGAGACTTTTACAAAGGGATGCATGCAGGTCAAAAAAGACACCTGAATTTCATGTGGGAAGGCAAAGGTTGAGCTGCTTTTGGTCTGCAGGGGGGAGCTGTCAGAGGATTCAGTTCCCTCTGCTTAAGAGCTTCAGTTTGGGCTTCTGAGGGCAGGAAGGAAGAGGGTGGAAAGGGTGAAGATGGCAGTGGGCCTTTCACTGTTGTAAGACAAAAAAAAAACATTGTAGAAAAGGCAAAGAGCCTCTTACAAACGCTGGCAAAAATTGAGAACAGACTATTCCCATCGAAATGTAAAGCCACACCAGGAGGACTGGAGGAAGTTTCCTACTCAAATGTGAAAATCTCACTATAATTTTTGTAGCTAAGACTAGTCAATAAAAAAAATATAATCTCCCCCATATGACTGGTCATTTACTGTGGTTGATATTATAATACACATTATTATTGCAATCAACTGTTTTGGTTTTAATAATCTTATTCCAGTTTTATATCCTGAAAAAAAAATCTTCAGAAAATTGTAACGTTTTTACCAATACACCTACAGGTAAATTTCCGAGGTTTAATCTACAGTGAACAACAATATTATGCTCATTATAAATGTTTCCTCAAGGCAACGCCCAAGAATTCCTTTCAAAACAAATTAACCTATTTTTTGAGCGAAAATAGAGTGAACTCATCAAAGAATACCAAAAGAGTTTAAATTCTTCAAGCTGTTGGTCTGCTTAAGAAATCTTGACTACCAAAGGTCGAAAAACTCAAACTTCTGGATCTGGCAATAAGTACAGAAAGTCAAGTAATTTACATTTCTTATGGTCTATGCTAACCTAAGATGATCTGTGATATTTTTCACTCCATATTCACTCAGGCTACTGATCTGCTACAGAAGATTAAGATGTAAAAGTCCAGCCTGTGAATTCAAAAATAAGGTTTCACATCCTTAGCTTACAAACCAGCTCTCCACCCCGTTCATTTACACTGGTCCCTGCTCGGGCGTGGAGGATGTTTTAAACTTCAAATGAATCCTCTCCTGACCTGGATTAATTGCTGTAGGGGTTTGCAAGTCTTCCTGAACATTTCTTCCTCGGCCAGTTAGGATCCCAAGAGTTTCCTTTATTTATTCCTCGAAACTAAAAAGGCATTCCTGACGTGAATTAACCCCTTCCCTACTGAATGACAGTTTTCCCTGCTGTGTTCTTGCTGTTTGCACACTCCATGGGGGTGTTGCTGAGGGGACAAGCAGAAGTTTGCACACGTGCTGGGGGGCACACTGCATCCAAGCAACTGAAAGATGAGGTTTATGTGCATGTAAACTTGGGATTTCAGGTGGAAAGAAGCCTTAGGAACACAGAGAGCATGTGTAAAATCCAGGAAATAATCGTATTGAAACTTGTTGAAACACTGAATGAAGTCAAGGTATTTAATATTACCCATCTTCCTCTGAACAAACATCATTACACCATAGAAGAACTCAGAATTTCAGTCTCTGAAGTAGTTTTATGATTATTTGGGAATATGTGGGCTGAATATCTCAAGAGGCCCCATTTGCCCAGTTTATGAAAACCTTTGTCAGTTTCTGCCTCTATGTCTCAAGCAGATATTTTGCATTTTTAGGTATCTAATCTTACATTTTCTCTCTTTCAAAAACCATCCCAGGTAAACATCAAGTGAAAGTGGACAGCAGGATGCTCAACAAAATTAAAAGTATTACAAGGTGCTTCTGCTAAGAATTAGCATGATTCTGCTAATAATTTCACCATGATGCAATTGCAAAGTCACTCCCTTAAATTGACTAAAGTCTCAGAATTTATATTTTCATATCCTTTTCTTTCTTTGTAACCATGTGTATTTCATCTGCCTTCCTCTTACACTTACCATCTCTCTTCCTGAAGTGTCCTGGCTCCTGGCCAACACCATGAAACTTATCACTGTTCGATATTAGAGCACTGGAATTTTATTTTCAGAGCAGGCAGCAATGCAAACATTTGCAAAGCAAACCAAGAACAGCTACAAATAAAATCAGAAAAATTCAAAGAGCTGTGCTTGCCTGTTCCGTTCTAATCACAGAGAAGGCAGTAGAAACAAACACCTTTTCCCCACCAAAGCAGTAACTGTTCAGAAAATCAGAGATCCTTGCTATAATTTGAATTTTCTGGAGGCACTGTGGGAATCCCTCTGCTCTTAAGCAATCCTTTTGTACCAGGTGCCAGCTATAAGAAAACATGCAGTTCTCAGGCTGGTCGGGGTGAAGACACACAAGTGCTCTTGTCACCATTTTCCCATTTTTTACTCTTTTCTACAATAATCAAAGTAACACAAAAGTACTGAGGGTATCTAGTTTTTCAGTGAGAATCTTATTTTTAATTCTCAGGACATTTTCTACTTCCAAGTACAAAAATAAAAAGATAATCTTGTACAATAAAAACTGCAATTAACCTCATATGAATAAGTATACTAAAAAGGAACACTTTAAACCAAAACCATGTTGCTGCAATATAATTTTTAAAACATTAAAACATACCACATCTATTAAAAAACACCCCAGCCAGCACACAGAATAATTAAAATGTTTCTGGATGATGTAAATATAACTTAAAAAAATAAAAATAAATCACACTTTAAAAAAAATCAATAATATTATTATGGAAATGAACAATTTCCAAATGGCAACATTTTAAGCAAATGCTCATCTCTGTTGGATTTTCAGAGCTTGTATTGCAAACAGGCACTTTGAAACCAGAGTGTCTTTGTAAGGTTTCTCTGCCTGCATGGTAACAGTGCCTCCAGCTCCTGTGTTGCTTTAAATGAAAAAGATGCAAGATCTCACATGGCCTTTTTGATCTTGCAAATGTCAGACTTCAGGGCTGTTTGTTTTATGGCCCTGCAACTATAATTTATTTGAGGTTTTAATATTACTTATCAGTTAAGCAGCGGAAACCCGATGATAATGATGTTCTCAGCAGCACTATCTCGACATTGTGTGCTCTAACAACTGCTTTCATTGTCTGCAAAACCACAATTCTTCCAAAATTTGTAACATCACCTGCCAGCTCCCCTGGCTGGGTAACAACAAACACACCAGCTCCGAGTGCTTCAAATTCCTGTTTCCATTAAAGCCATGCAGTGTTCTAAGTGTGTCTGCATGCTCTTAGCCTGGCCCAGAAATGGGCAGGAACTACAAAAATGCAATGTTTAAAGTGAAATTTTAAGCAGACATCTTTATTTTAAAAGGGATCAAAAAGATTTTTCGAAGGTTTTTTTTGTTTTGTTTTGTTTTGTTTTTTAAACTAAGTCATTGCACTTGGCTTTTTAGCATGTAAGTTGAACTTCATGTATTCCCATTTCAGAATACTTTAACATTCCATTCTGACTCAGTCTTAGAAGTGAACATTAGTCCATAAATCAGAAAACACTGTCCAAAAGAAGCACAGCAGAGAAGAGTGTGTCCAGGGTTCTGGGCAGTGCTGACCCTGAGGACACTCACTGCAGACTTACCCCAGGATCCAATTTGGCTGCTGCCCTTTCTCACTCACAAATACAAAATTTCTTCCTTTCATGTTTAGAAGGACTAAAAACCTAAGGCTAAACATTGTTGTTACTTGACCTCTCATAAAATTTTCCCCAATGGACTCACAAGGAAACAAACTCTCCCCACAATCCAGTGTTAAAAGCAGCATAAGGAAGCTTTGATTTTTTTTTTTTCTGTGCAAAAGAAAGAGTTACATTTCCAGAAGCACTAATGTCACACAGGGGATCACTGCTGAAGACACAGTAAGTCAAATAAATCTCTGTAACATGATGATTAAGACATAGGATTGGGCTATACTGACTGAGACATTGCTCCCTGCTGGCAACAGTTAAGGGAAAGGGCTGGGTTCAAATCCTGTGGTCTAGAATTTGTGCTTTCTTTCTTTCATAAACGATGGGTTTCATTCCTTTTCTCTCATTCACACTGAGCACTACTCTTATTCTTCCAGAGATTATTTATAAACCAAGAAGGACAGAGGAATTACAGTCACTAGATGGCATAGACACAAAAGACATTTCAAAATGTGAGTTTTCTATGAGTACCTAAACTCAAACACAAGGATTTTTGCCTCAAAGACAGTCCAGACAATAGCTTTGGTAATTATTAATTGTGTCTTTCATGTGGAAGTGATCTCTGAAAACTAAACAGCAATTTAAATGTAAAAATTAAGTATTCCACTCTAGATAAGATCTTACTAGAGGGGGACTGGTTGACTTCTTGCTGTAATCTTTTTCCTGTTTAACAAAGGCAGCCAAACTCTCTTAAGTGCTCCCTTCTGCTTTTTATAAAAACAAACCAGCCTTGTTATCAGCATAGCAATGCTCCCAAGACAAATTACACCACTAATCATCTTATGCCAGGAAAACTTCCTGCTGCAGATGTACAATTAATCAGAGCAGTTCTACCCAGCCTGTGAGAAAAAATATTTTACGTGTGCTTACCCTGTGCAGAGCAGCTCTGGCACATACATACGGGGCTGGTTAGCACCAAAACCAGGAGAATCTGGGAGCTCTGTCCCAGATATTTAGCCCAGCTGGAGTTGCCTCCTTCTGTGGGACATTCACTACAAAACCCTTTTCAGAAAGGAGTAGGAACAAGGGAATTAAGAGGGTTTAAATCCCTGATAGGAAACAGGTCTCTCACACACACAGCAAGACCAGGGGAATAAACAAAAAGGGAAAACAAAATCTTATTCTCCTTTATATCTTGTTAAAAATTACTTCTTTTCACAATAAATATTTTCTAACAATACAAACAACTGAGTTATTTGTGGTTTGGGGTGGGGTTTTTTTGTTTTATTTCTTAGTAACTTCTACTTGGAATAATACTCAGCATACACCTCAAAATTCACAGATTTCCAAAGAATGCCCAAGGACATCAAGGAGATTTCATTTTGTTCACTGAGTGATCTCAAACTGTAAAAAAATACAGAGTTTCCTCAAAGCAGATCTGCTCTCCAGCACTTAGAAAGAAGTAAGGACTCAGGCTCTTCAATTCCAGCCAAATCACTAAGAATGCAGAAAGCCCAAAACAAACACACACTCTGAGAGCTGAGTACACACACTGACTGCTCAGCATACCTTGCAAGCACCCTAACAATTCTTGTTCTCTGGCCTTGGCAGAATACACGGTGATGTTTCTGTGTGACTGTTGTAACTTGCTCTGCAATTCTGTGCCAAAACCAGAAACGTGGTAATGACATTGAATAGGTAATTAGTAACTATTAGAGCAGTATACAAACCAGGGCGTAGCCGAGGTGCGAGCATCTGTCTAAGCCACCTGGAGGGATTTGGCTCCCTAACAAAGCACCAGAGATGGTGGTGCCTCTGTAAAAGTTTGTGTAAATCACTCGGACGGGCTATCAAAGGGTGAAACAAACCAGAATTTCATGTTAAATCCTATCACAACAAAAAAAGAGAACTAGGAGAAAAATTTTATAGCTTTCCTGCGCCTTAAAAAAAAACCACTGACAAAGCCACACACAACAAAACGTAACACCACTGTGGATGGAGTGTCAAGGAACATGGGCTTAGCACCCTCTTTTGGTTTTTTAATGTCAGGGAATTGAGGTACTCCAGAGACTTCTCCAGTTCCAACTGACACGGGAGGAATGGGTAAAGTGGGATTTCTGTGTCCCCATGAAACACACAGCTTTGCTTCTCCAGGCAGCAGAGACAGCCCAGCCCCAGAGCCACCAACTTTTGTTTCACTCCTTGCTACCAGCAGCTGCTGCAAAAGCAGGAATTCCACTTTCTTCCTCCTCCTCAAAAGTAGTGGAATTTTCTTTGCTTCTCCCCAGCTCAAGCCAGGAACAGGGAGAGATGACAAACTTTTGTGAACATAAGACAGTATTGATGTGATAGTAGAAGTGATTAATTGTTGCGTTCCAAGAGGATTAGTAGAGGACTGGTAACTGATGAATTCACCACTGGTAAAGTGTTGTATCAAACATTCCCAGAAAAGAAATTTCCAGAGCTTGGCCATATTGGAGAATCTTTCTGTGCTTGAATTAAGATTGAGCACACAATATTGCTGGAGGAGTAATAACAAACCAAAATACATTCATCGTTTCAATGAGATGAAGGCAAACCCAGACAACCCTCGGAGCCTGAACTTTCCCTCTGGATGCTAATTATAGATCCCAGAGCCTCCCCTTGATCCACAGGCACATCCCTGCACATCAGAGAAAGATCAAGTAAACCAGCCAGTCAGGCCTTCCCAGTTGTAAGTAGGTCTCTGGATCCAAAAGATGCCAAACGACAACCAAGCAGAGAGCTGTATCTGTTCGGGGCACAAAGGAAGGAGCCCTGCAGAAGGCAGGACTGCACAAAGCCTGGCAGGGAGGTCCCAGCTTACAGAGCAAAGCTGTGCCACCAACACAGAGATTTCCCCAGGCTGTAGCTGCCACTGGAAAAGAGAAACATGAAAAATGCTAATGCTGAGTTATCACACGTGCGGAAAGCTGAGGAGGTTGAAAGGGTACAACGATCTGAGCAAGTAAAGCATTCAGAAATTTATTTTGCCATGACTCATGGACAAACACTGGAGAATTCTCCAACACAGAGTCAGGGCTCATTAGCCCATATAAAATTTTTAGCAGTGCTATTTCCTGCACAACACATTTTAGAATTTGTTTTGACCTCCTAACGGCTCAGAAGTTGTTCTAAAGTGTACCTGAGCAATCACAGCTCTGCTACAGATCAACTACGGGTTTCTCACCAGCTGTTTAACTTTCCTGCCCATTCCTTATTTTAATAGAGTGCAAGCAATTATTCCAAGGAGGATCCATCAGTGAACACAAGAACATGTCCATGCTTGAACCTGAGCTACCCCAGGCTACAGCCCTGGGAAGGCCATTTCAGTGGAGCCAAGGGAAATACACCAACACAGTCACGGAGGGCTGGCTCTGAAACACCTCAGCACTCTCAGAGATCTCAGATGCCTTTGGGTCTTCTCCAGGGCAGGCAGCACTAAGAACATTAAACAGACCTGAGGAACTGAATAAATGTATTAAAGATACCAAAAGTATCACACAGGAAAAGTAAAATCCTACTGCTTGCAGTTTTTTCCAGCTCTCTTCTTGATGTTCCAGCTACAGAAAAGGGCAAGAGCACAAACTGCCCTTACCTGAAGAGACCTGCTGTGATGCTGTCTCTGCAAAGTCCAGCCCAAATCTATATTTCTGACACAGCTGTGACACACACAGTGACACTGTGTGGTCACTGCACAGACAGACACCACCCCAAATTCCCACCTGGCTGAAGGAGAAATTCCCTCTGGCTGCCCACCTGTGTAATTCTTGGTCCCAGCTGTAAGAGCAAGGCAGAGGCTTTACCTGACCTCTGCTGGGGAGTTCTGGGGGCCCAGGGCTGGGCAGAACAGTAGAAATGGAGCTTTTGGGTTGTCTGGTTACTGCTTGCACTAAAAAGCCTTTGGTAATAGCAGTGTTAAAGCTTGCACAGTGCCTGTTCTAGGCAGGAATTCCACTTCCTATTCAACCTGCTTGCTCCAGGTGTTCTTGCCCCTCTCTATCATTTAAATAGTTATGCCAGAATTATCAAAGGCAGTTATCAAAGCTTTAATGCATGATGAAGCCGTGAAAATGTATTGGCAGTACAGCCAAAACTAAAGTCGCTGTAAATCTGCTGTGGTTGTTAAATGGTTAGTGAATATCTCTTACACCAGGTTTTCTAGTTTAAAAAAAGGTTCATAATTAGTGGCAGTAAAATTATCAGTTGTTGAAAAGTAAATAAGGCAGGTCTTAGGTACTGGCAGGATTTTATACTGAAGAAATATTCTGCTGTATCAGAACTTAAAACAGGGCAAAAATAGATCCAAACATTTTTCAGATAAGTAAGTTATAGAAATCAACTCTTCATTTTTAAATAACAGTACCCCCTTTGTGTACAGATGATGTACTTACTAAACTAAACTTACTAAACTTAAGTACAGATGATGTACTTACTAAACACAAAACATGGAAAAGAGGCAGAACATTGTTAGGTTGACAAGAAAGTTTCAGCAATGCTTAGAATGAAATTAGTAGCTGAAGTCTAAGTCTATCAGAAGCTGATGGCTTCTGAAGATCAGTCTTCATGGGGTACTACAGTGCTGGATAACCACTTAAGCTGCTTGTGGCACCAGTTCTAAAGTGTTAGTAACTTTTTATGGCTGGAGAGATTTTTACAGAAATATCTCTAGTAGAATGTCAGGAAAAAGGGACTCTCAGAATACTAAGGATTTCCAGTTCACTGTGCCTTGTGAGAGTTCCTTCTCTGGTCCAGCTGAGGGAAAAACAGGCAGCACAACCCAATTCTGGGTGTGCAGGAAGGTGAAGGGATAGTCTGTATATCTGGGGAATACAGCACATTGCGTTGATTCTGTGCTAAATCCTCAAGGGCTTGATTCAAATTCACCAGCAGAGAGCTCCAAAAAGGAGGGGGAGATGAATTGTCACCAAAAAGCCCTCCTCTCTGCTGTCCCCACAGAGGGCTTTTCTCTCTGGCAAATGCACTATCAGCCAAGATAACCATGCTTCAAGGCTTGAAGGGCACCACAACACCACAGCAAGAAGCAAGGTGTGTGTTTGCTCCATAGACAGCTCCTCTGGCACATTTTGCTTGGGTGTGGAGCTGGAGCTTCAGAGAGACACCATCAGTGCCAGGTGAAGAATCCCAGAGCCTTGAACTGCAGTCCAAATACCAGTTGCTATGAAGCAGTTCCCTGCTCTCAGCAGGTTTCTGTGGGAAAGCAGTGTTGTTTGAGGGAAGGGATGGTTAAAAATGGTTTTTGGAGAGCCCACACAGAGGCCAGTGACCTTTATTTCACTCTCTTCTAGCACAGAGCTCAGCAACACTGACTGACCACAAAAGCAGGCAGAGGATCACAGTCAACTTTGCTGTTAGTGATGATAGGAGCTAAAGGATAAGCAGGAATGTCATCAAGACTCCCTCTCCCTTGTGAGGCTCATTTTAGATTCAAGTTTTGAAGACTCAATTGAATTTTTCTACAAGGACGTTAATTATTTATGTTAATAAGTTCATAGGCAGCTTTCCATCACAGCATGTTTTACACAGACACACAGCCTTTTTTCTTCCCCCCACCAGAAGATGACAAGACAGTACAAAATTATTCTGATTACACAATGTAAAAAGTCAGTAGGCCAGACAGCTTAAGCCAATTTCTCAGGGCTGCACAAAACACCAGCAGTCAGGATCAGACCAGGAGTCCTATTTCTGTTTCCTGCCCTATCTGCAAGGTTTGCTCCCTACAATATTAATAAGAAATGCCAGTTACAAAACACATTATCCTCTTTGGCAGATGGCAGATGTAGAGGGATCCTTCTCTTACCAGCTGTGATGCAAACAGTAGGTCTATTGGAAACATTTTCAATGTTGCTTCAAACAGGCATTATACTTCTTCAACAGCCCACAAATGTTTGGGAAAACAGACTTGATTTCTGAGCACACTGACAGGTATAAAATGCAATGTATCAATGGTATGTTGCTGTGTAAGGCTCGGGGGCATTTTCCAAAGCCAGGGTAGCTGGGATCCCATATGGCACAGCCTTTTTAAGACACAAAACTTCTGCCAACACAACCTGGTCTAATGAACCGCCGGCAGATAGGCTCCAGTACCTATTAAAAACCTGTGAGAAAAATAAACTGTGATCCTGTTTCTCCCTAAGTGCTTTTAGCCCATGGAGCGATGCCCTCTGCTAGGAAAAGAAACCCGTGCCAGTTCAGCTAATAGCCAGAAACTCCCCTCACACATTAGGGCTGCAGTGCCAGTCCTTGTGTTGTTTCCCATGCTGCAGGGCCATGACGCATGGAAAACAAATGGTTTAGCACACACAGGGGATAACGTGCTTAGACAGTGACAAGTAACATCACGAAGGAGCAGGCTCTCCTCCTTTTCATGTGGCTCTGAGTAAAGCCCAGCAGATTTTCCCTCTTCTTCAACACCAAATGTCTCCCTACTTGCTGCTGCCCACACACTTAAGGGGTGGAATTAGCAGGAGTGAAGGGATTCAGGAGACTTAAGGCCCCTGATGGCTTTGACTCATGCTGTGTGCACAAAAATCCATCCACTGTCTTGCTCTGCCTTTATCCCGCACTCTCCTCTGAGCTTCTTCCCACCCCTGCTTGTTTTCTGCCAGGCAAGCTCAAAAATGGAAAAATTGTCATTGCTAATTAAACTAATAAGACTAAAATGGAAATGCAGTTGGAGAAGTGTTTCTTATGGAAGAAGAGCCACAAACTCCTGCTCTCTGTGCATTTAGTCTCATCTATTTACCTGGCTGCTTGGTCTCATGTATCATTAACAGAGCTGTTAATTAGTGTCCTAGGTCGGTGAGCAGTGTGAAGCAATTTTTGTGACTGGCACCTACATCCTGTCTGCTGTGTCTTTACTGCCCAACCTTGACTTCAACTCACCAGAGCAAGTTTGCAGAGTTGGTAGATAAAGAACTTTTATGTGAAAATTGTAATCTGAAAGCAACACCCTGCATTGACAGAGGGCCTTGCAAAAAGTCACTTTTCTAAAATGGAATGTAGCCTACCACTCATGTTCAAAGTGAAAAGGAATGGTTCAGTGGGAACTTCTCTAAGAACAAGACCGTGGGTCACAGAAGTACCAAAAATTTATGCACAACAAGTAAGCCACAACATATCAGCTGTCTGCTGTTTCTACTGCATGGGCAACATAAAAATAATTACACCCAAGGGCACAAATAGAGGGTGTTTTTTTGCAGGTGTTCAAGGAACTACTCTATCTGCTATCTCTTCTGGAGTATTTCAAACAGAATATAAAGCATTATGACCAGAATTACAAATTTTGCCTTATCCTGTAATCCATTCATATCTCCTTGAAAAGATAATTGATTCATGTTTTGGAAAACATTTACAGACTGTAAACTATATTACAGTTGGAAGTTGTTAAACACCAGAGCAAAGACTGCAAATGAGATCTCTCTTGCTTCCCTGTGTCTAACACAGAGCTAAAAAGTCCTTTTGGAGTAAAACACAACATACAGCTGCTCCTATGCACAACAGCAGATGACTTGTCATCAAATAAAATACAGTTGTCATCAAAAACAATGCTTCATATTGGCTTCAAATTTCTCAACTTTCAACTCAACTCAGCTCAACTCAACTCAACAATTTAAGATGCAGCATAAGTCAATGAAATAAGGGAAAAAATGAGGTGTGGCATATTGACCAGAAATTATTTAGTTGGGGGTAAAAAAGGGAGATTGGCTGAAAATGGATGAGGAGCCAGCAGCAAGAACATGCTCCTGATGATGGAGAGACAGATGGACACAGAGACGGATGAAACATTCCCAGTTATTGCAGGTTCCAGTACTGAATCATAAAAGATGACCACAATTAAGTACTTAAGGGTAGGACAACAGTACCAACTTCAGGCATGTTTCACAAACAATTTCAAATTAATACAAATTGAGGCATTTCCTCCAAGCAATGTGTACATTCATAAACAGGCATGTGTCTGCATAGTTTCTGTGCCTCTCCACAGCTACAAACAGCAGCACAGCTCAAAAACTTGCCTTTCTGGCATGCAAAAAGTTTGTGTTTCAACATGTAGAATTCCAACTTTCAGAAAATAAATTTATGATTTGTCTGAGAATACATGCACAAGATATATGTCTATCTTAAATCAACTATGTTTATATTAGAAATATTTACCTTAAAAATTTTAATTAAAATGCTGACTCTTAAGGGATTTCCCCAAAAATAGTCAATAGGAATGAAAAGCATCCAAAGGAGTATTTCCTTTAGAAGTCCCATTCACTTAGACTTCTGATATCATTACACAGAAGAATGGCTACTGACTACATCAAACTTAATTTTTCCTCCTAACTTATGGTAGAACATACCTTAGACTTGATGCTTTTCTTTTCTATGTCTGTGTAATTCACATGGGTTTTTACCTAAATTACCAAACGATCCAGGCTAATTTACTCTTTGTATATTTGTCATTTTGTTTACAAAAATTCAGAAGACCAGGATGCCTCTTCCTGGATGATTAGAAGAGGATCAAATTATGTTCTCATTTCTCTTCAAATAACTTACCTTGGCAGAAGTAAGATATGAATGTTAAACAATGAATTCATCTCTAATTCCAGAAAAAGTACTAGACCAAAATTACTTATGCATTTGACAAAAATAACATAAAATAACATTTTAAAAGGAAAATAAATTTCAATTATTTCTTTCTGTTAAAGATTACAGTTGTTAAAAGATATTTTGGGGATTTAATGAAAAATCTTCATAATGGAACAAATGAGAAAACTACTAATAAAAAGTAAATTTATATGCAGAATTATGAGGCCAAGAGTGAATATCAATAAAGAGAGAAGAGGTAAAGTGCATCAAAAGTTTGATGCTTTTGAATATATATACTCTCTCTTGATTTACATTGGGAGAAATCACCATATTTTATTTATTTAAAATATATTTTGAAAAATCAACAGAAAGAAAGAGACACCAACATTTTTCCTTGAGTTCTCTACAACACAGTAGAATTAGTTAGAAATTGAGTTAGAAAAAGCAACCAAAATTAAAATTTTGGTGATAGCTTTTCTTAAATGTGTGCCCTGTTTTGGCAAGAATCATTTCGGTGTTTAAAGTACTTCTTTTCAGTTTTAAAATTAGATCCAGCCCCTCCTACTACAAACTTGCTATAGAAGTTCCAGCTGAAATAAACAATAATTAAGTGGAATTAGCTTTAAAACTGCAGGAGCATGAAGAAAGAACTAGTTGTGAATACTTTAGATTGCAAAAAAAAGTTTCAAGGAAGTTATTAATGTATTTTATTTGAAACAAGGTACAATTCAATGCCCTTTTATGTGCTGTAATATGACCACACATTTGGTAGATACAGCATAAGATTTCCTGAATTAATTTAACATTTCCAGCTCCTGATAGCCAGGATAATGCTATTATTCTGTTGGTTCAACCTGTTGTGTGTCCAAAAATGCTGCTGGTTATTCCTGGTCTAATTCAGCTTTGAGGTGCTCAGAAAGGCAGGATGGCAAACAGCGTCATTAAAAAATGTTTTAATATTACAAATATGGCACACTTGTTTCCAGGACACTTGGAATTACCCTGGAGCCCAACAAAGGGACAAACTACTGGGGCTAAAAGACACAAAAACTTTGCAGCTTCACACTTTCTTAAACTTCTTCTTAGCTGACTAATGTTAATAAAAATGAAGACATCCATACCCTTATCTTCTATTCCCCTTTCCAAAACAATTATGTTTTCTTTATATGCAGTTCTAAAACATTTTTTTTCTCCAAATGGACAAGATTTTCTGCTGGCTTCTGTTTAACTTTAATTTTGTCCAATATTCACTCTTAATATCCACTGCACAAAGTGCATTTTTATCATTACATGTGTTGAGCACAGTAGCTTGACAAATATACAAAGAATAGATTAAGAACTTACTGAGCTTTGTAACAAGGCTTGGGTTTGGTTTTTTTTTTTTTTTTTAAAAAAAGCAGATTATACTGAAAGCCTCTCACCAGGGAACCCAGAAGAGGCCCTGTGGTG
Source organism: Sylvia atricapilla (assembly GCF_009819655.1). Classification (NCBI taxonomy): domain Eukaryota; kingdom Metazoa; phylum Chordata; class Aves; order Passeriformes; family Sylviidae; genus Sylvia; species Sylvia atricapilla. The sequence continues at coordinate 8,835,127 of NC_089145.1, forward strand.
TTTCCACACCCAGTCAATTAAAGGATTACTACTATTAAAAAAACAAGTCTTTCTTTGGGACTATAGATTTAAGCACATTATCTGAAATTGGTAGGGATCATCTTTGCTTGTAAAATGCCAGTAGGCTTACTGACAGCAAATTTTGAGTTAGGCATCTCAGAGATCAACACAAAAAGCCTGAGTAGCTTTCTATAATAAAACAAACCAGATCTCATACCAGCTTCTACTAGAGCAGAAATGTAATTCCTCTATTTTGAGCTGTCTTTTGATAGGATCATTTATCAGCCAAAAAACCCCTTCCATTTTCTCTTCAATAACTAAGGACTTGGGTCCAGACTGGAAAATAGGTCTCATTTGTTGTGTCTAAGGCAATTGTTCCCTAAAAAAGAAGCATTTATTTGACTGGGTGAAATACTGGGGTTTTTATTTTTTGCAGTTTTGATTTTACATAGACCCAATACTGACACTAATTAAAAAACCAGCAAGGTGTCCACTGTTTTTATATTACAGCATGATGTAAGTGCTCTGGTAGCTAGAGGTCAATAGGTTGGTAAAAACCAGTCAGGCATGTTAAGAACAGAACAAATAATGTGTTTATTGCACAGTGTGATTTAAGGGCTGCATGGCTGTTACCATCACTGAGGACTGGAAGAGGCAGAAAAGAGGGGAACACACTAGGACAGATTTTTATATAGCAAACATGTTAGAGATAACAGAGATGCATGCACATGCACAATTCAGGCCCAGCCTCTGCCCTCAGGGACATTAACCTAAGCCACAACAACACTTTTGGGCTCAGTTTGACTACTGTGGCTCACGGATTGGCCAGCCACAAACCAAAATTGCCATGAAAGATGGTGCAATTTCTGTCTACAGCCACTTCTGGATTAAGTACTGTTTTAGGGCTCTCACAGCCTTAATTTACTTAAGCACTATTGCAAAAGGTAACAAATATGGTTGGCATTTGGCCTCTAACTGTTCACCATTCATTATTTCCTCACAAAGGTCAGAACTGAGGCTCTATACCTAAAAACAGCTGCAAGCAAAACATTTTTTGGAGGGGGAGGACGTTTCAGAGACAGGTTCTACAAGCTTTATGTCAGTGAATGGGTCCTGCACTGCCTCTTGATTTCACCAACTTGAGCAGAGATATTTAGCAATAGGTTGTCCTGAAGATACTCCCGAGATATCAAGAAGGTAACAGGAAAGCAAAACTAAACATACTACAACAAAGATATGCACTTTGGCCAAGGAAATCAAGGGGCAAGAATTATTCATGAACATACCTCTCCCTCTGTTAAATGTGGCTCAGTAGCTGACAGGATCAAAAGTAGCTATAATCTGGATGTGCCTGCATTTTGAAAAGAAAAGAAAAGAAAAAAAAGAGCAGATGGATGAAACAAAGTATTTAAGCAGCTTACTTTACAGTAATACTAAATTTTTTCACTTGATGAGCACATACTGGATTAGTTATCAGTTCTGCCATGGCAGGTGGCACCTACAGTTTTGACTAGAAGAGAAAACATATTTAACTATACCTGAAAAGCTTAGATAAAATTTAAAAAGTCAGTTTCAAAGGCTGGGACATATTTTGAGCCACCTTTGAAATAATACAACTACAGAAAACAGTTAAAGCAAATGGGATGCATGTAGGCTTAATAGTATTAAAAATTAGAATTCTTTTTATCAGAAAGGTATTGATTTTATATACAGATATGAAATATCTCAATGTTTATTATAATACATAAGTTCTTTGTAGAATATATTTATCGTCCTTTATTCCATAGCAAGTTCTTCTACTTGTGCTTTTTGAAGTCCTTTTATCTTGGTTACAGAATATAGAATCACTGAGCAAGCCCTTTGCTCCAGAAATGCAGAATTTTCGTGTGAACTAAAGCAGTAAAGCTCTTCAGTAAAGCTCACCGAAGAGAAGGAGATATAAAGCAAGAGGTGGGATGCAAAATTCTTCAATGCACACATAGTTCTAACACTTTAATTTTCCTGATCAGCTTCAGACAGACCAGATCTAAATACCATTCAGGAGAGTTCCTGGTCCTCATCATGCTGAACACAGCTGCTCATGCAAAAGACACGGGATCAAAGATTTCTGTGATGAGAAAATCTCACACCTTTACTAATGGGGCAATTTTGGAACCTTTTCCTCTGAAAATCCGAGAGTCACTCACATGACTCGCCAGTCTGCACGGGCAAAGCTCAGCATTTAAGAGAGCACTACAACACCACATTGTTATCTTCACCAAACCTGAGTTGGAAATAGATGTCTTTAGTTTTATCAGCAGACACATGAGGATATCCTGGGTACTGCCCTTGACCAGGCCAATCTGAAGCACCCTAATCACCACTCAACCTTGCTCCTCATTAGTTTTCTCTGAAGTTACAGACACAACCTTGGCTAAGGGATTTTTTACAAGAATCTGAAAACCTCCCTGTAAAAAAAAAAAAAAAATCAATGAAATAAACCATATCTTCCTCTGCTAGTGCAAAATTAACCCAGAAGGTTTTACTGGAAAGCAGTTAAGCAATGCAAGAGATGCCTGTGCTCCACCACATGAAGCTTTATGCCATGCACACTAACATAATCTCTGGGACAAAATGGTTTAGTGCATATGGTCATTCTGGCTGTCAGAAATCAGGTAAAATGCCTCAGGGTAACAAATTAATTTCCCACGACATCCCTTCAGGCACTGTCAGAAACAAGGAAAAATTCAATGTCACTATCCAGAAAGAAAGAATGAGTTTATGACCTTGTGTTTAACTGACCTGCAAACATTGTTTCTGCTGCTTTTTATCCGATTTGCTCATGTTCCTGGCAAAAATACAATCTAAAATATTTTCTAACTTCTCTACTCCACCCCCTGCAAAGCACAGTACTCACTTTATCTGAAAAATTAGCTTATCATTAGATCTGTGGCAAATTCCCTCACAGATGGTCTTTCTTTATCTTTTCAATGCCTTAATTGGATCTTTATTTTGTGGTGATCAAGCTCAATAAAGGTCCATTTCACAAGACATCCTTTTACTGTTATCACATTGTCCACAAATTTTGTTTCCCATTCCAAATATTCTTTCAGGAGTGTTTCTTTAAATATGCTAAATTTCTATCCAAACGCTTTTTAACGCAGTTTTGCATACTCTCAGAATACAATTAAATCTTTGCAGACTATTAACAGCCTGCATTTGTTAGTGATTCAACACCTGGGAACGTTTATAGACAGCCTTTATCCCACCATTTTTATTGCCACGGTTTCCTTAATTTCTGCTTTTCATACTAACTCTTCAGCCAGCACTCACCTGAGCGTTTAAATTTCAAATTAAATTTTCTCTAGGCTTTTTCACAATTAAAAGTTATTAGAAATCACTGACGCATAGAAGTTTTACACTTGTAAATTCAATGCATCAAAATTTGCTTTGCCCAAATCAGTTTCTATGATTATTTTGTCCAGATTAAACAGAAATCTCAACTAAATTGCTTAAGAGAAGTTCAGTGCAATTGCCTCTTCAATATTAAATCAGAAAGGAAAGGTTAGGTTTACTGCATCTGGGAATTAATTTCTCAGATTATGCTGTCAATGGTTGGAAAAATACATGTGTACTTAGGAATCACAGAATCACAGGATGGGTAAGGTTGGAAGGATCCACCATGGGGCATCTGGTTCAATCTCCCTGCTCAAGCAGGGTAAAAACTGAACCAAACATAATCTAGGAAGTTGCCTTCACCCTGCTTGGGAAATTTACTTCAATGCATTGCTATTTTGTGGTAGTACGGGGGATTCTAACAAAAATACTGCTGTTTTCTGTAATCATGTGATCTCCTTATGATCCCAAGGACAACATGGTTTCCTTCTCCCAGCTTGCAATGAAGATGGTAAGAAATCTTCCACAGCAATGTAGGGCTACAAACTATTCCTTCCAGAAGCCTCCCTCATTATCACTTCCAAAGCTGTGTAACATGCTAAATTCTAATAGGATTGACTGGGTATCAACTGTAACATGAACTAATGAACATCTAATGAAGTAGCCCAAAGCCCTTGTGATACGTAAGTAGATAATTAGTTAAGTTTCCCTTCCACTTGCTCATCACCCAAATATTTTGCCTCTTAGAAAAATTGGGGATTTCACAAGCAAGCAGAAACTGAGGAGAGGGACCTGGAAATAAGTGAAAACTGCATTTTATATAAAAACAAAATAGGCTGCTTATACTTCTTTGGAAATACTATCAGTTGCCTGTCTTAATCATTGGACACTTGTAGATCCTTGAAAATAGAACCCTTATTTTCCTTCTCAGATGAGATTTGTGCCAGAATCCTCTAAAGGGCTTCAATATTGTTCAGTTTAATGCTGCAATGCCTGATTTTAGGTGTCCTGCAGTGTAATGAAACTGCATGAGATGGACTGAAATGGATGAGACACTCAATTGCAGCACTCTCCTGGCGAGTTTTAGTACACAACACTGTAATGGGTAAGTTTTACTTAAGGCACACAACTGCAGTGTATTTAATAAAAGCCATGTTGAGTTTAGTGTTGGTTGAATTCAGTGCTGTTTGGCAGCAGCCAGGAATTCTCCTATGTTTTGTAAAGTGTTATGTCAGGTTAGCACTGCTGTTACACAGCCAAACTGCAGCAGAATCCAGAGGTCCCAATTAAGGAGGAATGAATGAGAGGACAATGAAACAGCACTGGGGATTTTCAGTTAATGCCACGCATTAAATACCACAGGGGGAAATGTAAAGCTGCATGCTGGAGACACTTAAAAGGGCAATAAAGATTGGCATTGCAGATGCCATACAGTCAGCACTGCAAGCAAATAAGCAAATAAGGTGCGGCCTAGAAAGTTAAAGAAAATAATCCCACAGCAAAAGAAGGGGAACAATGGAACATCAGCATCACAAGATGAAAAATGTTTTCAAAGATACACATGTTGCAAGCCAGAATTTGTTGAGACTAGAAGGAAGATGACTGGAGCTGTCAAGACATGAAATGATAAGGGCCTGAGTGAGAGTTCTGGTCATGTGAATGGAAAACAAAGGCTGAATCAGACTGAGACTGAGCAGGAAGGAGTAAATGTAGCATGCTAGCAAGAGCAGAAAGAGAAAGAAGAATTAACAGGCAAAGAAGCCTGGTGTGGAATAACGTGTATGATCATGTATATGCTGCCCTGATATTGTGGCATTTAAGGTAACAGCATTTTAGATCCAGTTCTCATTGGTCTGGTAGCTTCAGCTTCCTAACCAGATGCCTTTGACAGAGCCAGGCTAAGAATAAAAATGAGGTGCTGGAAGGAGGCTGTGCAGCTGGTGCTGCAGGCACAAGATATCTCCTGAAGAGTTTCCTAAGAAAGTCTTTGATGCCACAGTCCTGCTAGAAATATACTCTTCATATTTCCCTTTTCTTTCTCTAAGTCCTTCCTGTGTTGCTGACTAAAGTACATCCACCACTATGCTGATGGAGACTTCCAGTGCTTTATTGCAATCTTCCTCTACAACATTCCTGGAATGGTGTGCTTTAAATCTTTTCAATCTCTTAACAAACAAACAAACAATTTTTTTCAGGTGGTTCTTTTTTTCCTCCAGTAAATAATTTCATATTTTATACAATTAAACAAATATTAATAATTTTATTTTAAAAAGAATTATTAATAGAAGGCAATTAGCCTGCATTTAATGTTCAGAGTTTTCCTTTCTGACTAGAAACTGTGTGCAGTTCAAAACAGTACTTTAATTCTTGACTCGGTCTTAAATGACTCAGTGTTGTCCCATCAATTCATAAGAATATGTTAAAACTTGGAAGAATGAAAACCTTAACGCTAAAAAACAGTCACTCCAAAGGCTGTACACCTTTAAAGACAACACCATTCTTCTGAAAGAAGAGATCTTTGGCATATTTCATTTTAAAAACCCCAAACATAAAATCAGTTCAGGGTCATCCGTAAATTCTGCCTGTAGCTGAATGCCTTAGGATCAACTTTTCCCCAGACTCTCCTGATTAAGAAATGTGAAGGTACATCCCTGTTTTCTTTGCATCTTTACTGCTGATGACCCTAAACTCTTGTTTTGAGTATATAACATCCCTACAGAAACTGTGCAAGGATTACATTGACTTATGTGACAGTGTCCTGGTGTTTGAAAGATTGGTGGGATAAGTTGGGCAACCATGAAGCTTGCTGTTAATGAGAAATTAGAGGTTGTGAAATTTTAAAAGGGATGGTGAGCCCCAAAGTGTTATTCATCAGCCACACCAGCTGGACAGGCCGTGGTGAGATGAATCTTTTAAGCAAAAAAGCAGGTTGCAGCACATTCTGAGTCAAGAATTTACAGAACACTTGCACAATTAGGTTATACAGTAAAGAGTCAAGAGAAAATAAAAATAGAAGAAATAAATACATAAATCTACTCCAGCAGAAACTGCCTGGCTTTTTAATTTTGTCATGCTTAAAAGTTTTCTTCCTGAAACTAATAGCTTTATACTCCCCACTTGTAAAAATACAATGCACAAAAGTGAAAGGAGAAAGGCATAACTAAAACTAGCCAGGATTATTTGACACAAATGTATCTAACTAAAAAAAGAAGAAGAAATCTCAGCTTTGTTGATTGCTCAAAATCCTGAACGAAAACAAAATCAAAATTTCAACCTGCCAAACAGCACGACAAAGGGAATTGAGCGGTCACAGCACAAAATTGAGCTCCTGGCAGTCGCAGCCACCACCACCGAGACACTTTGGTGCTTTACTGGCGGACTAAGTGTCCTGGGTTAGGTCAAAGTTGGGAGGAAACCTCTGAAGGGGGTTCCTCTGGGGAGCAAACCCAAACGGGCCCACCCTCAGCAGGTCCAGGGAAAAGAGAGAAAAAACAGTCCAGGAAGCTTCTTTGCCTCAGCTAGCTAAACTAAGTAAAAAAAGGAAAAACAAAAAAAAAAAAAAAAAAAAAAAAAAAAAAAAAAAAAAAACAAAACAAAACAAAAAAACCCACAAAATCTCTCCGAAGTATCCGACGAACACACCGTCCCGAGGAAGGAAAAAAAGGAAAGTGGAGGAGAGAACACTTTTCAAAACCAAACTGCGCGCGTCTTCTTCCCTGATCACTCTCAGAACCACTCTTAAGGGTACAGAACACACAGAACAGACGATCGGTGATACAGAGGCATCATACTCAACCCAGGACACTAAGTTATTATTTTATTTTTTTTCACTCTGAACCACGATGGAACTGACACCGTGTGGAACACACAAAATCCCCAGCACTTTCAGCGAATGGCTGGGGGACAGGCTCCCCAAGGACCGCAGCATTTTCCATCAGCGGGAAGCGAGGAGCGCGTTGGATACACTGCGGATACACAGTGCGAGAGCGGGCGCTCAGTGTCATCCGCCCACAGCTGCTGCCAAAGCCGCCCACAACCGCGGCCAGGTTTAATTCCTGCGCTGTGAAGTCACGGCACGGTGCTCAGCAGAGCAGAAGGGAGAGCGGCGCCCCGCTCAGCGAAAGCCGAGAGAGGCATTGTGCGGGCGGCTCCATAAGCCGGGGCCTGTGCCCCCAACAAAGGGCTCCGAGTCCCGGCCGAGTCCCCTCCCAATCCCCGGCTGCAAAGTAACCCCACACAAACAATGGTTAAGCCTCTGACTTGTGGCTTGAAGCGATTTCTTTGTCAGACTTTTGTCTGCGGACATAATTAGTGGTTTGCCAGGGAATTTCTTGGCACGGCCCATGGCCTAACGCTTTCAAAATCAGCACAGATTTCTGCCCATTGGGGAAAAAAGGGGTCCAAAATACTTCATTGTCAGAAGCCAATAAATTCAGGATAAATTATTGGAGAGAAAGTGTTGCTTGAAGGTATCGGTGCCATTTCTGGGATGCTCACAAGGGACTTTTATACAAAAAGAGGAAGTAGAACAGTTAACTACTTATTTGTACCTAACACTCCATTTATTAAAGTCGCTCTAAGCCCTAGATTTGCACAATGATGTGTGGCACTGAGCCATGCCTGGCACCTGGAAAACCTTGGGGACTTTCCTTAGCGTGCAGGGAAAAGGGAAAAGAGGAAAGAGGAAAGGGGAAGGAAAAGGAAAAGAGAAAAAGAAAAGGACAAGGACAAGGAACACTTTCCACTGTCCCAGGTTGTTCCAAGCCCCATCCAGCCTGGCCTTGGACACTTCCAGGGATCCAGGCGCAGCCACAGCTTCTCTGGGCAAACTGTGCCAGAGCCTGCCCACCCTCACAGAGAAGAATTTCCTCCTAATATCTCATCTAAACCCATTTCTTTCAGTTTGAAGCCATTTCCCCTCGTCCTGTCACCACAGTTCCTGACACCTACATGTGATGCCAGCTAGACCATTGAGAGTAACCATATTAGTAGCTGATAAATATATTCAGATGAGAAGGAAATTAGAAATACTGAAAATAGTCAACCAAGGAACACAAGATATGGAGAGATTTCAAGCATAAGACATATAGATAATTATTATGGCAAAATCTAAATAACTTTCTTATGATTCCTATTTTTAACTTTCTTAAAACAAACAAACAAACAAAAAAACCCCACCAAAACTAGAATAATACCCTTTTAGTAAAATGTTTTAAAATACTTCCTCATAACTGTTTTTTCAGTAAACATTACTAATCAGGAATATTTGTGCCAATATTCCAGATCTGCACCTGGCAGTAAAATCAGATGTAGAGGCTGACTACGAAACTTCTGATTTCACAAATCCAATGAAGAAGCTGCTGTCCACATTTCTCAAGATAAAATCAAATATTAAAAAATGCAAACACAGAGCCTTCAGCATAACAAAGTTTCATATAACATGCTTACATTCACAAAGTATTAAAAGCAATTCAGTACTTCCCCCCAATCATTAGATTAGAAAAAAATTAACATTCCCAAAGAGTTAAAAAATTTACATTATTTTGATTATAATGGATACTTTAAAATTACAATGTAAATAATACTTAATCAACTTTAAAAATAATAATCATCAACAAGCAAAAGCAAAGTTATTAATTTTTAAATCATGTTTGAATAAGAATGAAAAACAGAGACAAGGGAACATCTTCAGCAGTTTGGAATCTAGCATCTATAAAATACACGATCCATACTTACAGGAATGATCACATTTGTCTTTTCTTAAAGTGGATAACATTTGGTGTAAAAATGCTAGGGAATGCAGACTACAATTTAATTATAAAAAAATAAAGGAATTATTTTGCTTTATAAAAACCTCTAACTCAGAAAAGCTGTTTACTCTCCACAGAATAAAAGGTTTGTGTATTATATTGTGTACATACTATATAATTGAGTTTCAGGTCTTATTTCATTTGTAGCCTTTAAAAATATGTTTCAATATTACAGTTAATATGAACTGTATGATTCATAGGGGATCATCTAAACAACTAAAAAGTATTGCATAACTATTTCTAAGGTTCGGCCAATGCCCAGTCAGATGGCAACACAACTTGGTTCTATCATTTTACCCTTAGTTTGAATTCCTGTACTTTCAAAGATAAAGAACTGGCTCAAGGGGAGTTACCCCAAAGTAAAAAGAAAAACTTGAAGGCAGTTTTATGAAACTATTAATAGTTCAAATACTGGTTCATGGGATTTTCAGAACAAATTCAGTGACTTAAGAGCAAAAATCTCCACAATTAATAAGGTAAGTTAGATTTGAAAGGTAGAAATTTTCTTTATAATTTAATACAACTCCACAATACCATTTCATAGTTAAATTCTAACCTGCTATCTCTGTGCAAAATATAAAGATCACATTTTATTTCAGTTTATCAGTCTGAAAATGGACTCGACCATCAAGACAGTGAAGCTGAACAAGTTTCTGAGTACTACCATTTTTTTCCCAGTAAATACAGTGTAAAATTATTCAGCAGTGGAGAAATTACTATGCAGTGCATCAGTACCAATTCCTGACAGATTTCAGCATTTCTACTCAGTGCCTGAGTACAAAAGCCACCCCTCAGCATTCAGGTGGGCAGAGGCCAAAATAAGACATACTGTTAGTGAACAGCTAACATAAATATTAATCCCAGAAACAAGTAGGTTAAAACAAAAAAAGATTCAGCATCTGTCTGTTGCTTACAAAAAGAACAACAGTTCATGGCTTTAAAAAGCTGAAATCAACATTTCATTTACAAGTACTTGCACACAGTCCTAAATTGAGCACATTAACCAGATTGCAGAGTCATAAGTTACTTCTCCAGTGAATAAACAATGGAATCAGTCAAGCTGCCAATCCTTTTCCCTAAAGCAGGAATATCACATATCAAGCACTGCACTCCCTCCAAGCTTTCATTTCTCTCCTGCCAGGTTCATTTTGTTTTTTATCTATGGTGTTAACTGGCTTCATGCAGTGGTCTGGATGGGGCAGCAGCAGAAGAAAGAATGCCAAAGCAGAACTGACCACCCAAGTTTCACCTTGTTTTCCAACAAACAATAGAAAGTGCAACTTAACAGAATCGGTCCTTTTTAGGTCGACATCTCATCCCTTCCGTGAGCTCCAGCACAGCTGGAGTCCATTCTGGGTGTGCCCAAAAATGGACAAACACTGCAGAGCAGAGGAGTATGAACACAGTGAGAGGGGGAATCAACTATGTGGAAGAAAGTGCAAACAAAGGCTACATATAGAAGGAAACAGAACAAACTACTTTCCTCTGCCATGGCAGACCAACTGAATTCTCCATCATGGACTTCACCTCCTCCATGCACATTCACCTAGCAACACCAAAAACCTCTTGGATAGGTTTTTTTTTTTTTGTAGCTGGTAAGGCATTGCCACTCGGGCATGATCATTTCCCTTTGTTTTGTAACAAACATCACAGGACCAGCACCCTTACAAAAACTTTACATTTTGACCTTAACATCCACGAAACCAGAGCTGTCCTAAACCAGCAAACCTCTAAGCAGCTTAACCCCTCAAAAATGCATGCCATGAATACAATCTCAAGAAAGAAACAATGCCAGCCTGGAAATCAGAACACCTGATCTCAACTGGAGAGAGAGAGTGGCTGAGCATCAGTTGGGAGAGGTGATACTTCAGTAGGCAGAATTATAGAATTACAAAATTACAGTCATGAGCAAATGATGACAGAAGGTGCAGCACCCAAGGGTTTTTGAGCTCAATTAAACTCCTAGGAAAATTTTATCCTTGCAACACTTAAGGAGTTGGGAGCTGAACAGGGCATCTCGCTTTTGAAAATGCAAGGCTAAGAACTGTCCACAAAATTAAAATAAAAATAATTTCCCACTTCATGTCAAAAAATGTAACACTTCAAGAAGCAACATATCAAGTTACATCTAATCCACAGCCTCAGAAATTCAACTCAAGTAAAACTCAATATACCAAAAAAAGAGAAGCTCTCAGAGGAAACTTTTCTAAATACAGAAGATACAGACTGTTTGTTTAGTGACAGAATAATACAGATATTTCCTAGAACTCCAGGGGAACAAACTATTGTTTTTAGAAGTAGTAGAAATCTGTAGGTAGAATTCTGATCTTTCTTAAACATGCTAGAAGTCCATAAACAGGGAGATACAAACATCTTGATGTCTAGCAATAGGCCATCTATTTGTTTTCAAGACACAAGAATAAAGAGTCCTGTTATAGAAACACTCTTATCTTCCCAAAGAAGAAAATAATTGACATTTTCACGTGACAGTGGACAACACCAGCTACTGTCTGTTGCCCACTTATTTGACTCAGCTCTTGAGAGTCATTGATGGACATGCAGGAAGAAAAATCCACTCTAAATATAATCTGCACTAGGGTTGAAGCACTATTCAATGTGATGGATGTATTTGAGAATAAACCCTGCAATTTCCACTCAGTCAGAAAGCATTTCCAGGCTATTTTGGAAGAAGTGACTGAAAATGGGCTAGGGAATTGATAGTGACTTGTAATGAAGTTTTCACCCCAGTGGAGAGACCAATGAGTTTTATAATTCATTGTAGAACAAATCTTGAGAATTGTGAAAGAAACAGGGTCTCACCAAGTTAATTTCTCTAAACATCATTAGTTTATATGGCAATTTACCTGACAAATGAGAACATGAGAAGAAATGCTTGAGGCAGTTCATAAAATGGTAAAATTCCAAACAGGCAATGTAAAATATTCCAGATTAAAGGTGAAAGTAAATTGAATAAATCTACCATAATGCTTCATGGCTTCAAATATTATTCATTCACTAGCCACTAATATTAGAAGAACATTTTGAATTCAAAGTAATGAATGAAAAGATTTACATAGAGATATCTCTACTTGTATACTACTAAAATTATAGTCAGATTGAAAGAGACTAAAAAACCAAGAGAAACTTGAATCTTTTTTTTCACTATATGCTCTTTCCACTAAGAAAAGTGAAGCAGTATGTAGAAGATAAGGCTCTGAAAAATTCATCAGATTCAATTCTCAAAACATTATTTTCAGGCAATTACAGCCTTGGCTTCATCTGTTGATCCAAATCATCCAGCAAGTTCATACTGACAAGTAAAGCTTGTGTTTATTTGCATTTCAAACAGCTAAAAATTAGCTCAAGATGCTATATTTATCTGGATCCTTACACACAGATTTTAGTACAGCTCTATTTTGGCCTTCAGAACACAGCTCCCTGTTGAAAATGTGAAACAGGAAATTGGAAGTTCTGTCACATGAAATTGCCAAGGACCAGAGTTAATATTAGAAGCACTTTTAAACTTTAGCTGGATGCTTTTGTCAAAGTGAGTTAAGTGAAAATGAATGTGGCCATAGGAATGGTCAGGTTTGGGCTGCCAAGCTCTCATGCTGAGAACCAGGGGAGGATGTCCTTTCAAAACATTCGGCTTGCAGACGCAGAAACACAAATTGCATCAGTTTACACTCAGTTCAGGCTTTCAGGATTTGTCTCCCACATAATAACACTTGTTGGAATGAGCAGCTGGATCCTGAGGCACGGTTCTAGAGGGAAATGGGCATTCTGTGCCTGCAATAGATGAAATATCCGAATTGTTTCACTTCAGACAAGTGCTGGGTTTGTGTCTCATAGCCACACGTGTTCTGTAATGGAGCTGGTATAAAAATACTACTCAACTATACGAGTTTATCATCAAGTGAATTTCAACAACAGAGGTCACAAAACTCATAAAAAGTCAATTTATATTAGGAGGATGTAAGTCACAATGCTAGCAATAATTTTACATGTGGGAATTATGGCACTCCTCTAACTCCAAATGATTAGATGGTATCTAATAAAACAGCAAGGCAGGTAGAATTGCTCATACAGATGACATAATACAGCCCAGATGACAGGATCTGAACTGACAACACTTTGGGCACTGAGATTCTGGGAGACCAAGCTGCCTTCCAGCTTGATGAAGAGACAGCTGTTGGGCTGAGACAGCCCCAGACAATCTGCAGAGTGTGTTCCATGTCAAAGATTGCATTCCTGACCCACAGTTCTAAACAAACACCAATCCTCTCTCACTTTAGACAGAGGTTAGTATTGACTATTGTTCCTAAAACAGCACTTCTGCAATAATACTGGTATTCTTTGCCTGCAAAAGATTGTTTTGCTTTTACTGTGATTTAAACATCCCCCAAATCCTTCTGCCTACTTACCTCCAGACTGTGATGACATCATTTTAGCCAATTCATTTTGATGATATTTTGAGCCAATTACACTTTATAGATCTCAAGAACTTGCTTAAGCACACTCCTGCCATTTTTTTTAAATAAGCAAAAGAAGGCTCAAACCCAATACTTGTAGATGAATTATAAAAGAAGGTTTATTGCGGCTGCTTAACAATATGCATGAATTATTTTTATTGCAGCATTATTATTAGGATTCTTTGACTATATCTTTCTATCTAGTTCCCAGTGGAAAAAAAATAAACCCAGAAGAGCCTTTGCTAGAAAGACCCTACACTAAAAAAACAAAACCTGTAACAAAAAGTGAAGGTCACTGTCACCCCATTTGTCCTTTACCCCCTCATTCTCCTCTTCCCCAAGTCCTGCTCTGAAACTGTCACCCCTTCTCTTTACTCAAGCTGCAAACCACTGGGGATGAAGCCTGGCTGTTGCTCTGAAAAAAAAACCCACTTTATCAACAGCCCACTTTACCCAAAGTACACTGGTGGATTTAAATCACTCTGAGTGAGTGGCCTTTAAATCAGGTTCTCTACAGAAAATAAAAGTAATTCTCACATTGCATTCAGGTTTTCAAGGCAAACATTGATTCTAACCTGTTTTAGGGATAATGTGGCTAATATTTCACAATATATATTCAAAATAGGCACTTTGGTTTAGAACCTTGTATTCTAAATCTGAAGAAAGGAAAAAAACCCGAAAAACCTCCCAAAATAATTAAATGAGAAACCAGACTATAGTTAGGGAGAAAAATAGGGAAAAAAGCAAAATAAACTATATCTACAGTGACATTCAATAGTGAAAATTATAACTCTTTCAAGTGGACACTGAATATCTCAGGTAAATGCTGGAGCTCCCCCCACAGTGCTATTAATCCCAGAAATCCTTTCCTTCAGAAACATTCCTTGGCAGCAGAACAGCAATGAAACACAAAAAATACATAATTTTGGAATACCCGAGATGTTGTGTTTGGGCGAACATTAAATAAAAACTGCAAGCAAATCTTCCCAGACTGGTTTTTCACTTCTGGTTTAAGCACTCAGCACAGATCCCGTGTTAGTGACTATACCTGTGTAGTTCTGCCCTCTCCTGGAGCACCCAACACATGCAGCAGACACTGCAAACAGAAAAAGAAATTATTGTGCAGCAACAACAAACCAACAACTGACCACAGGCTAATTTAATACATGCACTGAACTCTCTTGCAGTCACTTCTCTGGGTTCTGATCTACCACTCATTGAGTGTTTAGGGATAGAAAAGGAGCTTTCCAAACACAAAAGAAATTAAATCATAGATTTACACGATAAAAAGAAAATAAAATGCAAATTTGGTTTTGGTCTCACTTTGCTTGTAGAAAGATATTGATAAATGCTTTATTTTATAATTTCTAAATAGTTTTTTTCTCTTAATCCAAACTAAGTTTCTCTGTGGAACTGCTATAATATTTAGGTAACAAGATAGCTTTGAGAGACAGCCACATGCTCAGGTCTAAGTGGTATCTCCTGATTAGGTGAGTTAAAAATCTGAAGTTTCATTTAATTTGATATTTTCTTTTATGCCAGCACGATGATACTGCCTTGTCGTGTTCATTTTTTTAACATACCTCTTGAAACATACATTTGACAAACTCTAGGCTTGCTACCCAAAAGTACAAACATGCAAATATAAAAAATGTTCCTCATGAATCAAAAATCCTAACAAAATTTGCCAAAAACCTCCCTCGTGGCTTCTGTGACAGCTTTTCCACCTTCACCACCAGAAGTAGAGTGTGTGGAGAAGGAAGAATTGCAGATTGTTTTGCACAATTGGGTCCTGGAAGCTCAGAATCTGCTTTAACAAACTAAATGAAAGTCCCAGATAAGCATTTTAGGCAGAGTGATAAGGGAAACTTGTCAAAACATTGCAGAATAACAAGAAAGCCCTTTTATTTTATTTTTTTTCTATAAGAAAAGAATTCCTTATTTCCTGCTTCTGCTTCCCTGAAAGTAACCCTAAAAAGGGATCATCTTTGGGCCTTGGCCTCTCACAGTGATCCAAAAGTTGCATCTGAATTCAGAATCTTAACAAGATTTTATGATAAAATAAACATCTGAACCCCCTTCCCCCCAAAAAAAGTTTGCTTTCCAAAGAACAGTAGGTGGAAAAGTGAAGAGAGGTTAGAACAAACAAATGTTCTTGTGGGCACCAAAGAAGAAATTTCTCCCAGTTTGTAATGCAGGTACTTTAGTAAAACACTAAATTGCAGGTACTCTATAAACAACTAAACAGCTCTTCACAAAGGGACTTAGCCCAAAGTGCTGGTAGAGTCAAAAACTCCAAGTCTGTAGAACCCAGCAAAGGATGTGCTCTAACCTCCCATTCCTGATAGGACTATCTTCATTTTTCTATAAAAGTTTTTGTCTTATCCTTGCCAGAATAATGCTAGCATAGTCTATAAAGGAAATTTTTTCTTAAAACCAAGTTTTTGTCTTGTAGAAGGCAAAGAGCAAAACTACCGCTCTGAGAGGAAAATGTATATTTGTACATACAGATTCACAAGCTACACACAAGCTCTACTGCAGTCAACAATACTTTTAGAAGCACTGATGTAACAATATGTTATAAAATACTATCATAATTTAACCAAATATTAGGATATTCTAGTTTCCTGATAGTAAGTTTATAATGAATTCATTTCCCATTGAAATTCTGAAGGGGTGATTTTCTTACTCCGGAGACAGAAGAATTGGTTTGACAAGTAATTTGAATTTATCATGCCAATTCACAGGATTCCAGAACGATTCCACACTAATTATGCATCTACCTAATATTTTCCTTTTCTAACTTTGTTACCTTGGCAATTACTGCCTGGAACACTGAGTATCCTGCACTGCTGTTCTTACAGATACACTCCCAAAGAGTTTGAACCTAACCACTGTGTTTCACTAAAAATATAGTCACAGAAAAAGTGAGAGGACATTCTCATCTCTTTGCAACTGCACTGCTAGGAGAAAACTCTGTGATGAAGGGAGCAGCAGCCACCAATTTTAGAACATGTAACCCTTACCTGAAAAAGGCTCAAACATACCTTGGGAGCAAGCAAGCTCCCAAGAACTTAAAACCTGACAGAAAGAAAATCCTGAAGCCCAAGAGCTGCCATCTCTTGGCAGCTGATTCACCTGGTAAAGTCACAGGTGGCTCTGAAATTTGCTGTCAAAATCCTCATCAGCAAACCCTGTTCTTTGTGCTGTGGTGCTCCTTTCTAGATGCTCGGTGGCATTTGTGGCATCCTGCCACAGGCTCATCAGGCAGGTTCAGAGCCACAAGCCCTGCTCCCTGGGCTCACAGCTGGCCTGCCTGGCAGATTGGAGGCAGGATCTTGGTGTTTGCTCTGCCTGATTGCTGTTTCACACGTGTATGAAATGGTCATTGGCACCTAAAACATCCCAGACATGCCCACACTGCCTGACCATCTAACCAAAAAACTACAGCCGTGAGGCGCCAATGGGGAGCAGCCAGCTCAGACACCACTCCAGAGGTTTTTTTGGTCCATTTCTCAGTAGTTGCTCATACACTGACTATGTTTCTGCTTGGAAGTGTTTCGACCTGTTGCATAACAAAACATTTGGCATCTCTGACACGTTATGTGTGAATAAAACCAGCATGCCCATGCCCTCCACTGTGATTCTGAACATTCATTAACATTCATCATTCACTTGGAGGACAAAGACTGCTGTGTTTCGCTATTGTCTGTCTTTCAAGTGGGTGGATAGAATATAATGGGTGGGGTTTGGTCCATTTCCTCCAGTAATATACTTCTTTCTCCTATAGCTGTACTATTTAAACATAATTTTACTGTGTTACCTGATTTTACCATAAAATCAGCCTTTGCCTCTACTGGCTTGAAGACTCAGCAATTGTAGTACCTCCAGCTAAAAAGAAACCTGCCAGAAAGAAAGGAAAAGAAGGCCTTTTCTCCTCTTCAATTAGGGAGATTCTTTTGCTGTACGCATTGAAGCAATAACACTGTATGAGTGGTAGAAGACTCAGTCTCTCTCCTTGGCAGAGCTTTGTTTCACCCTTTCTCCAGTTCCAGTCAATGCTTCTATCACTATACAAAACCTTTTCAGCAGACAAGATATCCTCTTCTTATTAGAGACTTTTCTCCAGCCCTTCTTTTATCGCTCCCTCTCTCTTCCCTGCCCTCAGCAGCTCACTACCTGTTCCATCCAGGGAAGATCCAGAAACCTCCCTTTGATTTAGAGCTCCTCATCACAGGATACCATAACAAATCACAGCTACCTGACTCTATTCCACAGAAAAGAAACCCTGCTACTGCTTCAGTCTGAGAAAGCCTCTTAGAAAAAACACTGCTCCTTCCAGCTGCCTTCTCCTATTAAGGCTCTCTAACAGCTCTTATCCACTCACAGAAGGAGCGGCTCTCTGCACTTGATTTATTGGCAAGAATCTAGGCTTTAACAAGAGGTGAGATCTGAAAGTCAGGTGGGACTTTCTGTCAGTCTTTTGTCAGAAAGGAATGCAGCAATTCGAGGTCTGAAATTCTGATGTGGATGTGTCTACATCTGTGCTCTTCAGCAAGTTGAAGTGCTTCTTACCTCCACTTGTCCTGTCTTTAACAATAAGCAGTAGTACACATAGTAATGTTTAATGGTCACTGCTGATTAGTTAACCACAGCAGAGCTCTGAATCTGCATTGTTTGCTTCAAACCCGCTGCCTTCAAAATGGATTGTAAATCCCAATCAAAGTTAAAAGGGAAAGAAAAAAGATCCTTCAGGTTTTCAGGTAAAAACCTCATCTTTACAAAACGTCCGACTTATTGCCATAATTGTGGCAAAATATTCCAACGCTTCTTGAGTGAGTGAAAATTGGAAGTTTTTACTGAAGTGTTTTAAACAATCTTTTCATATCTAAAGCCTAATTTGTTCATTTTATGCTTCTTATGACCAAAAAAAAAAAAAAATAGACATAATCACTCTGCTTTTTGGGGTTAACAGAACCCTTGTGACTACTTGTAACCATGGAAATATGAAGAGCTACTCAGAGCCCAACATCAAACTAACAGAGGTGCTGGGAGACAGCAAATAGATATGTGCTGAATTTGCTACACATTAAAGCCCATTGCATCTGTACCACCTGCACTAACAACATAAAAAAAACAAAGTCACAAAGCCTTTTAATTGCTTAAAAGCATCTGGCATTTATCGTGGCTTCTCACAGAAAATAAAAGAAAATGCCTTTAAAGGTTTGTTTTTAAAGCACTGAGTGCTTCGGAACTAGTTTAAAAGCAGAGACAAGTAAGCGGTAAAAATGGTTACTGTGTGAAAGCACGAGTAACAATATGCCTGAACAGACTGAAAAAGGCCCATTTGAAGAAGCAGCATTTTCATGGACTAGGATTGCAGTTATGGGGATTATGCAACCCATGGCCAGTGACACCTGAGATAGTCAAGGTGTCTTCTCATCCTCAAATTTAACAGACACAGAAACACCTCAGACAAGCACTCACTTGATGATTTATTGACCTATCTGCCTTATAACAATAATAAGGCATGTGCTTATTTAACTGCCTTCCCTGTGACAGACCAAGTCACAAAACACTGCTCAACCAACCTCAACTCCAGTCCTCAAACACAGCCATCCTCCAAACGAGACACCTTTGGGAAAGCAGGAAAACACAGGTACAGCCATCCTCCAAACGAGACACCTTTGGGAAAGCAGGAAAACACAGGTACAGCCATCCTCCAAATGAGACACCTTTGGGAAAGCAGGAAAACACAGGTACAGCCATCCTCCAAATGAGACACCTTTGGGAAAGCAGGAAAACACAGGTACAGCCATCCTCCAAATGAGACACCTTTGGGAAAGCAGGAAAACACAGGTACAGCC
Organism: Sylvia atricapilla; assembly: GCF_009819655.1. NCBI lineage: Eukaryota > Metazoa > Chordata > Aves > Passeriformes > Sylviidae > Sylvia > Sylvia atricapilla. The sequence goes on from NC_089145.1 coordinate 8,854,651, forward strand.
ATCCTCCAAATGAGACACCTTTAGGAAAGCAGGAAAACACAGGTACAGCCATCCTCCAAATGAGACACCTTTGGGAAAACAGGGAAACACAGGTACAGCCATCCTCCAAACGAGACACCTTTGGGAAAGCAGGAAAACACAGGTACAGCCATCCTCCAAATGAGACACCTTGGAAAAACAGGAAAACACAGGTACAACCATCCTCCAAATGAGACACTTTTGGGAAAGCAGGAAAACACAAGTACAGCCATCCTCCAAATGAGACACCTTTGGGAAAGCAGGAAAACACATGCATTCCTTGAGGTAATAAGCAAGATGTGACCAACAACAGAAAAAACCCCATCTCTTTAATAGTTTGTCTCAGGAAATTGCATCTACTTGGAAGATAACATAATTACTATAATAGAGAAAAACCCTACAACCTGTGTGCACACTGTGTACATTACCCAGGTGTGGGGTGACTCAAAGAGCCAAAATTTGCCAGCACAATCAAATAGATACTCTTTACTCTTGCAGCTGTGATACCATCAGACAAACTGCTCAGACCTCACTGTGTGATCACAATCTTTTCTTCAGCCCACTGATAACTACAGAATCAGAACTCTCTTCCAAGTGTCTTCTGTAGGTCAGGAGTGAGACATTCTGGGCCTGTGTTACCTGAATGAAACACACACTTACTGCCTCTCAGAGCTATGATTTGTTCATCATACCACCATCTATTTTCCCCATTTGCCACAACTGTTTTTCAGGTCTTCATTAAATTTTATACTCAGGATCAGATTAATGGCATGAAAAATGAAGATACCATATGGACAACCCTTTCTTGTAATTTCTTTGTCATTTTATTCGTACTTTCAGTTTCAGAGCTACCTTGCAGAGATACCTTTGCAGTTATGCTGAGGCAGGGTACATTCTTTACACAAACCCACAGATTATTACAAAAGCCAAAGGCATTCCATAGGTTACATGAGATGTACAGAATGCATTTCTAGTGTGTCAAGAGAATCTTGGTTAGCCTTCATATTTCCAACAAGTGTGTGATTTCAGTTTTAGTCATATTTAGGAACTCAATACTGCTGAGAAATGCCAAATGCAACAGGTAGAAATGTCTGGATACAGGCCAAGTAACAGAAGTCTGCAGTTTTTTATTAGTGCAAAATCTTCACATTGGCCAATTAATATAATTGTTGACTAACTTACTTTATTATTTGTGGTGTTTTTGCCTTTTACCCTCTGAACCTCAAGCTAGTACCTAAAAATCACAAACAAAAAGATAACTGAAAAAATAATGAGGTGTACCACAACAAAACACCAGCAAAAAGAGCAATGATTTTCATTTTTATCTTGTATTTCAGTGGAGAATCTTGAGAGATTTTGAAAAAAATTAAAAGGAATGGTTTATGTTGTTTTATGCCATTGACATCGTTAAATATGAAACAGCATAAGGATTATGGAAGCAAACCTAAGGAAACTCAAAATAATTGGCTACCCCAAGCTGCTACTTCCACCTTGGAGTTTGAATTCATTAAAAGATCAAATGTCAAACAACAGTAGAAAACCACATACCTAAAAGGATTATTTTCCTGAGAATGCAGGAAAGAATTTCAGCATAGATGTTCTTTCCATAGAAGGAAGAGAGCTGTAGGTATCACACCAAGGCTGGGCTCTCTGGCCGAGGTGCCTGCAGGAGGAGTATGTGAGAAAGCAGTGAACAGGGTTTTATTTTTTTGGGTGTTGCAAGTTTGTCTGTCATTAAGTTGTTAAGACTCTCCTGTAATCTCCTGCATTGCTTCTCCATCTCAGTTTCAAACATTGGTTCACAGGACATGAAGGTTATAAACAGGCAACTTCCTGGAAGCACATCCAAGGAACCAGAGAAACAGACAGGGAAATAAATACAGTAAGTGCATACACAGAATATCTTAAATTTCATAGCGTGATGTGAAAATCATTGAAGCAATACTGGACAAAAAGTGCAACTGCCCACCAGCATTTTTTATTGAAAAAAATGCATTGTTTTCATCATTCAAATGTGTTGATGAACATACCCTAGAGAAATTTGTAGCACTCAGAGCAAGCCACAACCATCTGCTTGGACTGTACCACCTGCCCTGCCCTGGGCTCCTGGGGCAGCCCCTCATTTATCTGGCACAAGGAATGTTTCAGTCATGCTCCCTCCACTCCCTCTGACTCCACGGTCAAGCTGCTGTGTCACACTTCCAAGAGACATCAGCAGGACTGACTGAAGTAGGACTGTGGTCAAGACTAGTCCTTCCATGCCCTTCTTGTCTCCAAACACATATTCATGGTGAGCTTTGTGTTACATTTAAGATAAACAGTGGAACAGGTCACTTTGATGATCGCCTTTTTGCTCATCACACTGAGAGCTACCAGGGTTTTTTTTCAGTGGTAAAAAGAAAAAAAAATCGCTCACAAAGAATAGAATAATACATCATGTGAGTCAAAATCATTCTGTAAAGGCCCTAATTTTCATGCTTGTGGTCACATATGGAAATATAAACATCACATTGATATCAAAGAAATGCAAGGATAGTTCAAATTTATGCCACTCCCAGTGGCGTGCACGCAATTAAGAAGCAGATTCATGAGGCCATGGGGTGGGTGTGGAGAGGGTGGGGCCTCCATCAGATGTGGGAGGGAGCTTTGTAGCTTTACTTCAAGTTCAGACTGTTTGGGCAGCTGCAGGAGAAAGGAGTGGTGGATGCAAGCCCAGCATGGAAGCTGAGCTGAAGGACTCACATGGTGCAGAAGCTCCTGGCCACCACTCACGGGGAACAAGTGAAGGTTAAAGCCCCTTTGTTTTCGTTTGTTAAAATCCCTCCCTTCAAACCCAAGGGATTGTAGCAGCAGTCTGGGTGAGAACACATTTAGTGTGACATTGGTGCTGAAGATTTCAACAAGCCATTGAAATCTTTAGCTGGCTAAACACACAGAACACAATGGATACCCGATCACTCACTTGGGAAACAAAATGTGCGAAGAAGAGTAGCTTTCCACCTTTCCTAGGCAAGTTTTGCTGCTGACAAAAGAGTCAAATCACCCTTCCAGCACCTGAAATCATCAATGGGACATCCTGACACCTCCCAGCTTCAGTTTCCAGTTCACATCCCCCAGAGAACAGCTCCTGAGCATGTAGGTCAGGTGATGACATCAGGGTCCAGGGGCTGGTGGGGCCAGGGGAGGTTATAAAAAGTGTAGGATTCAGGGAAAACCATCTCAAGGGAGCTCCACTGCATGCTGTGCTGAGGGTCCAGTGCCTGCCACCCCTCAACAGTGCCTTATTTTGTCCTTTCTCTGCATCAGTCCTTTTCCCAAACATCTCCAGGAGCAGGTAACTTTAGCCTCTCTCAGGACAATTTTGTCATTCGTTTAGAGCTGACTGAGATTTGAAAGCTGCAAAGATGGAAAAGACTTTTCTTTTTGCATGAACAGATAGATAAAGTCTTAGGACTTTATGGCAAGAGGCAAACTACTTGATAATTGTTAGATTTTGAAATTAGGTTGCAACTTGGCACCCACTTCATCCTTCCACGATGTAAATATTACCAAGTGAATCCAAATCATGCATGTAGCTCATCTTTGTATATAATTATTAGTACATACCATCTTTTATGTTATTTGTGCTAGTTGCTGGAATTCATCCCCAGCATATGTTACTTATGGGTTCCTTTTCGTTGCCTTTTGCAGTCACTGAAACGGCACATCCATTTTATGACATATGCTGTATATGTATTTTTTGATCACATCACCACAGAACATCCCTTTAATGCTGTTGATACACTGACCATTTTTTAACATGAAATGGACAGAAAATGTCCATGGGGAAAGACAAGACATTAAGATGAACTATGAGTGACTGAGCACAAATATGAGAATAGGTTTTACAGGATTATGTTAAGTATCCTTTAGACTGTAAAGATGTCAGCTAACGTAAAACTCTAATGTACCAGCTGCTGTCCAAATAGATCACAAAATGAAAGTCCTCATGCTGAGCAGGGCTTAAAATAGAGCAGCTGATGAGTAAGGCACTCTCTCTTATATAAACTTCACATTTCATGCACTAAGACATTTCATTGTCAGATATTCGTGGGGTTGCTATTTTCCACGAAAAATCTGCAGCGGAACAAAAGCACCGAACTGTTTCACTTCTCAGCCTCCAAGATTGTTATTTTCATGCCACACAGAAACTCCCTTCTAGTCTGCTTTGTGATTCATGTGTTTGGCTGAATAACTTTCCTGGAACTCAGAACAAGAGGGAAACCTTCCCTAAGTACTTCCTGTCTTTCTACATGTACTAATAACAAGACGGAGTCCTCCCACCTTTCCCATTTACAACACTCCAGGCACACCTACTGGTTGATATACTCATAAGCCTCAGAATGAGTCTGCTTTTGCTCTGGTTTTTAAATAGCAGCTTTTTCTCTAGCAACAAAACTGTTTTTTGTCTAACATTAGCACGTACCAAAGCAGTATTAATAGATTGCTTAATTAATAGACAACGGAGAAGTCGTAGCTTAGCATGAAACATGGAAGATTCATTGATCATTCCCTTTTTTCTGTCTATAGCCACTCATGGCTTTGAAAGCATCTTAATCTTAAAACCCTGGACAGAAAGATGTCATGCTGAAGAGAACAACAACCTGTGTCATGTGTTTAACCCTGTGAGCTTGCAGGCCTCACTGCAGAGGCCTGATGAAACCAATGCTGAATTTTGACTGTGTAAGAATGAAGCAACAACTCCAGAATGAGGTCTAGTATATTTACAAGATGAAACACCAAAAAATAAAGCCACCGTCCCTGTCAACCTGGAAATCCATCCTCCCACCATGGATTGTTAAAACTCCTATTAGAGTTTCCAGCACTAACTGAAAAGAGAATCAAGCCCCTAAGTTCTATAGTTTGCAAAGCTTCTTTTTAAAATATGCCCTAAGCTTGATGATTTCCTGGTGAAAGTAAAATGTTTGGTGTAACTGATATGGAACACCAAGTGCAGGTGCTGAGTGACTCCCCAAACTCTTTAGAAGGATGCCATGAGTTGCTCCAGTTCTAATTGTGGCTTAATATGTGGGTGTAATCCTGAACCGACTCATTAATCTCCAAGCCTGTTTTTCCAATCTGCAAAAGGGAGGATATTATACTTAATTAATACAGTCTGTGACTGTTTAGTTAAAAAAAAAAAATACTATTTAAATGACATTTACAATCCCAGCTATACTTTTATGTTCAACTGTTTCTACTTCTTATTTACCCTTTAGAACAAGCAAATTGAGGCTGGTTGAAATCCATTCTCTGTTCATTTCAGTACCAAAAGCAAAAGTTTTGGTTTCAATGGAACTTACAAAATTTTAAGACTCCTACCAAGAAAAGGCAGCAAAACTCTACCCTGAATCTCAGTGTCCTCACTAAATCCTGAAGAAAGACTGTCAGCAATTTTTAAGTGTGTCTTTGACCCAATTCTCTTCTAACAAAACGGCTTCTAGAATTCTTCATTATTTTTTGTGAAGGGAGGGAAGAATATCACACAAGCTAACTCTAGGTTTTTATGCGATGCATTAAAAAATGTAAGCAACAAATATAGTGTTGACTTAAAATTACTCCAAGAATGAATACTGATTTCTTGTCAACAAAAATGATAAATAAAACTCTAGGAAACATGTTAATAAAATCCCAGGAGAAAAAATGCTGTTATTTGAAAAGGCTGTAGCCCTTTAGAATTTTCAACTTAAAATATTATATTCACTATAATTGTCTTAACATATTTACAGTTTACCACATCTTCTTCAAGTTCAGATTTCCAGACTCTGAAATACAAACTCAATATAATAAATTTTTAATGAAATAAAAACTCTGAAGCTCTTTAACCTTCATTTAGGTCAAATCCAGATAAAGACAGAAATTCTTTGTCCTGAACCTTCTGTAAAGATTGAAAATATATTGCAAAGAACTACTTAGAATTTCTTAATTCCCTGGCTTTAGCCTGATTTTCCTCATCAGATTCTTCTTCCTGTTCCTGCTATGCTGCCAGACACTGGATTGCCAACTCCTGGGAGTTCCTATTGAGTCTCTGAATATTAATTGGTGTTCTCAGAGACCACAGGGCTCAAATCAATGGATTGTATAAGAATCTCCTCTTTTTGCCCAAAACAAGTTCTTAGCCTTTAAATTCTGATAGAGGCTAGGAGGAAGAAGAATGGGTTTTAAAAAGCTCAGAAGGACATAGGCACATGAAAAAGTCAACAATTATTGCTTTACATTTATAATATATATAATATATTATGTTATGTATATTTATATTAAATGTGGAAACATTGTGGTAGGAGGTGCACCCTTTAAAGCAGCAAGTGTTTATACAAACAAAAGCAGCAAAACCTAATATTCCCCTGGCTTAGGTTTTGTAATAACTCAAAAATTTGATGAACTGGGAAAAGAAGGAGTCTGCAACAGCTTATTTTGATAAAACCCTAATTTTGAAGAGGTCTGAGCCAGCCACACAGGTGCTGTGACAGACTACAGGCCACAGGTCACCACTGTGAGAATTTCTGCATCAGTCTGCAAACAATCCAAGCCATAGTTGGCAGTTTCTTCTGCCCCCACAACTGGGTTGAAGCAAGGCACCAACTCTGTAACAGGTCAGAAATAGGGCTCAGTAAACTCTGGGGTTTTTAGTGCACAGACAGAACAAGGAATCCAGATATTCACATTATTAAAGTCTGGATAATTTTCTGTAAGCTTTGACTTCTGCTGTAGGTTGGAAGCTTGGAAGTTCTCAAGGTAAATGGAGGAAGATTTGGATAAAAGGGTAAGGCAGGTTAACTAACATGGCATGGCTGAAAACCTATAAACAAACAGCAGCTGGTTAGAATGCTCTAAAGCAGTTGGATCCACAGCTAGGTGCTAAAATAGATCTCCTATCTTGCACATATTTTGGAAAACATTATAAAAAATAAACACATATAATTCTATCTCCAAATCATTTCACAAAAATTCACCCTCCAAAGACTCCGAGAACTGTGTCCTCTGTGTCTCCAGCTGGGGTCATGAATCATGTGTGAGAGAAAACACAACTAAAATATCAAGGAACTAATTTGGCTGGTTACTTCTGAATATCTGTGGGTGTTCCAGAGATATATCAAGACTGCTTGAAGGCAACTCCTGCCCAAAAAAAACAAAAACCAAACCAAAAAAACCCCAACCAAACCCAACAAAACTGCAACAAACAAAAACCCTCAAAAAAGAACAAACACCAAAAAAACCTATCAGTTTTTATGTTATTAGCTGAGAAACCAGGTTCCTTTTTCTGCAAGGAAATTGTTATCTGGATTTAAAAATTCGCAGATTCTAAAGTGAAACCACTTATATGGCCTTATCATACCTTAGGTAGGCTGCATTTAATGGAGATCATATCTGCCACTCTTCTTGACACAAAGCCAAAATCCTAAGACCTGGAAAGTTTTTCCTGTAGCATTCAAATGTGAATACAATAAAGAAAATTGGCTGGAACATGAGCTACTTTTTCCAGTATTCTATTCATAAACCACAATTTTCAGTACAATTGCCGCACAGCACACCCTCTTTCTTGCTTTTAAATTGCCATTTTAAGCCAAAAATGAGTGTAAATTTTGGTGTTTAAACATGGTGCAACCATTACCACGTTAACATAGCTAAGGAGGCAGTTAATGTCCTGCCTAAGATCTAATTTAATTCATTCCTAGAAAGAAAAAGCGTAAAATCTGAAAATGATTCAGGTGAGAGTTGTCTGGATGAGGAAAGGCTTTTGCTCTTGTATCAGACACACCAGTGCACAGTGGCCTGAGCTGAGCACAGAGCTGAGCTGGTCTGCCCAGCAGCTCCCAGGTTTGTGGGGTGCTCTACTTCAAGTGCTCCCTTGAGTCCCTTGCAAGGAGAAAATGCTCTACCTTTGGTGAAGACTCACTTCTCCTGTTTGCCTTTTCGTCTCCTGAAACGTGTGGTGGAAGGGTGGTGCAAACTTTTTTGGCGTCAGGAGCTGAACTCCAGTCTTGTCAAATTTATTGTCACTTCTCAGCTCCTCATCTCTAAAATTTCAAGGTGTAAGATGCTTGATTCACCTACAGATAGAAATCCCCTGACAATCTATTTCGAGGGAAGTCACAGAACAGGACTGATATATATCATCATATGGTGAAACTTGGAATTTGATTAACCAGATGCTGTTATTTTCTTTAATATCTCATGAATAGAAACCACGGTGTAAAAACAACTCAAAACAATTGCTCACTGGGAAATCTGACATATGGCCTGCTAAGCTGCTCTCCTACAGAAACAGCTAAAGATCATTACTCTTGGCATCATTCCCTACCACAGGCACCAGGCTTATTAAAACAGACACTTTGTGATTGAGTCCATAAGGAAGATTATTTCTACAGATGGGTAGAAACAATGAGCAAAACTACAAAGGCTGAGTTGAAAGAAGTAGTCAAGGAGACTTCTCCACCTCCATAACTTCTGTGCGCTAAAACAAATCAAACCAGCCCCATTTTGCTGGAAATAAAAGGATGCATCTTCTCCTCTCTCTCTTCAGGGTATACATTTCCATCCTGCTTATGTACAGTATTCCATTTAACTCGTTCTGCTCGGGAGTTTACCCGAGTTAGAGCATCCTGATGTGAACAGAGAGTTTGTATCCAGCAGGGGCCACTTGTTGCCCGTGTTTAATTCCCACTCAATTAGGTGGAAACGAGCTGTTAACGCTGTCCCGGGCTGAGGCGATGGTGGGTTGGGATAACCACCAGCACGTCGTGAGGCAACCCTGCTGCAATCCACCCTTCCCTGCTGATGTTACCCTGGGAAACGTAAACCAAACCTCTGGGACGTGGCATCGCAGGACAGGAAATGTTAAGACAATTAGGATGTGGCAATGATAATCGGATACAGCGATCACGCAATCACGTTTAGCAAATGTTTGCATTTGAAAGCAGCTAAACTGTGATTATGTTCTTGCAACACATCCCCTCTACGCTGCTGTGTGGATTGTCTAAATTTAGACTAGAAGATGGTGCGGTAGATGGCTTTACCACATTCCACCGTTGGCCTTTTTGCACACGCCGGATACACCCGATGCCGCGAGCGGCTCCGGCTTTGTGTGGCGGCGCTGGGAGGCGATGGAGCATCAGCGCCGGGGACGCTGTGCCAGCACCGCACACGTCCGTCCCAGCAGAGCTGCAGGCCGAGCGCTCAGAGGCGCGGTGTGACACCGCAGGGACTCCCTGCCAGGGCACTGTGTCCCCCGCAGACACCCGCCGGGGCCACGCGGGGCTCCGCAGCACCGGGAGCCTGCGGGTGGATGCGGCCGAGGACACGATGGTGCCATTCCGGCAGGGCGGGTCGAGGGCCAAGGCCCAGAGCTGACCCGAAAGGGCGGTCACACCACGGCACCGGCTCCCTGCGGCACCAGGGCGGTGTCCCGGGCCGGGGCCTCGCCGCCGCGGGAAGGAAGGAGGCGAGACCCGAGCAGGGCGGCCGCCCTGGGACAGCGCCGCCATGACTTTCACACCTCGGCGCGTGACGTCACTGCTGTGGCTGACGTCACGCGGCGATGACGCGGCGGTGACGCAGAGGCTCCGGCGACCCCCAGCGGCGGGGCGGGGAACGGGCGGGGAACGGGCGGAGACGCAGGCGGCGCCGCCGGGGTAAGAAGTGCCCGCGAGGCCGCGCCCTCTCCGCTGCCCCGGGCACACCCTGCCCGAACCCCCGCCAACCCCGCCGCCACCGCCACATCCGGGTCCCGGCGGCGCCCCCTCAGCGCGGCCGGGGCGGGACCAGGGCCCGCAGCCGCGCTCCCGATTGGCCGGCGCCGCGGGGCCGGCCGGGGATTGCCGGCGCTCGGGGGGGCGGGCGTTGCCCGCTCGGCGGCCGCCCATTGGGCGAGGCGGGCGCGGAGCCGCTCTCCCGTTGGCGGGCGGGCGCGTCCGGTGCGGGGCCGGGGGAGGGTGCCATTGGCTGGAAAGTAGGTTAGTGGTGCGCCGTCGGGTGGCAAGCCAGGCGGAAAGTAGGTCAGGGACGGGGGCTGCCTGCGCCGGGCGTGCGGCGCTGCCGGGGGGCCGCGACCCCCGCCCGCCCTCCCTTCGGCCGGGCGCGGCGCGGCGAGGGGCGCGCGGAGCCGCGGTGAGCGCCAGGGCCGGCGGGCGGGGGGCGCCGAGGGGCGGGGGGGGCGCGGGGGGGAGAGCGGCCCCGGTGGAGCCGCCGCCCCCGGGAGTCGCGGCGGCCCCGGGAGGGGCCGAGGGGCGGCGGAGGGGGGCCCGGGCCGGGAGATGGCGGCGATGGGACCCCCCGGCGGCGGCGCCGGGCTGTGTCTCCGGGAGCCGGGACCGCGGCGGGGGCCCCGTTACGGAGCGGCCCCGGGGCGGGCTGGCCCGGCGGTGGGGCAGCGGCGGGGGAGCGAGGCCGGCAGGCGGGCCCGCAGCCGCGGGCGGAGCCGGGCCGGGGTCCCGGCTCGGGCAGGGGCGGTCGCGGGGCTCGGCGTGGGGGCGTGCCGGGCTGCGCCCCCTGCCCGGGGCCGGCCGCCCCCCGGGACGGGCAGGCTCGGGCGGCTCTCGCCGAGGGCACGGAGCCCCTTCCCCGGCTGTGGGAGCGGCCCTGCCCCAGCCGGGCCCCGGGGTCTCCACTCCGCGCTGGGAAGGCCCGCTGTGGGAGCCCGTGAGGATGGCGGTAGCCGGGAATTCCCGGGCTGTGTGGCACGGGGGGCCGGTCCCGCCCGCCGGCAGGTGCCAGCCCGCGGCCGGGGGCTCCAGGCACGGAGCATCCCGGGCACCTGCCGGGGTGTTTCCCGGGGATCCCCTCATCCCGAGCGCCTCTCCCGGTGCCCTGTCGGACACCTGTGTGCTCCTTGCTGTCGCCGGGGGAGGGAAGGTTTTCCTCCGGCAGTGAACGGAACACGGCGGGAACACCAAGGTGGCTTCCCGGGATCAGGGTTTTTGCGCTTGGGGAGGCAAGGGAATCGCTTTGCGTTTTTAGTTGCTGAGGTTTTTGGTACTCCAGTGCCTCGATTTTAACAGTTTGGGGAAGATTTTCGTAGTTGAAAAACAACGGTGAAGGAACAAGTGGGTGTGTTTTCTTGCCTTGGAAGCAAATATGCCTATTGGAATTTTGAAGTATTTCCTTAGTGTGTGAGGTAGAAAAGGTCAGCTGCAGAGCGTGATCTAATCTCTTTTCCAAACTCGGTCTTTAAGCAGAATTTTTAAAAAATTTTGGAACTTCAATATTCAAAATACTGAAATACTGCATTTCTCTCTCTCTTTTTTTTTTTTTTTTTTTTTTTTTTTTTTAATAACATGATGGGATTAAAAGTACCTGTCCTACCTGTTTATCTTTTCTTTTATCGAAAGGGCTTTTTAAACGTGAGTGGCTGATAATACACAGGCTGCAGCTAAGTCTGTAAGGGAGAGAAGAAAGTTTGTTCCAATTAAGTATTAATTCTGTCTAACTGTCTCTGTAAAAGGTCTTGCAGAAGGCTGAGGTTAAACGCTGCCCTCTTCAGAATGTATGTTTTGTATCCTCCAGGAATATGCAAATGTAAATAGCTCTTTGAAGCATCAGGAACTACAGACCTCTTTCTGGTTGCACTAAACCACAGCTGCTTATTAAGGAGAAAGGCTTCACTCCTCCTGACTTCTGTGGGTTTGTGCTTCTCGTGGCCATTCCTGGGGTTTTATCCCTGCTTGTAGAAACTGAGTGTGTAAAATAATCTACGGCCACAGCATTTCAATGGGGTTTTATGCTGTTTTATCCCGTGTTCTCTTCCACACTGTGCATTTCCACTGTCACTTTGGATGCCAGCAGTGGTGTGTGGGGCCGTGAAGAATGTAAAAAGCTCTTTGGGAGAGCAGACAAGAGAGAAGCACCACAGATAAAGCTGCTTGGTTTGGGTGGCTGTAGCTGGGATTCCACCAAGCCAGAGCTGGAATTAGGGCCTGCTGCCACGTCCCTGTCCCCACCTGCTCCCGAGAGACCTGCTGTGTTTGGGGACCCTTGGCTAGGGATGCATTAGGAAGGTGATGTTTGTTGGGGGCACTTGGAAGGACATTTGTTTTTCTCTTCAAATACCTGCTCTCAAGGAGATTTTGGACAACCAGGAGTAAGACCAGAGAGCATTCTCTGGATTTTTTTGGTGGAGCTTAGAGTTGCACACAGTTCTTTGATGCTGTGCAAGGCTGATGGCAAAGCTGAGACCCGTGAGAGCTGCAGGTGAGGAAGGCAGGTTTTCCAAGGGAATTGATATCAAGGACGTTGGAAATACTAGGAGACATGCAGCTTATTTATTTACAGGAGTACAGAAGTGCTGTTTTCATGCTCAACTATAATATTTTAAGCCGTTTTCAGCATGGGGCCCATTGCCTGTGTTTTTATACTTTGAGAGGCTCCTGAAGGAATACATTATTGTAAAGGGAAACAAAGTAAATTTGGTGCATCCCGTAGGGACTTTTTGTTTCAGTTCTGTAACCTGCATGCTTTGCATTCTTACCTATACCATCGGTTTGTCCACAGTACTGTTTCCAAAAAGGGCAGAAAAGCAGTAGAAGGCAGCTGCCTGTATCTCCAAGTGTTAGGAAGTTCTCTGAAGTTAGTTGTCTTCAATAAAAGCTGTATGAAGGCATATCGTATGCAACTGACTGCAAAGAGAAGCCCAAAATAAATACATATTTTTAATCTTGTGCAGCTTTTTGGTTCTCACCAAGTTTACAGAATGCAATATTTAAGCTTTCTCTATTTACTTTGATACATTAAACATGTTTTGAAACTTTAATTTTTGGCTGTCATCATATTTTGAGAGCTTCAGCCTGAAATAATTGGTTTTGATAAATGCTGTAGCTGACTGGATGATGCTGATTGGAACTTAGTTAGCAACTTTTGAAATTTGGTTATTAAAAGTTCTGCTTGATCAACCCACAGAAATTATGGTCTGTGTTTTGGAAGTGCTTGAAGATGGACATGAAGTCTAGATGGCATTTTCAAACCTGGTGAAAGAGCTTTCATTGTGGGTCTTTCAGTGTCTTCAAGAGCTGCTGTAGATAGATTTTGGGCAGTAGATGGGTGATGGATGAAGCAAAGCAAAAGAGTGTTCTGCCTGTGGGGTGTGTATATAGCTATATGGATGTCGTGGTCTCACATTGCAGTAGGAAATATGTTCCAGCTTTGGTGAGATCAAATCCAGACTGATTCTCAGGTGTTACACAGTTGAAACCCAAGACATTGGAGCAGAAAAAGGATGCGCTCAAAAAGTCAGAAGGCTTTTCTCCGTAAAAGTAGATGTATTGAGTTATTTAGAAAGCCTGTTTAAGTTTTGATGAATTTTTATTGAGTGAGGAAGAAATCTCAGTTGTGATTATCCAATTGGTTTTATTTGTATTTAAGGACTCTGAACTTTGTCGCTTAACCTGTGATGTTTAATTAATTGAGCTGCACATTGAATGGGATCGATATCAAGGTAACTCACTGCCATTAACTGCATATTGCACCTGCCTTTTTACCTCAATTTGTTGGAAAAATGCAGTAAGGCTACTTATCTAAGGCCCAGACTTCATCTCCTTGGAAACCTGATCTTTCACCAGATGTTGAGAAATGTAATTTCTTTTTTAATCCATTCTGCAGAAGAACGCAGATCAAAACAGCATCTTCAGGCTTTGTTAGTCTGGAATATTCATTACCTAAAAAAAAAAAAAAATAGTCTGACATTTCAGTCTTTGCCCCAAAGAAGATTGATAGTTTCTGTTGTGTTTGGTATTATTTCAAATTTATTGTAGCTGATGCTCAAATTCCTGGTTTATAGTTTAATTTGATTCAAGAACTGGCTGGTAATGGGTTCTTCATGTGTAAAGCACAGGATTGTTTGAGGACCAATGCCATCTTTCTTGGTCTCTCTGTTCAGGTCATACTTTCTCCTTTGCAGCTGCAGAAAGGTATTTCTTAGGCAGCACATGGAGAATTTGTAACCTTTTCAGTCTGCTGCCATTTGAGAAGCTGTTATTCAATGTCTGCTGTGTCAGATGCACTTCTGGGTCAGCTGCTGATGTCAGAGCAGCTTGTGGCCCTGTGCTGGAGCTGTGCTGGAGTTTACTAGGTTGGCCCTGTGCAGGAATGGTGCCAGTAGGCTGCTCAGAGAGCAGCAGATCTCCTTGGCAGCACTTTGGAGGGGAGAACTAACAAGCCGTGTTTCCTGGGGCTCAAGGTGTTGACGTCCTCTGCTGACATAAAAAGGGGCCCATTCATGAGTCCCAGCAGCCGAGGCAGATGGCTGCAGTTTCTGGGGTGGCTTTGGCTGGGCTTTCCACGCAGATGTTGGTGGGGTCTGCTCTCCACAGGTGCAGGGCAGTTTAGTGGCACCTAGGAAGGGCAGCAGATACATTGCTGGATCCTTAGCAGTTGTTCCCTGTGTGGCTGGGATGGAAACCCATCTTCCCATGGGCAGTTGCTGCAGCACTGGGAAGGATGTTTGGTGATTCCTAGGCAGCATCTTTTGGCACAGTGTCTCTGAAATCACTTTCCTAGGAAGGCATTTTGTAGTAGTTCTTAGGTCTTCATTCAGTTGCAGCCTTTTGCCTTAATTCCTTTCTGTGTCAGCTAAAAAATAAGTGTGTTTTAAAGATTGGATGTTTTCTTGATACAGGACTATTCAGAAGACTAAAGTTTTTATTGTCCACTTGGGATTGATGTAGGCTTTGAAGGATGAATGAAGTAAGACTACCAGAGAACTCAGAAATTATTATTATTGATTTCAAGTTGTCTCAAGTTGAAAGTTTCAAGTTCTTTTTGTCATGGAAACTTCCTTGAAGCGTCTTTGCCTTGTATAATTTGCCTGGCCAAAATGGACAAAAATCAAAAGGGCTGGTAGAAATTGATAAATCGTGCTGTACTGCAGAATATTTATCTGGTGAAGTGAGAAGGAAAAGTTACTTCCTAGAAAAAAAAGAGGGGAAAATAAAGCTAGTAAAGTAGTAAAGTATTATTTTACATTTTCTCTCTCTCTCTCTCTCTTTTTTTTTTTTTTTTTTTTTTTTTTTTTTTTTTTTTTAAGAATGTTTTTTCTGCCTTTAAAGCTGTTATAGTTTCCTTGGACTGGTTTGGTTGGGTTTTCTTTTCCTTAACTTGTTATGAATGGATTTCTTTGTTGTCTGTGGATTTTTCTTGGAGTGTTACGAAATTTAGGACTTCTGTCCCATTTTGAAGCAAAATGATCTATTAAAATATCAAAACTTTCATCCTTTATGTTGTGTGTACGCATTGTAGTCATTGAAAATGGCAGCAAGTTGGCTTTGGTGTGAGTTCTACTGATATTTTTATCTTTCACTCAAGGACCTCTGATAATTGTATTTTGAATGTCCTTGAGTTTTGGGCTTTCTGCTGCACTTTGGCTACTGGCTTGTTAGTTTTCATACAACCTTGGAAAATAATATTTATTTTGCCCATAGTCCTGAATGGCCTGGTCATTTTTCAGGGATAGAATCTGTGGTCTAGAATAGATTGCAAAAAAATCAGATGTTTGTTTTGGAGGTTTATGTTTTTTTAACCTTGTCTTGACCACGTTGGAGTTTCCAGTTCGAAGTTCTAGAATTGTTGACTAAGAAACAGGAGGCCCATTTATTCCTCTGTTCCCATTCCCAATATGCTTTGTTGCCAAGGCATTTTATGTAATCTTGACATTTGCTTTTGCAAATTGGTTTGTTATTGATGAAATTAATTCATAATGAGTTAATGGAAAAAAGTCGGTATCAACACTGTGCCCTCAACATACTTAAGAGCATTTTTGTGTTATCGTCAGGATATGGCCCAAATTCATGAATTCACATATATTTGTGATCTTAGAAGGCTCTAATATCTGGAATTGCTTTCTTTCTCCTTATCAATCCAATAAAGCCCTAGGATATTAGGCAATTTTGCTGCCCTAGAGTAACATTTTACTGTGGTTTTGATCTATACCAAATTTACTATGGCTCGAAAGTTTCTATTACAAATCGTGTTGCTTCCTTCCTATTTTGATAGTTTCTTCTTTTGTTTCTTATTTTAAAATATGTCTTCACTGCAATGACCAAACCAATCTCTGAATATTGTCGTTTATTTTAGAAACCTGTCAAGTCAGGTTCAGTGACTTCTTAGAGGAACTTGTCACATAAAACAGAATTGCTGGAAGTGTGCTGTAATTAAAGAACAATCTGTTCAAAATGTTGTCAAATGCTTTCTATGCAGTTTGGGTCCAAATTCTACAAGTACTAGAAGTTATTTGTATTTTAGAAACACAAGGCCAGCAATTGGATATTCTTATTTTAAATAGACAGATAGGAGAGTTTATGCTAGTTTGGGTTCGTGTTGGGATTTTCTGTTTCACTTGTGCTAAAATTTTAGGACGTTTATGTAAATACATTTTTCTCCATCTGAGACATGTGCAGCTTGGTCAGCTTGTCTGGCCAGGAGATAGTCTGAAGAAAGATAGATATTTCCCTATTACAGCATTTTAGAATCTAGTTCACTCTGTTTAAGGTGTCCCAGCTGGCAAGAATGAGATCTCAATTACTGTACTTGGCATTATTTGTGGAATGAGGTAATTCCTCATTTGCCTGACTTGACCATGATACTCTTCCATAGCAAATGCCTGCTTTATTTTCTTAGCTGGAGTGGCTTTTTATTTGTCTTACTCCAATGCTTTTGTCATTATCAAGAACAAGATGATGAGGGGAAAAAAACCCAGCAGAGGAGATTACTGCAGTCAGCTATTGGAGAAAGTGTTTCTACATTCCCAGTCCTGGTGGATATTATCAACTCACCATTTTAGAGCAAGTTTTAACAATGGGATACAGCTGATGCCATTGTGCAACTCTTCTGACTGTCCTTTCTGTGTGTGTTCCTCCCAGGAATTCTGGTCTGATTGATGGATTTTTGCAGATTTTCAAGGAATGTGTGGGAAACATGCCACTGTTCAGGGCAGGGTCATCAGGGCTCTGCTCTGGTACCTTGACAGGACAAAAATCCTAATTTTGGTACCCAATAGTTTGGTTTATAATGACACATGAGCCCTTTGCATCATCTGTGGACAGCTGGATGAGTTTGGACAGCAGTTTTGATGATCATTTGAACTTGCCATGGGCAGTGTAGCCTCCATCAATGCTCCAACTTTTTCCTGGGCAAGAATTTCCCAAATATCCTGTCCCTCTGTTCCGTGGTGGCATTTGTGTTTGGGCAAGGATCCAGGCTTGGGGAATCTGCTGGGTCTCAAGGGTGGGTATTTGCCCCAGAAGAGGGATTTGAGATTGCTGATGCCATACAACTTGTGGCTTCATGAACACTTCTGTTTTTGTGGGCTAGGAAGCAGCTCACGAAGTGAGTATTCCTGAAGGAGAGGTGGGAGAGGCAGGAGGTGTGAAGAGTGCTGTTTTAAATGTGTTACACTGCAACCTTCATGTGGAAGAAGAGGCTTTGTGACAGAGTATTTTTGGATTAAGCTGTGTTGGGTCATTTCTTTCATAAATCTACATAAAAAATTTGATGAAAAAAATCTGGCTTTGGCACTGAAACCCAGAAAAACAAGCAACTTTTTACCTTCATCTCTGGAGCTATACAGTGGAGCTTTTCAGTATTTATTGTGCCATTTTTTAAAAAATTCTGTTTTATAACAGGGAAGAGTAACTCAGGCAGACCTCTGACTCTTTTCCCTTTCCCCTCGCTGGCCCATGTGCCTCTGGGGTTCCAGATGAACAAATATAGAAGTGTTTCAGATATGCAAATCTCCCAGGAGCTCATTCACCACCGTCACCTGACTTTGCCAGAGCTGAACACTTACGTGTCCAAGTTGTTGTCAAATTGATAATTTATGTAAAATTGGCCGAGCCCCAGCAATGTCTCCAGTTAAACTTGCCAGGAAGTCTGGAGGAAATGGAATATAGGAAAGAGACTGAGGGGAAGAAGATTTTGTTTCTGGGACAATACATGGTTTGAACTCCATTGATTGTGCCCACCTCTGCTGCCTTTGAGGAGGGGACCTGTCTGTTTAGAAAAAAAAAAAAAAATTTTTTTGAATTGCTGTTTAAGAATGATTCTCAGACTTGGCATAGATCTCATCTTGCTGCCAGTTGGTTTATATATTCTCTTTTCAAGAAGCAAAGCTTTCTAAAATCTACCCAGGCTTCCATTTAGAGAAATATTGGCACCATAGTTTGTTCTTGATGTTCTTATCAAATAGCTGTTCAGGAGAAGTGTTCTTGTGTTCAGTGGCATGAAAAGCTTTTGAAGACTGTAATGTGTCTTTAATAAAGAGATTTACTAAAAATTTTGAACTTTATTTGGAAAATAAATGGAACGTAAGACGAAGTTTAACCCAATGGATAACAAGAGAATCCATGCCTTCTACTTAGAGAGAATGGATTTATTTTTGTCTTAGAGCATATGAACACTAATAAAGACTTTCAAAGGTGTGTAGTTGCACACCTTTGAAAGAAGCAGAACTAAAAAAAAAATCTTCACACAACAAAAAAGTGAGCAAAAAGTGCCCTATTGGTATCTCATTAGAGACCCAGGTAGTGTTGTAGCATATTGAGGATTATTATTCAACATTTTAAGACTTTTAAAGTTCTTTTAAGTGCCTAAATTAGCGTTGCAGAGTTCTTGCTGCATTTTAGACAAAATGAAAGTGCCTTTTAGGACAGGATTTGCTCAGGCAAGTGCTTAAGCCTCCATGGATTCATTCATGGTGTGCTGTAACACTTGTGTAATCTACTTTCTTTGGCACACATTTCAGGTGCATACTTCTTATTTTTTAAAACAAATATTTGGTCCCTCGTCCCACTCGTCCTCTAGTTTTAGGATATTTATGTGGTTTGCTAGTTTCCTGTAGCCCCAAACACACTGGAATGATGGTGCCCCTTGACAAACCTGGAAAAGTACTGGTTTCTGTTACTTGTCAATGAAACCTGTTTTTCCATTTTTCTGTGGGATTTTGTTTGGTGACTTTGGGAAACCTGGTAACTCGTGTCTTAGCTGGTCTCTGACACTATTTACAGACACAGACACTCAAGAATTCACCTTTAGAACAGCCTGTGTGTGGCTTTCTGTCCCTTTGTCTCAGTTGTGTGAGCACTTTGTTTGCTCTTCGGTGTGTGTTCTGTGGTGGTGACGATGTTTTGGAGTGATGCTGTGTTGGCAACCAGGTCACAGAACAATCTTGGTGCAGGTTCTCAGGTTTGCCTGGAGGAGTGGCTGGCAAGTGGATTTCAAAGGCTTTCAGGAAGCAGGAAAAGAAATTTCCCTGCCCTTCCAGCACCTGAAAGAATCTTGAGGCACTAGCTTAAAGGAGACACACTGGGGATAAGTACAGCTAACTTTGATTGGCCTTTCTAGCAATGGTGCAGTGAAGTTTGGAGTTTTTCACCTCCAAATACAGCCCAGCATATCCCCTTTGACTCCTCCCTGTGACGGAATTTGGCCGAGCCTTTGTTTGGCAGCAGTGGGCGAGTTTCTCTTCAGTCATTCCTCACTGTGTAGGTCTGTATTTTCCACACGTCCTTCCAGGAGTGTACTCATCCCAATCATTTCCACATGCGAGCTTTTCCTTGTTTTCCACCCTTCAAAGGGCTGGTCACTTAGTTCCTGGTGGCTCCTTGTGCTGCTGTGCTCTGCTTTTATCTGCATAGTTTGTACATTCCCACTGCTCAGGCTGTAGGTTGTCTCAGTGCAGTTAGATCTGATGGATCCATGTTCCATCCCAACACTGAGCAATGTTTCTCAAACCTAACCTCAGTAACATTCATCCAGGCTCTTTCTTGACTGTGCTGCTGTGAATGGGAGGTGGATTTCACTTGAGTGTTGATAAAACAGCCTTCTAGAAAAGGAGCAAATTTATCCGAAGTAGCAGCTCACAAACCAAATAAATACATTTCAGAGTGTTTTCTTGAAGGCTTCTATTACCCTGGAGGCTTTGTAGGGTTCCTTGTGCTCTAATCTCCCTTTGAGAGCTGGCCTGTATGCTCCAACATGCAGGTGTGTGTTTGCAAGGGAAGTTAAATGGGCACTCACTGGTGAGCTCATCGTCTCTCCCCTCCATTGTACAGTGCTGGTATCCATTTGACTTCTGAATCACCTTACTGTCATCTACTCAGACTTGTAGCATTTTTAAAAATGACTTCTTTACAGGATTAGGTTTAATCTGTTTTGGATCTCTGAGCAGTTCGCTGTGGGTTAGGTAAGCACCAGTGCTGTATGGGAGTACCCAGCTGAATGCTGGAGCCAGGAGGTTAAAAGCTCTCGCAGTTACAAAGGGTTAAAAGGTTAGATTTTCAACTTCTCAACTAATGAAATGGTGTGAATTCTGTCACCTGAATCTCCCAGAGAGGTGTGTGTATGCTGTACTGCAAAAATCCACCTAGCCCTGTGTTAAATAAACTATGGAACTGATTCATAGTTACTGTGTGTGAGCTGAGCAAGGATTAGTCAGTGACATTGATTCTGGCAATTTCCACTTGGCTTGCTTAAGAAATACATGTGCCCTTTCTAACTGGCAGCCAGTCCTGTTTCTGTAGGTCACACTTCCAAGAGGAAGTGACTGAGGGTGGAAGGACTTTATTGGCTGGCAGTCCCCAGGGCAGCATTAGAGAGGTGCACAAAAGAATCTGTGCCTTGGTAAACAAGGATATCAAGCTGGACTCAAAGGTAGGCTGATCTATGTAGGATGTTAATTATGTCATAACTTTAATACTTTTTCTGGACTTGATAAAGTGTGAATAGAAAACTGAAAGGAGTTCAAGGAGTGAACTGTTTTGCAAACGTAAATTTAGAGTGTCAGATGAAAGGAACACAACTAAACTTACTTAAAGGAGGAAAAAGCAATTCACTGGATTAATCCTTCAGTCAATGAGCTGATAATGTTATCTGGTAGGAGAAAATGAAATGAGGTTTAATAGCAGATAGGTGCCTTAGTGAAATTCAGGCTAGAAAAGTTGGAAGTTAGGAACAAGGAGAACTAAGCTTCGGAAAAAGGTGGGAGGCGGGTAAGGGATTCTTACAACACATCAGTTCTTCCAGGATATCTTTGTCAAGTAAACTTTGACCTGAATTACAGTATTATCACTGTGTCCTATAAAACAGTAGATGAGGTTGCCTCCTGTTGCAGCAGAGGAGAGCAGAACACATGATTGTACAAGGGAAGAGATACGAATGAATCTGGTATCAGTGTTGAGATAAAATTTGCCTGCTTATCTGTACTCTGTGTTTGAGTAGAAGGAAGTGCAAGGACATACAGCTTTTACCAGGCTGAGAAGGACAGGGAGGACCAGAGAGACTTGGAGCAGAGAGAAGGGGACTACGGAGACTCTTGCAGCAAAACAAGTCAAAAGGTTAAAAATACTACAGGGGGTTCTCATGTTGTTGTTCTCTAAAGCGTATATAAAATGTAATACCCATGAGTTTTGTTCAGCAAAACTAAAATGCAAAGCAAACATAACTTTTGGTCTGTAATCTTAATAATTAAACAGATCAAAATATAACACTTTAGTTTTTCTGGAGTATCAACTTTTAATATCAGTGATTTGCTATCAGTTGAAAATTTCAAGCACTGATATTGGAGTGAGACAAAAGTAGGAGAGAAACCTGAGGAGCTGATACTCATATTTAGGAAAACAAAGATGGAGTGATTTAACATGAAGATAATGGAAGTGCCTTTACATTTGTCAGTTAAGTTACTGAGGGTAAATATTTTGTGTTTAGTCAGTTACTTCAGAATTTAGTAGAGAATATAAATTTAAGCTTGTACCTTTAGGGACAACAAATAAATTCAATGCATGTGGAAGAGGAGACAGAAGCTTTGAAGAGAGCTGAAGGGACTTTAAGAGATAAAAAAAGCATTTCAGCTGAGCACCAGATGAGTGACTGAAGAAAACACACATACAAAAAGTGTATGTATTTCTCTGTTAAAGGGCACAATAGTGCATGAGTTTGAAGTGCACATTTCAGAAAAGTAGGGCTCTAAAAAACGCCAGTAGGATTCTAAAAAACTTTGTATCTATTGTTTAGTACCTGATCCTCTGAAATACATGATTCTTGTCTGTCCTAAGCATGTGTGTCTGGTTGGGTTTTTCCCTGTGTGTAATCAAAGGGCAAAGGTTGAGCTTGATGATCTTGGAGGTCATTTCCAACCTTAATGATTCTATGATCAGTAACAGTTTGCGTGCTTGAGTGGCTCCTTTGGCCTATTTTAGAAAGAGAATTGAGAGCTCTGTGTAATGATAGGAAAGATGTGGTACTGCAGGAGAGATTTGAGGTGAGTGGGGCAGTGTGTATGGACTGAAGTGCTTGGCAAGGAGAGGCTTGGGCTGCCATTCTGGTGTTTGCCTTGGGTAGTTTGTGCCTGCTGACTTTTTATGTAGTTCCTTGCTCTGTGCTGTTGTTTCTGGGTGCTGCAGAGGAGTTCAGCTGTTCAAACTGGGTTTGAAATTCCACTTATGAAAGCGCACACCGAGCATATAAACCTGGCTTCCTGTATTAGACTGGTGTTTTACTGATAAGCTCTGCTTTTACAAACTGCTTTGCTGAACTTGTCATGCCTGCTGATTCAGTTCAAATGTTCCAGCTGGTGCTCAGTGGTGGTAGGGTGATGATTGCAGGTGAGTTAACTTAAAACAGGGTTGACCTGGAAGGGTTTTTGGAGGATGTGGTGGATTTCACACTTTCCCTATGAGTATTGCATATGTGTCATACTTGTAAATAGAAGGTTTTTCTGAATAGTTAGAAATGGAGATAAAGTTCTTTTGCCGATAACAAATGAAGGCAAGAGAGACCATTGTGTGCCATGAAGAAGACCCATGAAGTTGCTGTATGGATGTGTCTCCAACAGGGCTGTGAGTTGCTCCTGATGAAGAGTAGGATTAGGGCCCACAGTTATTTTCAGCTCTAGGGCTTCACAGGCCACATGTGGTGGTAAACCTCAGCAGAATCCATTCCCATGAGCTGGTCCCACCTCTCTGTGCAAACCACGTGAGCTTTTAGGCCTCCTGTTACCTGGCCGAGAGTTTCCACAGCCTTCCACCTCATGTGAAGGGCTGTATTGTTTTGAGCCTTTCAGCCGAGATTTGTTGGATGTCCCCATGACATTTGGTGAGTTGGTAGGTCTTGGTCCTGCCAGTTTTCTAAGCTGAAGAGGACCAGTTTATTTCATTGTTCCTTAAGCAAAACTCATTGCCTTTGTTGTTCTACTGAGAGAAAGTAGAAAGTTTTCCATTTTCTAATAAATTTAATTGCTGTGATTTGTTGGATGATATCCAAGCCATCCTCTGTTCAGGAGCTGTAAATAATTATGAGCATTTGTAAGTGGTAACTAAGGGACTGCATTATTAATATTTGGCACAAGTCTGCTACTTGCAGAAATAAAATCATCTAAACCTACTTGTGCTTTTTTGAGGAGGAATGTGAACTGTCTAGTGATCCTTCCTGGGTCCACTGGGATCAGACTGCATAGGTCATAGAATGTTCTCTTTTGGAATTAAAACAATGGGTTGGAAAAACTTCTGGTTGCAAGTGTTAGTCAGATGTCCCTCTGCTATGTTACATCCCTTCTTGATTAGGAGGGGAAGGAGGTTGTTGTGTAGATGGATCTTTGAGTCAAGGACAAGAAATCATTGAGAGAAAAAAAAAATCAAGCATGCAGCCTTCCATTTTATGAAGAGTCCTTTTTTGGGGTGGGTGGCTGTGGCTTGTTGTCTTGGGTTTTTTCTGAACAGGTTTTCTTCCTCAGTTGCCCATGTTTGGTCTTGGCAGGATTTCTCTCTCTCTCTCTCTCTCTCTCTCTCTTTTTATTTTTATTTTTTTCTTTTTTAATGTGTGTGTCTATTGCACACTGTTCTTCTCCACTTGCATTTCCATTACTTTTAATTTTCGTAATGGTTGAGATGTCTGCATAGCAATAAGGACCCCATTAAGTGAACTGTTGGTGTTCCCTGATCGTTCCTCTGCCTTTATAAAGGCTGTCATGATTTGGGAACATGAGTCTTTGTTCCAAATACAGCAGCAATTTTAAAACTTCTTCAGTTTCAGTTGTAATGTAAAAGTACATATTCAAACTTGACTTTTGATTTAAATTAGAAATCATGGATTTAAAAGCCTGTCTGGAAAAATGCAGCTCTGAGGCTTGTGTCCAGATGTATCTCTGGCTGCTGAATGTCACAGGTTTGGAAATTTGGTGGTTCTCAACACCAGCATGAATGTACAGAGGCATTATAAAGGAACATGTTGTATCAGCCATTTCTCTAAAGGGCTGTCCTATTGCTGTAGGCTTTCCTCATGAAAATAAAGCTTATACTCCCACTGCAGCAGTGACTGCAGAGTGGATGGAAATGCTCCTCTACTGTGTCTGTATATTCATAGCTTGTCATTCACAAAAGAGCAGAGAAAATGTCACAGTGCAGATGTGGATCAGTGGAAAGGTTTCAGCACACCTTGTCTTGCTCCAGCCAAGGAGGGATTTGCGTGTTGAAAACAAATCCTCTGGGAGTGCTGAAAATATCTTGAAAGTGCAGAAAGGCTGTAACAGGGATATTTTAACTGCTTACTGTAGTTGGATGGGACATTTCTTCCTTTCCTCTTCTCTGCCACATCTCTTCCCCTTGCTTTGAGCTGCTTCTGGCTATCATCTGACCTTTCAGCAAGGCAGTTGAGATTTCTGCGCCCCCAGAAGACTGCTTTCTCTCAAATTATTGTTCAGCCTGATGAATTCAGCACACTGTACAGCCAGGCTCTGGGGAATTTATAAAAGTCTCTGCTGGAGTACTGGAAGGGAAATCTGGAGGAAGAGTGACAAGAGAATAAAAAAGGAAGTAAAGCCATCCCTTTGGCACTAAGGTGTTCTATCAGCTGTTCTGTGAAACTTTGCTGTGAGGTTTCCAGCAGTATCTCATGCTTATCCTGAGCTAGACAAATACAGCTTTCTCCAAGCCATATTCTGATGATTTTTCCCTAAACTATCACTTGATTTGCTCTATCAAGTCTTACTTTGAATGTTGTACCTACAAAGCCTCAAAACCATTCAAAATGCTGGCTTTAGTGGTGTTCACTAAAGGTTGTAGGGTGTTTGGGGCTCACCTTGAACATTTGTCACATTGCACAGGAATTCCAGTTTATCCAAGGAAGAGAGAAAGAAGCATTAAAAGTATCTAGTGCTGCAGTAGAAGCCATGAGCATTTACTTAAGTGTTCAGTGTATGGTGCAGTGAACATCTAACTTTACCTTTAATGTCCTGCTGAAGGACTTCTTTGGGCTGTCACTGTGGTTTCACTGTCCTGCCATCCCTTGCCTTGCTCCACAGCAGTCCTAAGCAGTGCTTTGGCCAGGCAGGGAGTTGTCAGCTACAGCAATTCTGCTCCTAATGTGCTGTGTCAATATTAGTGCTGGCCCGGGGGGCCTTGGGAGCTTGCCCTACTTCTCAGTGTTCTCTGTGGCTGCACTTCCAACTGCTTTGTGTGGCTCCATCTGAGGGGCAGAGTGTGGGATAATGTCCCAGTGTGAGCTGTCATGGCTTGGAAACTCTGTCTCTGTCAGCAAATCCCTCCTTTACAAACTTGCATTTCAGGAATGGGTGGTGCTGTTACCTCTGGAGCACTGATGGAGACTGAAAATTATATGTATCTTTTTTTTTTTTTTTTTTTTTTTTGGTGTTTCTTTAGGTGTTTTCCATGAAACAATTTGTTGCAGCGTCAGGGTTTCACTCGTTTGATTTGGATTTAACAGGCAAATAGTATGATTTCAGGGAAGGAAGCTGCTGAGTTTATTTATGTCAGTATTTATTGTTGCTCCACCAACAGGTGCACACGGAGGTGGATGCAGCTAGTTGCAGGTGCATGTGTGGGGAGAGGTTTTCTTAAAACTGGAAATTTGTCAATAACTTTAGAGTTGTAAATTTCTGTTTCCACACAAACTTTAACATATAGTAGCTATATCTTTGTACATTCTTTTGATTTTTTTTTACCAGATTCTTATACACATAACAAAAAGCTGTGACACCCTCTTATCCAAAAAACACTGGTAGTGTGGGAGAAAAAAAACTAAGTTGAGCCTCTAGGATAGTCTAAAGGAAAAAATACGGACATTCACATGGATGTGATGCATTTGTGTTTGACAGCTGATTTTGTGTGAAGTCAAAAAGAGCATGTAAGGACCCAGGGGGGAAAACTGAACCTATTGAGGATATGTGAGCTAGCGGGAATGGTAGAGAGGCAGCCAGAGTGACGAATACCCCAGCTTGGTTCCAGGCAGGGTGAGAGTTTCTTCCCTTTCCCAGGGCTTACTTTAGGATGGAAGGGAAAGTGACAGCCTGCTGGCTTTGCTTTGTCAGGCTGGCAGAGTGCTGAGAGCAGGGGTGGTTTCTTCCAGCCAGAGATGAAATCTAGCAGGACCAGAGGGAATATGCAAAAACTGGAAACGAAAGTATCAGCTATAAATAGAACCACCTGTCTTTGCTCCTTCTGGTGATATTTTTTCTCCTCTTGTTCCAATGCTTTGTTCCCTGAAGATATAAAGTATTTAGCTGCAGTTTGGCAATAGATGTCTGAATGAAAGGTCTTGCATGTGTCAAATGTGTTTGGGTTTGTTCTAGTAATAATATGACTTGAAAACAGCCCTGTGCAATATCTCTAAAAGTATTTGGGCCAGGTAGTTCAACTCAAAAGTAAACTAGGATTTTCACCTTAATAGATGCACTTCAGAGGCTAAAAGAAGGGAGTAGTGGTTTGATCTGTTGAGCTGAAAAATTACTAACTTCCCGTAGTTCATAAACTTTGAAAGTCAAGTGAGAAAATATTACTTTGGGTAGTATTATTCCTGCCATGGCTTGAATATATTGTCTGGTTTGAATGCCTACAATGCCACAGTTAGAGAAGGAAGAAAAAGGACCTGACAAAAGCCCAGAAGGGCTTGAAGCTGGAGTAACTCATGGAGTACTAAGATAGTGCTGTGCCAGTGAGAAGAGTGACTTGAGTTAAATCTTGTGCTCACTTGAAATGTTAAAGTCAAGAGATCCTATTACAAGAGGTATTAAAGTACAAGCAGTAGTTCTGAGCTTGAGGAAGAAGCCCTGGAAGGGTTTCCATGGTGTGCCAAGTCGCTGATCACAGGATAAAATTCTACTTTTGACATAAATGAGGAAGTGTTTTGCTAGGCTGCTGTTTCATTTAAAAGACCCATTTCTTTGAACTTCCGAGAGGATTTTGCTTTCCTGCCACTGAAAGACAACTTTTGAGATTATGAAGTACAGGAAGAATATTTGCTGGGTTGTGAGGATCCACGAGCTTCACTGAGCTGCAGTAAGGAAATTAAATTTGCCCAGATCATATCACAGTTATAATAATACTTACAGTGTACAGCTGGGCTTTATTCATCATCTCTAGATTAGAAAATGTGCATTTTATAGTATGAAATTTATTTGTTCTGTTTGGCTAATCGGAGTCTTTAAGACCTGTATCTAAAACATCTCTGCTGTAAACTGGTGCTCATATTTAGGAGTTGGATGAGACCTTGAAACAAAAAGCTGCATCTCTTGGACTGCAAGTGCAAAAAAGAGGCATTCCCAGCCATGAGTTACAGAGGCACTGATTGTAGATTCCCACTGTTTGTATAACATGGGGAGTGAGTTAAGTGGCTTACCTAGTTGTTATCTTGCGTGCTTCTCCTGCTCCAGAAATGTCACTCCAGGTTGTGTACAGTCCTTTTACAGGGAAATTTCTAATCTTCTGAAAATTTGGCTTTGAAGTTGACTCTACACTGCATCTTCTGTTGTTGACAGATCAGAAGTAATGTGTACAACTTGGGAGACTTCACAGAACTGCTGCCTCCTGGGTTGAGAAGGTTTTTTGTTCTTTTGTGGGTTTGGGTGTGTGTTTCTGATCAAAGCATGCTGGAAGAACATAAGCTATTAAAGAAATCAACTTTGATTAGGCTTTTCCTTGAAGCCCATTAACGTTGGATAATTGATTTGCCCACATGGTAAGGATGGATTTTCCTGTCTTTCACACACCCTGCTCTGCCTCCCACCCTCTTCAAATCCCTTGGCTGGCTTAGGGTTGGTGAGCAAGGACTGTATTCAGTGGTTGTGAAACAGTTTGTCCCTTCACACATTAGAGTTTGGACCTGGCTTGGAAACTCAGGACTTTGGCTAAGTTTACATTGTAGTAATCGAGGGAGTAGGTTTCTTGTTGTGCCTGGGTTTGTTTCTTTTACCTGTCATTATTAAAATAACATTTTGATGTCAAATAAGTAGATTGAAATAACTGCCCCAAAGGACTTAGTTTCTGTTGTCTTTTAATTTTAAGTCTTGTCATTCTCCCCTCTTGAAAATACAGTATCTTGTTTCTTCTCACACACACACAGAAATCTTCTGAAGGATTGGAATAAATGCATATTAAATATCACATCCTAACAGAGATTTTGTGAACTTTACCAACATTTAACATCAGTGGACGCTATTTTTAATTTACTTTGTTCCATAACTTATATCACAGAAATTCTGGGATGCTGTGCTGAGCAACGTTACTGAAGCATTGTTTTAAAGTATGTTGGCTTGGGTGCCTTGGGTTTAAAGAATTAAAACACTTCTGACACTGGGCTCAGTCCTTTGTCTACAAGCAGCTGAATTTCTCAGAGTGACTGATTTTTATTCCATTTTATGGAATAATGGCTGTATCCCTTTCCAGTGAAATCAGTCTGCATGTTTTAGAACTGCAGGACCTGCTGAAATCCAAAGGAGTTTGCTGATTGAGAGTGGATCTTCCATTGACAGACCTGGGTGTAATTCTTAGTGTAACTTTTTGTTACTTTTTGTAGGAGATCAGTTTTTAGCTTACAGTTGTGTGGCAGCTACACTTTTTTGATATAACCCTCCTTAGCTGCATCCCTGTTGACATTTGAGGTGGAACATGAACACGTGTTCCTGGAATATCCGTGGTGATCTCAGTGTGTCTATAAAATGTCATGAGGCATCCAGTAACACGCAGAGTTTGCAGAGCTCTGAGGCAGAACCCAGAGGTTCCTGCTCTCAGTGGAGACAACTGAAGGGCTGGTTCAGTCTCATTCTGTGTGCTGAGTGGAGGAATTCCTGCAGCACTGGGAGCTGTACCCAGTATCTAGTGATGTGAGGACCAGAACTTCTTGGATCCGGTAGCCTGTAGAGAGGCTACAGTTTGTTTCATGTGTAGAGGTTTCAGAAATCCCTTCAAGCCTGGCCTTCCAAGAAAGGCAGGTCCCTTTCTGTTTTCCCTGTAGCAGCAGTTTCTTGGAATCTGAGGAGTGCATGTGCTGGCAGATTGATTATTGAAGCAGGCCAAATTCCTTTGGTAACAGCAGCGTGTTAGTACTGATTTCCAAGAGTGTGCATCACCACCTTTTCACAAGGGGCTTGATTAGTTCCCTTGTGATGTTTCCTTTTGATGGCTGCCCAGAATGAAATATGCAAACAGGGCAGCAAAAGCTCACTTCAAAGAGTAAGAGCTCAAAGAGTCTAATCTTGGCTGACGAGGAGCTTATACTAGATCAAGCTTTCAGTAATGGTTGCAAACTAGCAAGCTTTGTTGAAACACTCTTGCAGCTGGGATTCAGTGGGTAGGTAAGTAGAGAGGCAGACACTCCTGAGGTGTGAGGGGAAGTGGAATCTCCTGTGCCTGAGGGTCAGCTGGATGATCAGGATGGATGCTGGTTCTGGTGATGTCTCCAGTGGCTGTTCCGTAGAGCTGTAAGCTAGACCTTGACTTCTATCACTACAGGTATATCCCAGTTCCCTGTTAAGGAGGGAAGTGCTTCATCCATAGCACGGCTGGTCTAAACAGGTTTGATTCCTGGAAGTGACATGGGTTGGCTTTGGTTTTGATCCACTTTTCCTTTTGTGCTTGGAAGGTGATCCACACTTCTATCTGTAAGGCCTTCCCATGTGACTGAACCCCCTTGAAATGCATAATTGTCTGCTTCACTGAGAGAAGAGCGTGAGCTAGGACTTTTGGAGGTTGTTTAATTCTCTTGGGGTTCTCTTTCCAGAACTGGCCTGTCTTCCTTTCCTTCCATGCTGTCTGAAGCTTTATACTTAGAACTGCAGACAAATGCAAACCTGGGAGGAGTGTCTGAGACACCACATGAGTGTGCTGCCAAGCAGGGGGATTCCTACAGACCAGAGAAAAGGGTCACCAAAAATCTTACAAAGAACTTTAGGAAGTTAGCAAAGGGAAATGCCAAGTCCTACGCCTGGAGAGAAAAAACCCCATGTCTCAGTACAGATTAGGGACTGAACAGCTGGAAAAGAGCTTGTCAGAAGCATTACTGATGGTTCATGAGCCAGCAAGGGTGCCATTGCAGCAAAGAAGGCCAAGAGCCTCCTGGATTGCATCAGGAGTTGTGCCTCCAGCAGGCTGAGGGAAGTGATCCTTCCCATTTACTGAGCACTGCTGAGACACTTCTGTGTTCTGGGTCTAGTTTTGACCTCCTTTGTGCAAGAGAAAGTTATTTTAATTAGCACTGACACTTGGTTTTGAGGCAGAGAGAAGAAAACAGAGAAGTCCATTTTTAAAATAGCTGGAAGTAAATATTGTAGCTATTTTCCATCATAAACAAGGAGAGATAGGAATCAAGACCCCTCTTGATCTGGGAGTCTCAGTGTTCTGTGAATAAGGTAAAATGCATTTTTCTGTGTCTCCATCAGCACTGTGAGAGTCTGGAAATCTGTGATGAGGTGATGCCATGGTGTGACCTGTTCTGCCTTTTCTCAGAGACTCTGCTCATGAACACATACTTTTAGTGTGGGAGTGTACCTGGACAGATTGACCTACTAAGAAACTGCACATGGAGTTTTTCTTCTGTTTATTCAAGACGTTTTCCCCTCCATGTCAAAACTGTTTATCTTACAGCTTTGTGGCTGGTTAAATAATTCATGGGCTGCTTCCCACCAGCCTGCTGCTTTTTGCTTAGGAAGGATGGGGAGCAGCTGTTGGAAGAAGGGGTCTCTTGGGCACCTGAGGGCTTCCACAGAGCAGGGCATCCCCGTGCCCTGTTGTGAGGGGCTGCAGGAGCACTTCTGGGTGTGTGGTCAGGGTCAAAACACCAGCACAAGCTGCTGATGTCAGGAGGAGTTCTGAAACTCGTATGTGAATGACAGGCTGCCAGGGGCTGCTCGACATGCTGAGGACTCTGTGGTAAAAGGGTGACCTCAACAAACCAGGGTAAAATCCCTTCTGTGCACCAGAGGGTGGTGAGATGCATCTGCATGTGAGGGGAAGCCACAGGGCTTTTTGTCTTCTGGGAGTGCAGGGTACTTGCAAACGGTGTCAGGGAGGCATTAAAACCAGAGGGTATCAATATATTGGGAAGCATTCTGATTTAAGTATCCTTAAGTACTGAAGGCAAAGGAAACCACCCTGCTTTACTTCAAAGATCTTCCTGTGGTTCCTATGGAGTGTTCCATAATAAGGGTTCTGTTGTAGGAGCTGCTTGTTACGTGCAGCATTGAGCCCATGGGTCTTGATGCTTTGCTATTGTGACGGAGTTCACCAAAAACCGGTGCCTTGAGAGGCTGCCTGGAGCAGAGGCTAGCTAGTGTTAAAGAAATAAAGTAGGTATTTATTAAAAAGACCTTCAAAGGATACACCTTGGGCAGTACAAGAGCCCAGCTGTGGATCCACCCAAAATGGATTCCGAGTCATGACTTTTAACACTTTCATAAGTTTTGGTTCGTTTACAAATTGGGGTTAATTGTCCGATTACAGCTTCAGGTAATGAAGTCCCATCCTCCCAGATTGCTCTTCTCAATTCACTGCTGTTTATACATTTTGGGCCTGAAGCTGCAACAGTGTCCTTGTTTCTCAGGCTGGAAAAGGATGGTTTTGCCTAACTACACTGTGAGGAGAACTTGCTAACACTTTATATGAAGTTCAGAGTTATATACTAATGCAGTACAGAATCTGGAAAATATGACAACTAAAACCTAAGGCATCTTGAAATCATCCTGGGGACACTTGGAGTCCTCATGCTGCTGAGCTGAAATCTCCCCACCACCGAGTGCAAGTGTTGGGAGCCTCCAGCAGCAGCAAACTGCTGCTAGGGAAGAGAAATAACCTCTTTTTCTGTTTTGTACCAGCTTGTGCTGTGAAACTTAACTCCAGCAATGGAATAGTGCTGCAAAGGGAAATAGATGATTTCCTTTCTGGAGCTGTTTTTGGTTCAGTCATTACCCACAGGGACAGTGAGGATCTTTTCAATGACTTCTTCAGGAAACCACGCCACGGTTTTCCTCTGTCATTGCGAAATTGCGCTTTTGAGATACGAGACACTTGTGATTCATAAAGTTATGAATTGCATTTCTTTCAGAATAAATCCCTGCATTCACTGGACATGGCTGCCTCTTGCCTAGGGGGGAACCAGGGCTGATGGGGCATGTGGAGGGAGCTCCTGACTCTGGGTGGGTGCTTGGCTCATGGGGTTGACCTACTTTAGCTGTGACCTTGATTTGCTCAGAGGTGTTTGTGTACTCGTGATCAGCTTTGCTGCATGATTAAGCTGGTTACATGTCATCTCACTTTTTTCCTAAGGGACGAGCAGTAAGATTCTGTTTGCTGTCTCATTAGGCTTGTTTCAGGGGCTCAGAGAAAGAGGGAATGCAAGGAAGGGGAATCCCAAGGAAGTAGTCCCAAACAGGGTGTAGAGACAGACTGTCATGGATACAGTGACAAAATATTATTTGATTCTCCTCTGCCAGAGAATTCAATCAGGAAGTAGACTCCACAGCATTTTTTTCTAGTAGGTCCGTAGAGTACTTTGGCAACAGATTTGGCATCATAAAAGGAAGACTTGAACTTTGCTTATATATATAGGTAACTTTTGTGTTCCTTCTCAGTGAGAATTTTTTTAGGCATTGAACATCCAGCAGATGGAGGCTGAAAAGACAGAAAAAATATTCAGTTTCCTAGATTTTTAGGAAAGCCTTGTGAAAAAACATTTCTCTGAACTGTTCCCTATTTAGTGGGGCATGCTGATTTTTGCTCTGATCATTGAGTTGACATCTTCTTAACTTTAAAACTCATTTCAAGAGACATGCATGGTTTTTAACTCCTGTAATGCTAAAATGTAGGACTGTGGTTGTTAGGACTGGATGAGCATTTGGGACATGGTAGAGAAAGGGCTGACTGAAAAATAAATTGAGAATTCTGCTCTTTATGGGTTTTTTTCTGCTTAAATGGACACTTTAAATAGCTGCTTTGAAACTATCAGATATAGACAGGTATAAAATAACACAGCTGAATGGGTACTTGATTTCAAGGGTTTTTTTCTATAAAACTGATATGAAATTTTTGTTTGAGTTAAACAGGGTTTTTTTTTTGCATTAGTGCATGGTGACTTGTGCAGTGTTCAGGTTCTGAAGCTAAAATGCTGACTGTTGCAGGCGTTCTTAAAGAGAGAGGACTGTGGTAAACTTACAAACCCTTTTTCCTCCACCCCTTTTTTCTTTATTCATTCCAGCTCCTCCCAGCCTTCTGTCTGAGGTCATCATAGATGGTCCATGAAATTACCCAATGCAGTAAAATATGAGTTCAGCCAGCACCTCCACATAGAGAGGTGTTGAGAAACACACTGAGTTTAGCTATAACTAATTTCTGCACATCAGCTGAGACTGAAGATAATGTGTTTGGGACTGAACCAAGCACAGAGAAATGGCCAGTGACTGGTTTTACTGGTAAATTGGGATGCAACAGCCTCATCCACCACAGTAACACCATCGAGTCTGTGGCTGTTGGGTGCTGGGGGTGAGAGAGACAAAGCAGACAACTGGGAGGAGGCTTAACAGGGAGACAGTAGGGACCGACCTACAGA
The DNA here is from genome assembly GCF_009819655.1 of Sylvia atricapilla. Lineage (NCBI taxonomy): Eukaryota > Metazoa > Chordata > Aves > Passeriformes > Sylviidae > Sylvia > Sylvia atricapilla. The sequence goes on from NC_089145.1 coordinate 8,888,512, forward strand.
TAGCTATGGCTGTGAATGAGAGCCTTGCAAAACAAATGTGGTTCTGGATTCAATGATATTTTGTAATTTGACTGAAATTTGTACTGATTTAGCTTTGGGCAGTTCTGGTGCCAGCTGGCCTTTTAATGTGCCTCTACTACATTCTCAAAAATGAAAAAGGGTTTGAGTTATTTGGGAAAGGACCACAGAGGAGTCATTGGGTGAGATGGACAATGAGCCCTCCGCAACAGTTTGGATGCCCTGCTGCTGGAACAACAGTGATCCTCTGTTCAGAAGTTGGGGGTACTAAGACGATGACTTGCCTGACTGTACACTGCCAGGACCAGAAATCTAGATAATCTGAGCTTGTGAAATCCTGAATTTGCTATTCTGGCAGAGCTGAAGAAAATTATAACAAATAACTTTGGATTTTTTTGTGGCTAATAACTTAGAAAATGTCTACATATGTGCTTTAGCAGAACTGGTTACAATGTGATCACATTGAGAGGATATTGATTGTTTAAATTGTATACTTCTGAGAGTGTCATGGGAGCTGCTTGTTCTGTGTACTTGGGAAGTTCTGCTGCTGTCACAGGTTGGGAAGGCAGTCGGGATGCTCACAGGTGCATCAGCCAAAAAACTGTGTGTCCAATGGGCTTCGGAAATTTTCCTCCAGGAGGAAAATGTAGAGCAGTTTCTAAATCTTCCAGAGTAAGTTTTGCTGAAAAACTTGTTTTGTGACAGCAGCATGGAAGGAAAGGGCATCCACATGTTTGTAGTATAGTTGGGAGACACATTTGAGGGCTTGAGATATCATATGGGATGTGGATGTTATATAAATCTTGAAGCCTGCAGAATAAAACCATGCTTAACCCCTGTCCTTTGAAGATGCCAAGTGCTGTTACAGTAGAAAACAAAACAGTGAGCCAAGCCTAAACTTAGGACCAGCCTTAGAGTCAGTCAGTCGGGAGGGAAGGGTAAGTCTGTCCTTTGCTCTGTGACAGCAGTTTAACTCCTTCTGGCAGCATCTGACAGCAAATGTGCCCGTGATTGTCACTGTGTGTGTTGTGAGCAGAGGGGTTTGTGCAAAGACCAGGGGATGGTGAAAAGGGCCCAAAAGGAGGTGGTGCCAGAGATTCCTTCTTGGACCCAAAGCTTGGTCCATTGGAGGTGCACAACAGACTAACCCTTTGGATGGACACATAAAGCTTCTTCACTTTGTAAGGAAATGAGCATTTGATCCCTGAGTTGGAAACACCTCTTGGTTTTGTAAACTGTGTCTAAAACAATTGTTTTTAAGGTTTGCTGGGATTTGTTTTTGTTAATTGTTTTTTAAGCTTGCTGGTTTTTCCTCCCATTCAGGTTTTTGAAAGTGTTTGACCAACAGACCATGAGGCATGGAAAAGTTCTAAGGTTATCAGCTGCTTTGGGCTGAGCATCATCATCTTTGCCCAAGTGGATTTAGGCTTCCAAGACAGGCCTTCAGGTAACAACTCTTCTCTTTCACAGCTGATGCTATTTAGCAGGGAACTTTTCACAGGGTTTCTTCCAACAGTGTAATTATTTGCAGTCTAGGGGATTAAATAGCGAAGATTTGAATTATTTGCTGTCTAGAGAATTAAAAATCCAATTAGATTCATTTGTACCTTTAACTAGTCTGCTTAGGACCACCATTGGGTTATAATATTTTTATTTGTGGAGTCTGCTGTGCAGAGGTGGTTATTTCTATGGAAATGTTCTGAATTCAGTGGAAATAGAACTTTAAAAGTTTGTCAACTCTAATATGATGCAGAGACACACTAAAACAAGTGTTCCCTGTCAGAAATATTCTTGTTAGGTAAAAGCAGTTGGCTGGCCAGGTAACATAAGCAGAAACCTGGTTTAGTTCAAGATCATTCTGACAAATCTTTAAAAACAATTGTGCTACAGAATGTGTCTTGAGAATGGTGATGGTTTGTGTGCAATACTCCATACAGCAGTAACTGGAAAAGGAGAAATTACCTTGTTATTTTTATGGCAAGAGGAAAAAATAGAAACTGATGTTTGCTGTTTTTTAAGAATGCTAAGTTTGATATGACTTTCTGGGTTTAAAATATGTGTCTGCTTATATTAATGCAGTGTTTTTTTGGTTGGGGGGTTGTTTTTTATTTCTTCCCTAATGTTAGACAGTCCAATGGCAGACCAAAGGATGGACATATCTTCTACAATTAGTGACTTTATGTCACCAGATCCTGCTGACTTGATCTCCAGTTCCCTTAGCACTTCAGGAATGGACTGTAACAGGAAAAGAAAGGGAAGCTCAACTGATTATCAGTAAGTTGGATTTCTCTTGATTTAGCACTGCTAAAAGGAGGTGGTAACACAACAATACAGTGGGGAAGACTATAGAAACATTTATAGCAGTTTTTAAATAGCCTCTTCTTTACAACCTGCTTTAAAGGTCTTAATAAAGAAGAAAGCTACTATGCACTAAGAGGAAAGTTCATGATTTAATAATAATAATAAAAATAAAGCTGTCATCTCAGTGCAGCTAAAATTAAGGGCTATCACATGGGGTAAGGCCGAGGAGAAATCTTCTGGCTGGTGAAGGAATGGAATTAATACTGATGAAGTACAGTGTGAAGGCTGATTATATTGACTGTTTACATAGGAAATACAATGTCTGATTAACAGAGGGGTAAGATAACAAATTTGTTGAGAAGTGGAAGCAAAACTAGGAGTAGTTCCTTTTCCTTACCTATTTTTTGCCTATTTCGTCACTTCCTATCAATGTGCTGCCAACCTTTGCCTGATGAAGCTATTTTGATCTCTCATTTGAATGTGAATCTCAATCCACTCTGGTTTGAGATATTAGAGCTGTCTTTCTTTTAATCAGCTGATTTAATCTTGTGGTGGTTCTCAGCTGTAGCAGGAGCCTCCCCCCACCTCTGCTTTAGAGCAGTGAAGGGCACAGCAGAGTTTGCCAAACTCCCAGACCTGGAATGTCTCCTGCCCTGGGAGCACCAAGAGCAACCTACTTAACTGCAAGTGCCTGTGCAAGCCTCCTCTGCTTTGTAACTTCACAGAGTGTGGCTGCAGGGCAACTTGTGAGTGGCCACATCCATTATTCATCCAGCCACAGAGTCCATTTTTATGTAACTTAGCACAGATTTTACTGCTGGGGGCCTTTGGATTGTTGGCAGCTCTTTTTACGAAGAGGGGCAGAATTTTTAATCCGTGCTGAGCAATCACAATTAAGGTTTAGATTCTTTTTAGGAGAACTTATGCACAAAACTTTAAATACCTCTCTGAACTGCCTTTAGTCGCCCTGAAAAGCACATGTGTCCCTCCTAGCTGAATTGACTACTACAAAATTGAGTGAACCAGCCTCAATCCTACCAACTTCCTCTTCTCTAGTAGGATTTCTCCATTTTTATTCCTCTGGGTAGGAAGCATTATTTAATTCCTCTTCTCCAAACGACAGATTGTTCTTGTAAGTTAAAATTCTGCCCTTTAGGTTTTGTGTGCATTTTTTAAAATGTGTGAAAACTCTTCTTCCTTGAAGCCTTAGTAAAATAAATCTACTGATTTTGTAGTCATACACTACATACCACTACTTATTATGTAGTCATACTACAGTTCATTTTGTGTTGCAAAGCAAATAGTGGCTACTGAATGTTCCTCTTGGTAAGCAGAACTTAAGGTAGACTACCTTGATCCCTCCTTATATGTGTATGTATGGGAAAATGTTCACAAATGGTCAACTTCTGCAACCTGTTAATGATTTTATTATATTTATAATATTTCTTTTAGTATATTTCTAAATTATCCAAGTGTCCAGTTTGATGCTCCACGTACCAGTGAAGCCAGGGAATAAGGGAGGCAGAACCAGTGTTTTAGGGTGATTCTTGGTTCACCTCTTGAGTACGAGGAAGAGGAGTCATCAGCTGCTCTTTCAGCTCTCCACAGCAGCTTTTTAGTTCTTTCTGCTGCAACTCCTCCAGGAAAATTCCTGCCCAGCTTATTGCTGTCATTTCAGCAAGGGCTGGTCAAATGCTGTTGTCCAGGACTTCATGCACAGGGCTATGAACAGTAAATTTCTTTTCTTGGGAAAATGCTTTCAATTGAAATATTACATGATAAGGAAATAAACTACCCTGATGCATTACTAACTTACCTTGTAGCTATTCTAGACTTTGCTTTCTGGGGGTTTTTACACACAAACATCCCAGAGCTAAAGGTGGTGTCCCAAGGGCTGTTAAATTGTGAGCATCAGGAGTCAGTGGCTAAGACAATAACTCAGGTGTGCAGATTGGGAGATGAAGAAAACATTTAGCATCATTATTGATACTATTTTAAAACTGATCACAAAGATAATTGATCTAAGAGTGCAGTAGATAATACACAAAAGGCTACCATGTTTATTTTTAAAAAGGCTCGTGTCCAGTGTTGAACAGGAATGACTAGTGTGTTATTGGCTGAGATAAGAAGACTTTTTCATAAGGCTTTTATAGAACATAGCCTCTTATCATGGTAAAGCTCACTGGTATTTCAGGTCACTTTACAGTCTTGACGTGATGCCAGCAGTTAGCTTGCATGTAGAAATTCTGTTTAATTTCCTTGTGATATGATAAAGTCTGTATGAAGTTCAGCTTGGGACTTTAGACTAAGGCAAAATGTGCATCTGTCCTGCTGGACAAGAATCAAAAACCAAGAAACTTGGGATATTTTATTTTTATTTTTGTGTTTTATTTCTGGCCTTAGAGTCCTCTGAAATCCCATTTATCTAACCACAAGGACAACACGCATAAAGCACAGATCTTTCCTTTCTGAAGATGAAACAATATCTCAATGATTTGCATAACATAATTTAGGTTAGTTATTTTATTAGTTTTTCACGTTAAGTGTAATGAACTATGCTCTCTTTTCTTAAAAAGCAGAATTATTCTTTCAGAAAGTAGATTAATTTGAACAAGCTTGTTTCTTTAGAAAATGCTCAGTGCTATTGTCCTGTTTTCATTGTGCTTTTCCTTTCAAATAGAATATGAATTAGCTTGAGAATTTCAGCAGAAAATGTAAGACATTGTTCTTATTTTCTATATATGGTGTCCTTTATTTTTCTTTCTTTTCAGACTCGATGGCTTTCCTTTTGAGTAAGTATAAATATTTTAGTAATTGGTTTCTTGAAACTTGAAAAAGATGCCCAGTGTTTCTTTCCCTGCCTTTTGCTTCCATAGACTTACAATTCACAGGTAAAGTTAAACCAGAATGAGCAGGCCTAGGAATATCCACTTAAGCACAGTTGTACAGATTTACATAAATCAAAACATTCTCTTCCTAATTATCTCTTTAAAAAAAGATGTGTAGTCACGGGCATTTAGCTTTTTCTGTCGAGTCCAGCTATGAAAACTCTCTTCTGCTTAGTTGTGCACATGTGGCTACAATATTAATTGTAATGAGGGGGATTATTTCTGTTCTTCATTCCTCTCTCTTTACTTCTTTTCTTCATGTTGAAACAAAAGCAAACCATGTATCGACATTAAAAGTTGTACGAATTTCCAGTGTGCCTGGGTAGCTTCACATGGACTTTTATCCTCCCTTTGCATTTGGCCATCTCCAGTGGTGTGGTAATTTAGGTTATTACCATTTTCTACCCCAAAATCAACTACTATAAGGCAAACTGAGTTATAGAACATGCAGGCATCTGCACAAAGTTGGGTTTTCCACCCCCCCTCCTAGTTAACTGAAAAACATTTTTGTAACAGATGATATCTTTGAACTGCAGCATGTTTTACTGTCAAACACATCAAACTGTGCCATTTAGTGAGTTCTGAAGGAGACACAACTAATTTAAGAAAATGCTTTAATGTTACAAAAACCACACAGCTTCCTCAGTCCTTCCAGGTTGTTGTTTTTTATACTCCTATTTTTGTATTTATGATTTAGAGATGGCAGGAATACTTGATTGTGACTCTAGTTGGGTAACAGTTCTGCCAGTGCTGCTGAATTTGTGATGTGTTGCTTTGTTCTGTTTCTGCAGGGAAGGTATGGATACAGATAAAGATGACCAACATGGAAGGTACTGTTGATACAGTCACTGAAATCTCCGTTCCACAGTTCTGACACAGGATCCTGACTGTGGATGCCTGTTCTCAGTGCCACTGTGGGCCAAATTTATTGCTTTGCTGGGATGAAGCAATAATCTTAAACAATCTTAGTTTAAACAACATGGAACAGACAAGCTAAACCATCCCTAAGTCTCAATGTTATAGATACGATGTTTGCTGTAGAAAGGTTAAATAAACATTCAAATTCTAAAAAACCCTGATTTTAATGAGGATCAGTAGGCTATGAGATGCAGTAAAAGAGTTGGATTGAGTGCTTTCAATGCTGTAACTTTGTGATATCATTTCTCAACAGATTGGAGTATGCAGACCAACAAGGCAGGATAAAAAATGCAAGGTAATGTTCTAAACAAATGTATTTAAAAGAATTGTCTCTTGCTTTCTGCCATATATGAATTATTTGTGTATGTTTCTTCTGAAAATACCTTTTTCTAGCTATGACCTTTCCTTATTTTTCCATATCTTTGCACTGTTCACATTTTTCATCAAATTTGCATAGATTGAAACAACTAATTTGGTGACTAACTTGGTTTTAGTCACTTCAGTGCTGTTAAAATTGAAGCCAGGTATGTTTGTGGTAGTGTTACATTCTTCATCTTTCTTCTTTCAGACTCCATAGTGGGTTGTGAAAATATTAGCAGTGAATTTTAATATGGGGCCTGACCAGCACTGGCTGTTGTGTGTTTTCTGGCAAACCTTTCTGCTGCAACTTTTCCTGTTGCTTACAACCGTTCTCTACCCAAATAATTACCATCTCACATCTGAGGAGTGTCTGCTGCCCTTTCCACAGGGATGGCAGCTCAGTGCCCCTGAGGAGGCTGCCTTGGGGCACTGTCCCATGTGCTCACCTGCCCTGCTCTCTCTCTGTGTGTGTGCAGGGAGGCTCACAGCCAGATCGAGAAGAGGCGCCGGGATAAGATGAACAGTTTCATCGACGAGCTGGCCTCGCTGGTGCCCACCTGCAACGCCATGTCCCGCAAGCTGGACAAGCTCACCGTGCTCAGGATGGCTGTCCAGCACATGAAAACACTTCGTGGTGAGTCACCTGGGGCTGCAGGCGTTCAATCCAAGTGGCATTTCCACAAAAGCCACGCTTTTTCTGCCTCTCTGTTTTCTTTTTTTTTGCCAAAAAAGGAGAAAGTTACCTCCCCTTTTCTTAGCATCTCATGCTCATTCACAGCTTATCTAGTTCATGGTCCAGTAAATACCCTGATGTGACTGGGGGAACTTGGGGATGAGAAAAGAGTAATGTTCCATCATCTGAGCTATTGATCACTCCTGCCAGATTCCACATCACCAAGGCAGCTGGGGCAGGTGGGGAGAGGGAACAAAGGGGCTTGAGGGCAGTGCACAGTTAATTCTGGTGCAGCACTGAGCACTCCTCTAAGCAGACAATGTACCAAGTTTTTGGATAGAGAGGTTAGATTTTAGGTATGATATTCCCAGAGGACTTCTAAGGTTTTGTGTTTGTACCTTTAGCTCTGTGTGAAAGAATAGAGAGTACTTTGAAAACTCAATTTTGGTCTTTTTGACCAGTTTCTGTTGCAAGCACTTGAAGGGAAACACACAGGTTTGGGAGAGTTGAGGTTGTGAGAAATCACTGTGTGTTCCTAAAGTTTCATATGAGTGAATCAGTGCTTGGGTACAATTGGTGCTGATGTTAAAAGCTTGAGCCTTCAAGAAATGCACCACTGAGGGAAAAAAAGAAAAAGGGATGCAGCTAATGGTAAAAAAAATCTTGAGGATTGTTCTCATTTCTAGCAGAACTGGCGCCTTCAGTCATATTTAACCTCGTGGTTTTGGAAGGCTTAACTTTCCACTTGCCACTGTCATTTGATGAGGTTAATACTTCATAACACTTCAGTGGTTACTAATTTGACTCTGCTCTGCCTTTATGAAGGGAATAGAATGAGAAGAATTACTCGCTAATAAATAGCTGCCTCATTCATTGCCAATTTTGGGGTTTTGGCATTGTAAGACGATGTCATTGTAATGCTGGGGTTTATCTTCAGCTTGGAATGAGAGAGTTGATTTGTAAATTCTTAAATCATGATTTGTTTACATGAGCTTATCATGTTTTACTGAGTTATAAGGAGAAGAAATGGTTTCAATGTTTTTATTCTTTAATATCTTATTTTTATTCTGAGACTTATTCTGAGACTAGGCATAAAATCAAGGACAGCCTTTGGGTTCAAAAATATGTCAAGAAATACTTTTATATCTCAGAGGCATTTAATTTGCATTTCTACCTAATGTGGTTCTTGGGTCTTAGAAAAAATAAGCTTCATCCTTTTTTAAGTTCATACCAACGGAGCTCATGTTGATAGTGAAACAAAACCAAAAAAAAGTTCATTTTAAAGAATTCCTGCAATGAACAACAGTCAAAGAAGGAGCCAAGGGAAAATTGCTCATTTAAATGTGTAATGTTGGTGATATGGGAATTGTTTGTTTGTTTTCTTTAGGTGCTACAAACCCTTATACGGAAGCAAACTACAAGCCTGCTTTTCTATCAGATGATGAATTAAAACATCTTATTCTCAGGGTATGTTCCAACTTTTAATTAAGAGATATTAATATCTGTGACTATAGCTCTCCCAAAGCACACCACTGGTATTTTTCTGCCTTGTATCTCAGCTTAAAAATGTTTTGATTATGGAGGATAATTAAGAAATCTGGAGACTGCTTCACAGAGTCAATGAGTTTAATGATGACTAGCATTTCTTAATATGAAGAAGGGAATTTAGATGGGAACCATCAGAATCTTCAGTTGTTACATGTACAAACCGAAATCAGATGTCTGAAAATCACGTTAATTGTTCTTTTGGAGACCTGCTGCCCTGGGTTACCTTGCCTTGATTTAATGTGATAGAATGAAGACCTTTTTATTGAGGTCACTGATGTAACATGACTTAGTATGTTCTGCTACCTGCTGTTATACTGCTTTTACAGTGTGGAGAGCTTAGCTCATCAGTCAGTAGTTAAGCTCTTCTAGTGGCTGTGTAATTGTTGAAGCACTGCAGTATCCAGATGCAGCATATGCAGAATTTAATTTCTGCAGCGTTGTGACCCTGAAGATGCATAATTGGGGCCTATTCCTGCAAGCTTGTGTGTGACTGAAAGACAGTACTTTGCAAATAGGAATTAGTTGCCTCCAGGCACAGAAATAAATATCCAGGTTATGGTTGGTTTCTAAAAAAGGAGCTTTTTTAAGTACAGTTAAAATAACATTTTAATCTGAAGGCATTATTAAACATAATCATAATATTATTGGACAAGACATAGGTTCTTTCTTCTCATAAAAGTTATTTTACATTTTGGGCACAATGCCCAGAATGATACCAGGAATGTTTGTAGATGCAAAAAACCCCCTCATTGTAATTTCACATTTTTCCTGTTGACTCAGTTACCTCTAAATGTTAAGACACCTCTCCTAGTGTAGAAATTCTACTGTACACGAAGTGTTTTTAAAGGTTACAACGATGCAATGAGGATGTATAACTTGGGATTTGACTTTTCCTCCTCCCCACCCCCAATTAGGCAGCAGATGGATTTCTTTTTGTTGTGGGCTGTGACAGAGGAAAGATACTGTTTGTTTCAGAATCTGTCTTCAAGATCCTCAACTACAGTCAGGTATTCTTTTCCATTTTAAGTACATTAGGTCTTAAAAGATTTTTCAGAGCTCTTTGATGGTTATGCCTTTATCTGGGGGGGTAGGTATGAGAAGAGTCTGTCTTGAAAGCTGAGAGATGTTGCAAAGAGCAAAAGAGCTTTTCTCTGCCATGTCAGTAAGAAGATTGTTTCTGGTTTCCATTCAAAGCAAGGAGGTGAAAAGGAACTAAATTTAATTCACTGATTGATGCATTCTTCTCAAGGATTTACCCTCAGGCTTGCAAAAGCATTACCTAATTGGGAGTGTAAGCAAATATTGAAACATCAGTCTGGGGTTCTTTCAGTAGCTTCACATGGATTTTTCCACTTTGCTTTCTCTCTATCTGTTCTGTTTTTGCTTGCATGCTTACTGATGGAAACTGGAAAGCAGTTATACCAAAGCCAGGTTTTTAATATATGCTCAACATAAGGCTTAACTTGGCCCATGTATTGTGTAAATTATCTTCATTCTTTCTGTCATCTGCACTCCTCATCCAATTTAAAACCTGTATTGGCTTCAAAAGTTTTCCTCAGCCAGCCTTTAGTTAGGTATATATTAAATACCTATCCATATATAAATAATGAAAGAGAACATTTGCAATTAGGTTTGTTGTTTCTTTTTTTTTCATTCAAATGTATGGTAGAAGTAGTAAGAGTGAGTAGAAACCAGAATATTTGGTGGGGGGCAATTGAGCATGCCAGTTCAACAAAACTCTTACTGGAAATGATGACAGAAATTGCTGTGTAATGTAGTCATAATTCAATACACAGAGAAAACCTTCAATCAAATCATAGAATCAAAAAATAATTTGTTTGGAAGGGACCCTTTAAAGGTCATCCAGTCCAAACTCCCTACAATGAGGCTGGATCTGGATGTTTGGTATTTCCTTAGTTACACCTATATGCAAAAGGATTGTTCATACTGGATGCTAAAATGAAGAAAATATACTGAGCCATTATTTTACTTTTTGACTGAATGTTCAATCTCTACAGAATGATTTGATTGGTCAAAGTTTATTTGATTATCTCCATCCTAAAGACATTGCCAAAGTGAAGGAGCAGCTCTCTTCTTCTGACACTGCACCACGAGAAAGACTCATAGATGCAAAAAGTGAGTGTTACCACCTTTGGAAAAAATGTCATCTGGAGTTACTGCTGCTGGGGCTTTGCCTCATGTCAGAAGTGGGGATGTGGAGGGGATGCTGTGTGGATTGTCTCATGCCAAGGAAGTTGTAGCTTTAAGAGAGGAAGAAACAAAGGGAAAAAACAGTGTGGAACAGGTACCTGGAAGCTGTTGGGTTTGGCATGCACTGTGGCACAGAGGCCTTACTGGAACTGGCTTCACCTGTGAGGTGTCCTCTCTCTTCCAGGCATCAAAGCTTTAACTTTTTCCATTAGAGCATATGAAGCCTTCTAAATCCATCATTCTAAATGATCAGAATACACTCAGTATTATCTAGGTAGTCCTTAGCTGTCAGCCAAGATAGAGGATTCATTTTATATATCTACTTATTTATTGCTTACTACCACTGCCATCAATGACCCAGCCTTTCTCTCAGAAGGTTTTGAAGTTTGGAGTCATTTCCTGCCATTTCTCTTAGTTCTGTTCCACTCTGGTATTTTAAAGTAGTTCTGTATCTCTGCTGCTCTTGGGGTGAGTGGGTGTTTAATTCCCTCTCACAACAGGAGTCTGCACTGCTTAAGTAGAAGGTTGTATCTTACAACTGCAGATTCCCAGGTCATTAAGTCTCATGCTTGTCAGGAGCAGAAATCTCCTGGATCTCAGCTCACAGAAGCCACCAGCTCAACTTCAGAAACTGAAGCTGAGAGAGATCATTCGAGGGCAGGGAGCCTGGAGGCTTCAGCAGAATCAGCTGAAGTTTTTTCTGGCTCCTGGTTTCATCGGTTGTCAAGCATGAATATCCAGTGCTGCCTCCTGGTTTTTTGGTTTTGTTTTTTTTTTTCTGTATGCCTCTGACAAAGTTAGGGCAAAAATAAATACTATGAATTACAGTCTTCCCATCTGCTATGATAGACGGATTGGGAGAATTTCAAGAACTCATACTGGTGAAGAGTATGAGGATGTATGCACGTATTTATTTTTGTCTTGGCATGAGTAACTCAGCACAGCTTGTACTCACACCACGGTGCAGCAGTTTGGAGGGCATGTGGTGCAGGGCAGCCTGACCTCCTGGAGATCACCTCACTCCAGTGGAATTGTAAGGGAGGCACACTTTCCACTAAAATACTGGAATTGCTGTCTTCCTCCTTATGTTAAAAGGCCACAAGGCACGAGCATTTTTCTTCATGTTGACAGCTGCTTGATTTTACATATGCCTGTGCAGACATGGTTGGATGGCACTCTGTGGAAATGTTGGTGTGTGATTTAAATCCTCCAACAGCCCTTGGAGCACTGGCCTTGCTGATACCTGTCCTCCTGATGCATGCCATGAAAAAAGCATTCCATGTCTTCCCAGAGCCCTGGTGGTATCAGAGGGATGTGTTTTGGTTGGTTTTCCCACAGAAGAAAATCCCCTGTGAGAATGTGCTAAAGGTCAGGATTTGTTGCTAGGGCATGCCCATGTGCACTTACTTCTGCAAGGCAAGAGAGTCTTTGAGGCATAACTGGAGGTCTTGGGGATTTGCAGTTCCTGTGTGGGTCCCTGCTACCTTTATTCCGTCCTTCTATCCCTGGAGTGTCACTGGGGCCTTTCTCCTCTATGTGCACACGTGTTTTCTGGGAGGGTGTGTGATAGAAAAGTGGCAGTCTGAAGGGTCAGGAGCCTCCTGAGTGACTGTGTGTGGCATTCTGCTCTGGTTATTTTCGATGAGTTCAGAGAAACTGCAGTGTGTATTGCAGGCCTTGTGTGGATCTGTGCAGTCTCTTGCTGATCCTTGCCCTCAGAGCCCCGTGTTCTCGAGCTCTCCTCGGTGCTCTAACAGCAGAGAGCCGAGTCAGAAGTCGCAGTGTTGGTATGCTCAGCTGCACAGCCACAAGCATCAAAACCTCAAAACCAGGAGATGCAAGGCGCAGTGAGGCTGCAGCACCGTGGGCTGGGGTTCATGGGGTAGCCACGGGCGTGGTTCACTCTGCCCCTGCCCCTGCCTTGCAGCCGGACTCCCGGTCAAGACGGACATCACGCCCGGGCCCTCGCGCCTCTGCTCCGGAGCGCGGCGCTCCTTCTTCTGCAGGATGAAGTGCAACAGGCCCTCTGTCAAAGTAGAAGACAAGGATTTCCCTTCAACCTGCTCAAAGAAGAAAGGTAACCATCATGCTTTTATTACCAAGGCTGTCAGGATATTTTTTTTTTTTATATATATATACTGCTCGTTTGCAGTGGTTAAATTTTTTACGTTTATCGATGTTTCTTATTAAGATTCTGAGCTGTGTCTAGGTCTGTTACTTCTTCAAGCTCCCCCTGCCCCCCTCCAGTATCTCTCACACACCTGTATTAGCATTTAAAGCCAAATTCTCCACTCTGCTTTCTTGAAACTTTTCCAGGAAGTTTGTGCCAGCAGTTCTGGGGGTTACTGCATCATCCTCAGACATTGGTCAGTTCACATTCAGTCTTGACCACCTGGCCAATGTCTCCAGTAACGGGGAGCTGTTCCTTGTTCTCTGCTCCATATTTGCCCAGTGAGGTGTGGATGGATATCCACCTGAAAAAATAAGTGTTTTTCTAAGTTCATCTGTGGGTTTGGTACATTCTGGGTGCTGGAAACATGGCATTTCTACACCTGGAATATTTGCTCATAGCATTAGCAGTGTTGGTAAGATTTTCTCCTTGCAGGCTGTTAATTTCTAGGCATGTTGGAATATATATTTAGCCCAAATGTGAAGGTTTCTTCTTTGAGTACTGTGAATAATACATTTGGTTTTAGTTAAAGTGAAAAAGTAACAGCAAGAGAACAGAGGCAGGTTTGGTGTGTTCCAGCCTTGGATCCTGCTTCCTGCACACTGCTGAGGAAGCCAGTTTGTGTAGTTGGTATAAGCCTTTTACTCCACCTCCCCATGAAAGTCATCTTCCTTGGAGTTTTTAGGCCTGCTCAGTGCTGAGGAATAGGAATTCTTTTGGATGCTGACTTCTGCTGGCCACTGCAAATCTTCATCACCCCTGTGTGCAGCTGTCCCCTGCACACCCCAGATAGTGTGTGTTCTGCCAAACATGGGGTTTCTAGGTTAAGATGGCAGAGGCATCTTTTTACTCATCTACTAATTTCTTCATACAACCCTTTGGGTTATTTGCCTCCTTTGCTTAAATGTGATGCAATTTCTCCTCAAAATTACCAAAAGCAACCTTGGTCTGAGCTGTGTGATGTTTCAGCATAAACAGCGGTTTTGCCAAGAAAAATTGTTTATTGGATTATCTCAGATTAGCTGCATTACAGCAGGAGTGCTGAAAAATCCCTTAGAATCAGAGTCATTAAAGGCTGGAAAAGGTTTCCAAGATCATGGAGACCCAGCCTTTGAGCAAACATCCCCCTGTCAACCAGACTGGGGCACTGGGTGCTGTGTGAACACCTCCAGGGATAGGGATTCCATCACCTCCCTGGGCAGCCCCTTCCAATGCTTAACAATCCTTTCTGTGAAGAAATTCCTCCTGATGTCCAACCTGAACCTGGCCTGATGCAGCCTGAGGCCGTGTCCTCTCATCCTGTCACTGTTCCCTGTGAGAAGAGGCTGATCCCCACCTGGCTCCCCCTCCTGTCAGGCAGTTCTGGACAGTGATGAGGTCTGCCCTGAGCCTCCTTTTCTCCAGGCTGAACACCCCCAGCCCCTCCTTAGTGAAGGGTATCCCAAATTTCCTGCATAAGAGAGAAGAAGCATTATTGTCCAAAGCTGTATCCCACGACCTAACTGCTTTCTTGGGTTTTGTTGGTTTGTTTTTGGTTTTTTGTTTTTTGTTCTCTTCCCGCAGCAGACCGCAAAAGCTTCTGCACTATTCACAGCACAGGCTACTTAAAAAGCTGGCCTCCCACCAAGATGGGCCTGGATGAAGACAACGAGCCAGACAACGAGGGCTGCAATTTGAGCTGCCTGGTGGCCATCGGGAGGCTCCATCCACACGTGGTGCCGCAGCCGGCCAACGGCGAGATCCGCGTCAAGCCCACGGAATACGTGTCCCGGCACGCCATCGACGGGAAATTCGTCTTTGTAGACCAGAGGTGAGATCCCCCTGACAGCTCCCACCACGGCCTCACACACAGCAGTGTGAGCACCACTGGGAAGAGAAATTGCTGCCCTTTTCAGCTTTTTTTTACTGCAAGCTGGGCTGGCTTTAGAGGTGGAGCTCGAAGCTGTTGCTACGCATTTATTCAGTGTGACTGATCAAACTTTAAAAAAAAAAAAAAATCCCCCCCAAACTTCCAAAAATGTGGCAGAATAATGCCAGGATCATTTCTGCCAATTCGTCACGGGGGGTTATGTATGTGTGTAATCTTCAGAAGAAGATGTTTTGGAACTGGGCCCTAATTGCTGCCTCTGTTCCTTGAAACCTCTTGCAACCACCACACACAGTTAAAAGAGTGCAGAGGCTGGGTTAGGCTTTGCTAGCATGTACACTTATATAACTGTTTACTAGGACACATTCTGCTGGATTAATGCTACTCTCTGTGACCCTTTGTGTTTGTAAGAAGGAAAGCTTTTCATAAGGGTTATCTCTTGGAAACGCTTTGAGAACTTGTACCCCTGTGGTATCTGCTTTCAAACATCCATTTATTATCTATAAAAGGCTAATTCTTTCCTTTTCCAAAAGAAACGGCTGGAATTTTCTTCAGTGGCAGGCCCATATGACCTGAATCTTCCTTGAAAATTACTGGATCATCAAGGGAAAAGTAGGAGGTTGAAGGATGTTAATGGAGAGTTTACACTGGGTGGGTTGGAGAGGGGTTGTTTGGTTCCCTTCCTTGTCAAGAAGGACTGAGACTGCCCAGATGAGGCTGTTCCAGGTTCCCTGTGGCTTTGGCTTAGCTGCTCGAGACACAGAAAAGCCCAAACTCCAGACTCTGACAGAATCTGCGTGCTGGAATTGCTTTCAGGGGAGACTCAGTTGATCTTTAGTGCTCTTTGAGAGGAAGCAGAGGACAGTGATGGGAGGAAGTGCAGTACAGAGAGTATTTTTAATTTTTTTATATTACCCATCTGTTTTGGGGTGGTTGTGTTTGTGGGTTTTGGCTAGGTTGGGTGCTTTTTGCTTTAATTTGATAGAAAGCTTTTGAAAATACCAACTCCTGAGTGCTCGGAGCTGTGCTCACTCTGGGAGCTGTGGGAGCATTCGTAACTTTCTGCTGCTCAGAAAATGCCATTCTAACTTGTTTACAGACAAGTTTTATTTTCAAAAGACCAAACATATTCCCCTGATGTGTAGTTTTGAGGCATTTCTAAAATAATGTGACTCAGAAAACGTTGACCCATTGGATTTAAACACATATGCTTTGACTGAAGTGCTTTCCAGCTGTTGTTCACAGTCCTTGGGATATCTATGCTACTTCAAAGGGGTCTTTGAAAGGGAGTTTCTTTAGAAGAAAGCCTCCTCTGTAGGCCTGAAGTTGACATCCTACAATCCTTGCTTCTCCTGGAGAATATTTAGGCACCTGTAAAAGTTGAGCACGATTTATTTCCAAGACGGGTTGTTTAGTTCATGTAGACCTGCACTGTTCATTTATCATTTGTCCAAGGAAGTCAGGGAAGAAACACTTCCTAAACTCCCTGTGACCCTTTGTGTCCTCATGGATTGCATGGTCCCTGGAGAAGCACAGCTATGGATTAGGTACCAATTAGCTGGGCTGCCACAGCCAGGGAGCTGCTTAACAATTCTCTGTTGAAATGGCAGCTACACCAAGCAGAGTTTTAAAGAGAATCATCTCTCCTCTTATTTATTCAGGACTCCTAATTGGTCTGCATGGTGAATTTGAGAGTGAAATTAAGTTTATTATCTATGCAGCTGTCATCAGATACAGCTTCAGGATTCAGAGCTGCCTTGTTAAGTCGGAGAAGCGAGCTGAGGAAAAAAGTAAATACAGGATGAAATTCCAGAAGGACACAAACAATTTCCTTCCTTGCATAATAGAACGTGGTCAGATATTGAATTCACCCAGCCTATTGAGGTCTGTAATTTGGTGCAGATTTTCCTTCCCTATTCATCCTGCTGTGAAAAGAGAAGGATTGACAAATTACCTGCTCATGCTGGTTGTTCCCCATCTGTGTGGGGTATCCCACCACAGCAGTGCTGCTAAAAGCCTTGGTTACTAGAATTCTTGGGAAAATACTGGAATAAGCTTGACTTGGTTCCCAGCTCTTCCATTTCAAAGACAGGTTTAGTTTTGCTTGGGTTCTGTGATTCTCTTAGACATCGGTTTGATGAGTTTTCTTGGAGTTTGAAGTGTCCTGGGATAAGGCTCAGCAGACAAAAGTCAGGTTGAATTCTTGTTTCCTTCTCCAAGGCTGAGGGCTTCGATCTCCTTGTCAAGGAGGACTTGAGGTGTCTTCAACTGGTGCTGAATTCCCTTGGTGTGAACATACAAAAATGCCCTGCATTGAAGTACTACAGATTTTGTGCTTCAGCTTTTTTCCTCCTATTCTTATTAATAATTATTAATATGTACCATTTTCTACATTTTATTCTATTTAATTTGGGCTTTTTTGAGATTGCAGAAGAGATGTTGATCTACTTGGGTTTGTTCCTTATTGTCATTCGTGATTAATTTGCATTGGAATTGTGACACTTACTTCAGTTTCTTCAAGAAACTGTCACTTCTCTGTCAGTAATTTTCTTCTAAGAAATGTAAACAATCCAAGTTGAGTTTGGTGTGGTGTTGTTCTGTCCCACTCTTGAGTTCTCCAAACTTTTGATGTCTGTTTTGCAGTGGCACTTGATGCAGAAAGATTTGTGTTACCTTTTGGCTGCTACAAGGCAGCTTTTTTTTCAGGCTTAAATTCCCAAAATTACAGCAAATCTTCAAAGCTATTTAGAAAGTGTTACATCGCCTCTGGTGCTGGTAGGTCGGAAGTAATACCTGAGGGCTCTGGGTGTTAGTTACTTTTTTAATTACCTGAGAATTAAAAATAGTATTCTTGAGGATTTTTTTTTTTTACCTTCTAAGCTGAAAATTCCTTTCCGCATTACTTGAGCCTTGCCCAGCCTCGGTGTGAGCTTTAGGAATCTCTGACTAACACTTCAACTTGAAAAGATTATTTTTTTTTTCTTTCTCTTTTATTTTCTTCTTCTCCCTCCCTTCCCCAGGGCAACAGCCATCCTGGCATACTTACCCCAGGAACTCCTAGGTACTTCGTGTTATGAATATTTTCATCAAGATGATATAGCACATCTTGCAGAATGTCACAGACAAGGTACAGTTATTAATAATTCAGGGAAGAAATTTTGTTCAAAGCATTGGAAACAGTTGTTGTGTACTAAGGAAACCAAACAGACTTGAAAAGATTTGGGTATTGCTGCTTGCAAATGCTTTAGTCAAGAGCATTGTGCTGTATGTGCCAAGCACTGGGATTATCTTAGGCTTGCATGGATTTGTAGGGAATATTTGATGTTCAGGATGTAGGATTTGTAGGGAATATTTGAGGCTCAATATTCGAGGGGCTGAGCATTTTTCTTGAGGGATGTGGGGAGGACTTAACTGGGTTTTCCCTTTTTATGTTGTGGTGCCTGCTTGACACAAATGATTTGCTTTCTGCCTGTCTTCAGTTTTGCAGACAAGAGAAAAAATTACAACTAACTGCTACAAGTTTAAAATAAAAGATGGCTCTTTTATTACGTTGCGGAGTCGCTGGTTCAGTTTCATGAACCCTTGGACCAAAGAAGTAGAATACATTGTCTCCACAAACACAGTGGTTTCGTAAGTGCTTTTCCCTCAGCATGGAAATGCCCCTTGCTTTGCCCTTTCCTCATGTGAGGTTTGACCTCAGTGTGTGCACCCCTCCTGCATGACAATAGGTGTCTTCTCCAGATACCACCCCAGGGAGAGGGGGGTTAGTTTAACAACTGCAGTAATTTAATTTCTGGTTGTTAAAGCTTGCAGAAAATAGAAATATTTTCTTTCTTTGGGAAAAGCTGGGATTCAGTCTTTGTAGGATCTTAAGGGGTGTTTCTTTGCTTTGGCAGGTATTCCCCCCCCCCTTTTCCTTTCTTCTGAGGTGACTTCTCAGCAGAATAATTGCTGTAGAGGAGTTCTGTGCTGAGAGAAGCTGTTGGGGTCGTGCACTGCCCACTTTGAGGTGGAACAGGGTGGTTGATTCCTGTTGTTTATCCAGCCTGGTGTCAGTCACAGGGGTGACACTGACTCACACGCTGCTGAAAAACCCTGAAGCATTCCATAAGCTGAAACTCTGGCTGCACAACTTGGGTTTGAATTACTGGTAGGGTTTTCTACCTGTCGGGGTTTTCTCTCACTGACTTTTGTAATCCTTGCACTCTGCAGCACCACGGTCCTGGACAGCGGGGACACGGCCTTTCCCCAGCTGGCAGCGTCCCCACACAGCATGGACAGCGTGCTCCAGGCTGGGGAAGGTAACTCCTGTGCTCAGGGCACTGGGCCTTGGCAGCAGCTCCTCCTGCCTGCACACACTCGCTGCCCTTCTGCACTGAGATTTGTTAACAGCCTAAGGAAAATAAGGTTTAGCTTTGGGTCTGAGCCACACCTGCTGAGGGTTGCTGTTGTTCAATGTGCATTTCCACAAGCAGGCAGTTATCCAGTCTGGATGAGCTATGTTGAGGCCTTTCCTGCCCTCTCAATGTGGGTTTTTCTCTGCTTGGAGTATATCAGGCTCCCTCCTGACAACCTCCCAAGTGCTGTGCAAGTGTGAAATCACATTGCTGTAGCAGCTCCTAACTGGTCAGACCTCGCTTTTCCCTCCACGTTTAGACTCCTGCAGTTACCTACAGGGGCTTAATTTGCAGTCATCAGGTATTTATAATATCCCAGTATTTATATTGAATGGAATATGCACTGGCAAGTTCTTCACACAAAGCAAAGAACAGACATGTTTGGGGAAGAGCCTGTTTGGGCACAGAGTAGGGCAGGTCTGACAAGGCCATTCTGTAGCAGCTCTGGACAAGAGGCAGCACCAGATGCTCCATCCTGAAAGAGAACAGCCAGGTTCTAAAAGAGGTGGGGTCAATTCTGTCCCTGCTGGCACAGAGGGACATCTGAGACCCAGCACAGCTCAGTGCAAGCCAGAGCTTTTCATCCATTTGAAGGCACTCAGCAGTGGGTGGGAGTGTCAATAAATCCAGTTCAGAAGGTCCTGCAGCTGCTCAAATCTGAAGCACAGTTGCCCTGTGGAGAAGGTGTGCAAGCTTTTTTTCTGACCTGAAAATTTCTTCTCATTTCAGGTGGCCCCAAAAGGACCCATCCTACTGTGCCTGGAATTCCAGGTGGAACAAGAGCTGGGGCAGGTAAAATAGGGAGGATGATTGCAGAAGAAATCATGGAGATTCACAGGTGAGAGAAAATGATGTGAAGTTGTTTTATTACTGCTCTTGAAGAGTAGTTATACTTCCTTAATTTCCCCTGAAAGAACAATTTATTCAAGCTGAATAAAGAATGATCCAACTGGATTTCTCAGACAGCTACAGATTCCTGTTCAGCATCCCTGAGGCAGGCAGCCCCTACAGGGAAAGCATGAAGTTACAGCCTTCCAGCTTCCTGTTGCAAAAGACTGATACTGGCTTTTTTCTTTTTTTTTTTTTTTTTTTTTCCAATGGTGATGATGATGGCCTGTTTACCAGAAACAGGAGTTAAAAAGAGCAGCTACCTAGAAACAAATCCATTCCAGACTGTTCTTTTCCCAGTGACTTGAGGCTGTGAGTGGCACGACCTCCAAATGCCAAAGCTGTTGACTGTGTGCCAGAACAGCAATGTTTGTTTTTGTGCAATCCATTCACTCAGATGCTTTTGGAGCTGTTAGATGTGCATGATGAGCTCGTGCAGTTCCCCTGCAGCTCCTGGATCAAGGACACAATGCTGGGGCCTTTCCATGGCAGTCAGGATGTGGGGCTGGGTCAAGCACAGGCTCACTAAGGGGATGCACAGCTGCTGTTTGAGCAGCTGCTTTCAGCGGGTACCACTTCATTTCTCTTGGCTAAAAATCCCTGTTCTTCACGGATTTCCCCTTGGGAACTGTGTTCTCTTTCCTGTAAAAGGGGTCTCACCCAGCAGGTGTTTAGTGGTAGCAATTGAACCAGACTGAGCTGCAGTCCAGGAACACATTCAGTCTGTTTCCCATAGTTTTATTCCTGCTGCAGCAGGAGACTCCCTCCATCCTCACTTAAGGCAGCAGCAGACCTATCCCTAAGGCTTCATTCCTCTCTGCAGGAATAGGGAAAATGGCAAAGAGGAAAAGAGGAAAAACATGGCTGAGCCAATCCTTTGAAGCTTAACCATCCCTTTTAGTAGGTGTAAAACATTTAATTAGCCCAAGTGAGTGTAGTAGTGCAATTACCACCCATGTTTGCATTGCAGTTCGGACCCTGGGTTAGTTCCAGTCCTTTTTCAGCAGCTGTTACTATTTTCCAAAGCTGCCTTCTGTTCAGCTTTCCCAGGGAATCTCTGCCAAGGAGAAGATTCCCATTTCCATTGCTTTTCTCTGTAACCACCCCTCCTCCCTTTAGTCTGGAGATTTGTTGGTTCTACAGTCAATACATTATTCATTATTAACGATGTTTGATCAGGCTGTGGAAAATGGAAGTGAACAATGTGGCTTTGAGCAGTTACAAACAATCCAGTGTCCAGTGGACTTCTGTAGCAGGAGCTCACTGAAGGAGTCTGGGTGACTGTGACTGAGGCAGCTGGAACTCTGAGCTGGTGGAAATTGAAGTAAAATACTCAAAAATGAGGCTTTCCTTAGCAGCCAGGACCTGTGAAGGCTGTCCAGGGAAAAAAGAGGGAGGAGGTAAAGCTTGCAGACCAGGCAGACTGGATTTACACAGGCCTGTTGGTCTGGCTGCAAATAACAGCACTGCTGCTCCTGCTGCTGTGAGGTACGCTGAAAAAGGGAGATTACAAAAAGGAAGCTCATGCTTTTAGCACCCTATGGCACCTGCTCCTGAAGTCAGCATTTAAAACTCCAGGTCTCTGAGTCGCTTGTAAATCCATGCCCCGTTTCATGCATGTTTTAGGATAAGAGGCTCGTCACCTTCCAGCTGTGGCTCGAGTCCCCTGAACATCACCAGCACGCCCCCGCCCGACACATCCTCGCCAGGAGGGAAGAAGGTGAGAACGAGCTTCCCCCAGTCTGGGGGCAGCCAGGGCAGGACACCTGGGATTTGCGCTCAGGGAACAACCCCAGGGAAAACTGTGCTGGGCTGGAAAAGGGACCGAGCCAAAGCACTGCGGTGGTCACAGCCCCTGTCCAGCCCTGCCTGAAGGGCAGCGAGCAGCAGCTCCCAAACACCAGCACCATTTGACACTCACCTGCCCTTTAGGATGGATGTTTTCAGCAGAGCTGCAGGGAACAGCTCTCATCTCTCTCCACCCGCCAAAAACTCTCTGGCACCCCGTGCTGGTGAACGCTGGAAGTGCTGGCACGGGAGCACCAGCTGTGCCCAGTGAATCCCACCAGTGTTCCTCTGCTGCTGTAGCACAACCCAGGACAATTCCGTGCTCGCCTGGGCACTGGGAGGTTATTTTTAAGTCAACACCGTGTACCTGCCTTGCTCTGAGATTGCTTGAGTAGCACTCAGGTGCCATTAACCGCATTGAGCCACCTGAACACTTGTCCTGGCTGCTTCCAGCAATCTCTAAATGCTTGTGGAAGTTTTATCCAAAGCAAGAACACTTATCCAGATCCTTATGCACTGCTTCAGACCTACTTAACCTTTTTTTTTCTCAGAAATGATGACTTGCTTGTAAGAATTGCTTGAACTGGAACAGACAGTAAATGTTTCTGTTTATTCCCAGCTCTCTTTGTTCTTGAAATAAAACTCCTAAGTTGGAACAGAGTTACAGTTCTAGTAATAGTTATTCTTTCTTCTTCTGCCCTACAGTATTCAGCATGTCCACAGAATAGGGGCTGCTGGCATGGCATAAAGGAAAATGCAGGTGGAGGGTTGGGTGTTTTCAGCACCCCCTTGCTATTTCTCCTCGTTTAGGAGATTGTTATTTTGGGAAGTCCATCTACCCTATATGAAAAATTCCAGTATAGGACAGTTTAAGACTTTAAAGCAGCATGAAACGGTGCATTGAGCTTCTGTTTTGTCTTTCAAGATCTTGAATGGTGGCACTCCAGACATTTCTTCAGCTGGGCTGCTGTCTGGGCAAATCCAGGATAATTCCGGGTACCCGTATTCCGACAACTCCTCTATCCTGGGTAAGTGAGATCACACATGAACACCCTAAACTCACATGAACACTGCAAGAAGAGGGGTGGTTTTAGCAGTAACTTGCTTATACCAGGCTCCAGCTGAGGCACAAAGCCCACAACCAAGCACTCTGTGTGCCCAAAGAGGTACCTGGCAGCCTATTTCATAGCCTCACTTTACACTGGCTTGGAAAAAAGTGCTTGGAAGCTCTTTTCTCTTGCTGAGTCAGTGTGAAGTAGCTGAGCTGCTGCAGGGTCGTGTTTGCAGTCTGGCACTGGGGTGGGTTGTCCCTGTCCCAAGGGCGTGGTGGCATTGCTGAGGACGCCGCCCAGGGGTGTCCCTGGCACCAGAGCCCCGAGGGGAGCGGCCCCAGTGAGGCGCTGGCTGTGTTCCCTGCAGGGGAGAACTCCCACATCGGCATGGACATGATCGACACGGAGCAGGGCTCCAGCAGCCCCAGCAACGACGAGGCGGCCATGGCCGTCATCATGAGCCTGCTGGAGGCCGACGCCGGGCTGGGCGGGCCCGTGGACTTCAGCGACCTGCCCTGGCCCTTGTAAATCACCCAGCCCCGACAGCCAAGTGCATTTACTGGTGGAGCTCCGCAGCCTGTGAAACTCGTGGGACTGAGAGGCTTTTATGTGGGAACTTCATAAAAGCTGTGTCAGAACGCAACTCATCCTACCATGTGTAACTTCAGACAAAGTGGAATAACCTGCTACAGTGTTCTGTGTTGATTTGGTTAGCTGTGTATAGCTTGCAATACTTGTATATTTTGGATTCTGTCGTTTGAAAATTTTTTTTTTTTTTAATCACTGTGCAACTCACTGGCATCAGTGGTAGCTTTTATATGCAAATGACCATTTCAGATGTATGGTGTGTTTTTACACTGCAAAACAGTCCCCATGTGGATATTTCTTATACTAATTGTACCATAAAGCTGTTTATTCTTTCTTGTAAGAATCCTTTACTATAAATATTGTTAAAGTGTAATGTATTAGACAGTTAAATATTTTTAAAATAAATGTTTCCCTTGTTCTAAGATGGAGCATTTACTTTGATAAATAAATTTGATAAAACCCTGCTGAAGGTGCATGCTAGAAGCACTTGGTATTTATCATTTCTTTAGCCTTGGGGGAAAAGGGAGGAAAGCCAGTGCCTTACCTACACTTACACGACTTTGTCCTGCCAGTAAATTCCCAGAGAAGCTACTGTTTCTTACTCCTAGATCCAGGTTTGTCCTGAGAAAAGCACAAACAGGCAGGTGCCCTGAAACAGGCTGATTATCTTTAAGAAATACCTGTTTTTCACTTAATATTGACCATTCTTCTCCTGAGGAAAGAAAAGCAACTACTTGCAAAATGCATAATTCAGAGATAATTCAAGCCCATTAAAATAATGGAAACTTTATTTGCATGAAAAACTTGTTTACAATCATTAATAAATGAAGAATGAACCATTTGCATTTTCCTATTTCATGACACTTATGAAAAATGTATTAAATAAATATTTGTGAACAGCTTAAGGTAAGGCAAAATTTAAGATAAAGCCCCTGTCCATTGTTCACAATTTTTGAACATGGCTCACGCTGCAAACAAGTGAAAAAATTCACTAAAGAACTTGAACAAGATGTTACGTGGGTCATTGAATCACGTCCTCAATCCAAAAACCCAAGAGTAAGTAGTTTTGTGCTCAACCATATACAATAACTTCAAAAGGGTCAATCTATTCAGAGCAAAACTATGTACAGTTAATACCTTTGATAGAAGCACTTTGTTAGTATTGTGCAATACATTTATAAAAAATGGCTTCAAATTCCATTTCTCAACCATTTGTAAAGTGCTGCTATCAATTCCCACTCTGCTTTCCTGACCCTGTGCCACGACAGCGTGGCCGGGGCCGCGGAGCGGGGCCAGGCCAGCTCACGAGTCACCAACGTCACAAACCTACTGGTAAACACAGACACGAACGTCACCGAGCCCAGCGCCGGAGCTGCGCCCCTCCCAGAGCAACCAGGCCTCCCTTGGGGCCGTGCCAGGGCCCTGCCGCAATATCCTAAACACCGGAACACAATGAGAAACTGGCGTTGCAGTGTGGGATGAGCTGAGAACAGTCACTGTGGGGAGCATGCTTGTGGGGGGCGGCGCGATCAGAGCGGGGGGTTCTGGCCCTCGGCCTCCAGCTCGCTGCTGCTGGGGGCGGGGTGCATGGGCAGGATGTCCAGCTCGTCCACCTGCGGCGTGGGGTGCATCACCACCAGCTGGTCCTGCGGGATGTCCGCTGCCGCCGCCGCCAGGTTGGTGATGGATTTGCTCTTCACGCACTGGAAGTCGACGTGCCGGCTCTTGCCTTCCTCCTTCTCCCACGACATGCGGATGAACGGCCTCTGCACATAGTTGTAGATCACCTCCGGCCGCCCGCCCGGCCGCTTCTTCACCTTCTCCTTGTACGTGGGGTACCCTGGAAAAAGAGGAGCACAGCCCCATCAGCGCCGACTGTACAGAGCACAGCCCCATCAGCACCGACTGTACAGAGCACAGCCCCATCAGTGCTGACTGTACAGGGCACAGCCCCATCAGTGCTGCTGTACAGAGCACAGCCCCATCACACTGACTGTACAGGGCACAGCCCCATCACACTGACTGTACAGGGCACAGCCCCATCAGCAATGCTGTAACAGAGCACAGCCCCATCACACTGACTGTACAGGGCACAGCCCCATCAGTGCTGCTGTACAGAGCACAGCCCCATCACACTGACTGTACAGGGCACAGCCCCATCACACTGACTGTACAGGGCACAGCCCCATCAGCGCTGACTGTACAGGGCACAGCCCCATCAGCGCCGACTGTACAGGGCACAGCCCCATCAGCGCCGACTGTACAGAGCACAGCCCCATCAGCGCTGACTGTACAGGGCACAGCCCCATCAGCGCCGACTGTACAGGGCACAGCCCCATCAGCAATGCTGTACAGGGCACAGCCCCATCACACTGACTGTACAGAGCACAGCCCCATCACACTGACTGTACAGGGCACAGCCCCATCACACTGACTGTACAGGGCACAGCCCCATCAGCAATGCTGTACAGGGCACAGCCCCATCAGCGCTGACTGTACAGGGCACAGCCCCATCAGCAATGCTGTAACAGAGCACAGCCCCATCAGCGCTGACTGTACAGGGCACAGCCCCATCAGCAATGCTGTAACAGAGCACAGCCCCATCAGCGCTGACTGTACAGGGCACAGCCCCATCAGCAATGCTGTACAGGGCACAGCCCCATCAGCGCTGACTGTACAGGGCACAGCCCCATCAGCGCCGACTGTACAGGGCACAGCCCCATCAGCAATGCTGTACAGGGCACAGCCCCATCAGCGCCGACTGTACAGGGCACAGCCCCATCAGCAATGCTGTACAGGGCACAGCCCCATCAGCGCTGACTGTACAGGGCACAGCCCCATCAGCACTGACTGTACAGAGCACAGCCCCATCAGCAATGCTGTAACAGAGCACAGCCCCATCACACTGACTGTACAGGGCACAGCCCCATCACACTGACTGTACAGGGCACAGCCCCATCAGCAATGCTGTAACAGAGCACAGCCCCATCACACTGACTGTACACAGCACAGCCCCATCAGCGCTGCCAGTGCAAAAGATCTTGCTGCATTTAAGTCACCTCTCCCCCAACAATAATGTCCATTTTACACATTACTACAGGGCACCAGCATCACAGTGTGGTGCCACAGCTGTTTCTTGTCAAAGTAAGAAATGCCAGCAGAAATAATGTGCTATTAGCATTACAGGCAGGGCCAGTTCTTGTTTAGCTAAAAGGCTCCCACCTTGTTCAGCTGAAATTAGTTATTTTAGAGCTCACCAGTTAAAAGCATTTGCTTTTTCTTGGCAAATTACAAACGTAACTATGACAACTTGGTGAGTGAATGATAGAAATCCTGCTAATTATAAAGGCTGGATTCTAAATTATCTGGGTCAACAATCAGAAGAAAAATGTAATGCAAAGAAGCCTAGTTCTTATGATAAAAATCAGATTACTCAGTGAGATTTTACAGAGCAGCCTCCTAACTTACATGATGTTTATTTCAGATCAGTATTTCTTTGTATTTCACTGATCCTCTGCATACCTTTGTACTTCCTGAAAGAAAACGTTTGCCTGCCACTTAGCACATTTTTCATTTCACACCCTGGGAAAGGATACCAGGCCAAGAACACAATATCCAAAGTTTACAAATGCAGTGTTACTCAGACACAGCACTGAGATTTTGTGTGGGCAAAAGGCATGAGATGCAAGTCCTGCAGGCAGTAGAAAGGCAGACACAACTTGGGCACCAGTCTGGAGCCCATCATCAGGTTTTCTAGCTCAGTACCATGCCCTTCTTGCCATTCTGTCACCAAGCCTCGGCAGGAAAGACAACACCAACCCCTTGCTTTTCCAGCTACAGAGAAAGCTATAAAGCAGAGAAGTGCAGCAGACCCTGAAGGAGAGTACCAGCAACGCTTCCCTTACCTTCGATGCCCAGTCGGATCTTCTTGAGCCCCCTTTCCTTCAGAACTGATTTGGCCACATCTCTATTTTCAATGTACTTGAAGAATCTATACAATTTCGTGCTGTAAATAACTAAAAATACATTTTCATGAGAAAAAAAATCCCTGTATTCAAGTATTAACCCTTCTAGCCTTGAAACACATAAGTTTATCTTTTCCAGTGTTTTGCTTTACTCCAGTATTTCTACTTCAGAAGAGGGGGAGGAACTCAAGAGAAAAACAGCTGAAGACACTGGGGAATGGGTTGGGTCCACATCTTGCAGGGACATACAGTCCATTTACAGGTGCTTAAATTCACCATCCACACAACTGTAACACTCCAAAAATAGTAACACTTCTTTTTTTCCTCAAAAAAGCCTCTAGTTGTTCTCCCACAGTCAACATGACTCCTACCCACTTCTCTCCTCAAGCTCTTCCTGAAGAAGTATTTTCTTCCCCCTCACTGGTTGACAATACCTTAATAATAAAAATTAGCTTTTCTTTTTAATTATATTTGAACATAACAAGCAACATATGCTTCTGTGAAACAAAATATTAGGCAGGACTAACCGAACTAAGAGCTTTATTTCTGTACAACAACTTTAAATCAGCACATTCACTGCTACCTCTGCCACAGCGTGGCCTGGTGAGAACAATGAGGATAAACTTACTTTGTGAATATTCCTCTCCCATTTGGGGGGGATACTCTTCATCCCAGTCAACAACATCATCATCTGTCAGCACAACGATGTGGCACTCCCTCTCCCCACTTTGGGCACTGGCTACCATTAATGGGAGAATCATTTCTTCCAGGTAAAACTCAAATTGCTTGCGAGCACCGTCATTTGACAATTCATGCATGAGAGCACCTAGAAGAAAATATTAAGCACAGGCACATTTGAGAGCTTGGTAAAGAGATGAAGGCAGCAATAAGAAAGAGTAGATCTGTTTATCTTGTAGTATTACTGCAGACAGGTGTAAAGACACTTGGTCTATAAGCTTATGTAAGTTCAGACCTTGTTTGAATATTGACCAGCCTGTCCTGCAGATATTAACATAGTGTTGGGCAGACAAATGAGTGACTTTTGAGACCTCCTTGATGTTTTACTACTGCTAAACATTTGGTAATTGTGCAAGGCTGCTCTTGATTTTCCTAAAAGAAACATCATTTACACCAGTTGCTGAGAGAGCAGGGCATACAACCCACGTTTCATAAGCAGCAGCTTAAAACCAAAGCTTCTCAAAGCCCTCGTGGCAGGAGCTGCTAAATCCCTGTAAGGACAGAGCTCGGGCAGGGTGGGTGGCCCTGCTGGGGAAGGCACAGGTGTCCTGCACAGCATTCCCAGCAGGAATGTCACAGCCTGGCCCTGCACTGCACACACAGGGAGAGCACAGCACAGGCACAGACCAAAGCTTGGGCTGTGCTCAGTGGAAGGAGCTGGAGAGAAGGGCACGTGCTGGGAACCCTGGAGCAGCCCACTCCACCAGCAAAGCTGTGCTACTGCCACCAGGGAGACAGCCTCATTCTCCTAAGCAAGGAGCTGAAAAAATTATCCTCCCTGTCCTCTGCAAAAAAAGATACCACTGAACGTTACTGTATCTGTACTGCAAATGCAATCATAGAGCTAAGTATTCCACAGGGGGACCACAGCACAGAACTGGATGCTGAAATATCTGACATTATTTTTCAAAGAACAGAAAGCCAATGGTTTCAGGGCTTTATTACATAAGAGATAAAAAGGGATGGATTTTATTCACGTAGTGCCAGCCATCTTCTTTATCTTACTAAAGGACATGATTTAGAATTAACACACGCACACTCAGGTCAATTTGTGTAGTTCCAACTATTTTAATAAACTCTGTACTTACTCAGATCTCTGCATTTTATAGTACTATACTCAAAGGAGATACAGAGATAGTCACATGCTTCTCTCAGCTCAGGAATAGATATCCCATCAGGACAGCGTATCACCCCAGTCTTGTAGTAATCCTGCAGGATGCACCGAGAAAAAACACAGTGAAACACTGAGAAAGATCCACCAACAGAAGCACTTCAATTCATTCATGATACCTTCTGCACAAAGAAAGGCCCCAAAATGTAGGACAGCAACAAACGTTAAACTTTGTGAATCTTCCTGTCCTCAAATTTATCCTTTTTCAGAGCTGCATTCAGAGCAGTGAGTTCTGGTTAAAACTGTTTTTAAGTGACAACTACTAATACTGATAATTTTGCTGCCTTTTATCCATACTTCACAGAGCTCTTCCCATTCCAAGTCTGCTGACAAAGCAACCCAGCAGCTCTCTACTTCCTTGTGTGGATATTAAATAAGGGGCCATTTCCATCTCAGACTGAAGTTTGCTTTACTCCTGTTGGCTGTGGGAAGTTCACTTCCAGTAGTCTGTTTCACCTAATTTCAGCTCTAGAAGGGAAAAATATACCTGAATTTGGTGAACTAAATGCACAGGAAAAGGTGAACTGATTGCTGGCAGCAGCAATTTTTGATTTCTTTCATGTGTACTTTCTCCCTCCCTGACTGTCACATGTTCATGTCTAGGAAAAGTGGGTTCACAGCAAGCATTTTCCCCTCTCTACTACACAATATGAGCAGTATCTCTGCCACCCCCAAAAGCTGGATAAGCGAATTGGGTTAAACCAAGAAGTCTTACTTCTTAACAGTGCTTGTCCTAACAGTATTTGCCCCTAAAAACTCACCAGAATAGCACGAAACACAGTGGAACCAATTCCTTCAGCAACTTCATATTCTCCTTTTTCATTGGGCCGTGTAAAGTTGTGTTCTCTGCCTGATCCAAACATCCTGCTCAAGAATGAAAGTAATTTGGGTTAGAATTCCTTACTACTTTTTGTTTGTTTGTTTGTAAATAAGAAAAATAAAATGCAAGGAATTGTACAAAAACTACAGGGGAAAAGCAGTGCATTCTGTTCAGCTGGGATTATGTTTTTCACCTCATGATCTGACATGTCTTTTCTGACCACTCTTCAAGAAATAATATTTAGAAAAAGGCAGTCTAACAGGATACAGGCTTAAGGCAAATAATATGTTATTATAGTTACTTTTACCTCCTGTTCCTGCTTAGTGTCCTGCAGACTGACATTGAGGGAAAGTGGGCTTATAAATAACCTGCATGTTAGAGCAGTAATTCCATATCTTTATTAACCTACTTTTCAATTAGCAGAGGATAAAATAAGCTTGTTCCTTGAACCAGTCCCAAAGGGAGAATAACTCGGCATCACACATGCACAAAAAAATCCAGTGCATTACAGCACCACTTACTCTGAGGCTGGGCATGGAAAAGGAAACTATTTCATTGCTTTTTTTCAGCTGATACACTTTCAGTCTGCCTGGATATTTACATGTGCGCATGTATTGTATTATATATATACAAGCGCTTTATATACAATTACTTAATTCTATTGATTCTTATTTCCATTTATTTCCTTTGACAGTTTAGACAGAGAAGCATTTCTTGCCTCCTCTGTGACTCACCCAACTTTTCACAAAATAGGGATCCAAGGTACTATTTATCTCACACTGTGGTGATTTAAACAGAGCAAAAATTGTTTAATCACATTTATTACCTGTACCGTGGCAAAGAGATTTATATACATGTATTTTAAATATGATTACATCCTTATGTGCTGAGAGATAGCTGTATTTTAATGAAAAAGCCAAATCCAAAACAACACAGACAAATCATTCTTTCCTTTCTTGATGCAAGATTTTAAGTGGTGCCCTCTGCATTTGGACAAGGCAAAACCAACCAGAATTTGAGCAAGTCAAGAACTGAATCTTTTCCCACCAAGCAAATGTTAAATATGTTGCTCATAATAGTTTCTACAGAAAACATTACACACATATTGTGCACTTGCATTCAAGTGTTGATCATTTTGAGCATTCAGCCTCTCTGCTGAGGAGAGGCTGTTATACTGATTATTTGACATTTCAGAAGATAAATGGGCTGAGCTTGAACATTGTCAGGGCAGGCTCACTAAGCAAAATAAACTCCTTCAAGATTTTCCTCCTTGCTGTTTTGTCTACACTCACTATGCCACTTTGTTTTACGAAGCACCTAACTTTAAAAATTAGGAAGAATGAGGCAGATGCAACACAGAAGCCATGCCCAGGAAGACAGAAAGAAATGGGAACATCATGAAATGGTAATTTATTTATCAGCTGTCATCTCTAGGTAACAGACATCTCTTGGCTTCCCTGCCAAAACCAGAGAACTTGCATTTGATTTTTACTTAAAGACATTTGCAAACTGGTAATATTAAACATTAGCAAGATCAACTGCAGTAATATGAGTCCAACAGCTGTTTAAACAGTTTAAATATCCATAAAGGATTTATGGCTCTCTATAGCAGTTGGGAACTAAGGAAAAAAAAAACAAACCAAGAAAGATACAAACCTGCCCAACATTGTGTTAGGTTGTGCAGTGAAGATGGAAGGATCTACAACAAATCTGGTGTTGTCCACGATGAGCGTTACTCGCTCGGAAGTTCTGACATTCCGAGCTCCCTCTTTGCCATTTTCATACACAAACACCATTTCCCCACCAGCCTTGCAGCTGCCATCTGAGCTGGACTGGCTGCTGTTCCTGCTGCTGGTGCCCATGCTGACAACAGAGCCATTGGGGGATGTCTTCTGGGGCCGGGGGCTGCTGGGCCGAGATGAACTGTGATCCTTCTCCCGGTCTTTAGTGATGATGAGGTAGAAGGAGAAAAAGCAGAAAATGAAATTAGAGATTTATGCGAGTTCTACGTAGTTTGAGTCTTTCTAGGCACAAAACATATGAATTACAGAAGTACAAATTATTTTGGTTAAATTATTCTGGTTAAAAAAACCTTCAAAAATAACTGCCCATTTATGAGATTCTGAAGTTTGTATCGCCTAGACATCAAATCCACCTCACCTTCCCCAAAAGTCTTTACAAAGAAAATTTACTACTCAAGCACTGAAAAAGGAACTCAATGCAGAAGCTATTGCATCACAGCTGGTGCTACATCTCAAAGAAACAAACGAGGTTTTGCCACTTAAAAAAATCCCTATTTCCTCTATTTCTAAATACCTAAACCCTACACAGTAAAGGGGAAGTATTCAGTCAATTATCTTCTAAAAATCAGACTGTTCTTGTGATTTGAACTAAATAAGAGGAATGTAGGAATACACACTGCAGACTGAAAAAAAAAAAAGTTACAGCCTATCAAAGAAGAGTATGCCCAGCCCAGGGCACACGTAAGAAATCTGTCTGTTGTGCCATCAACAAATAACACTTTTTATTGCATTCCTTTAACAAAATAGTACCCAAACTTAGAGAATTTTAATCCTGAAATGGCAGAGATCTGCACACACCAGAATGATACTGTCTTGTTGGTGAAGTGACATTCCTGATGCACGGAGTGAGCTGAGATTCTGCTCTTTCGTGGGATGAGTCACGGGATCTGTCACTGGATCTGCGCCTGTCCCTTGATCTCTCGTGTCCACCACTGGCACCATGCAGGCTCATCTTGGTGTAGTCTACTCCTTTAGCAACACGGGATGAGGTGCTGAAAACAGAAATAAGTGACACATTCAGCATTTCAAAATTTCAGAGACGTTACACACCGAAATTTTCAAGGCATTCACACTCCGTGGACATGTTTCCACGATTAGGATTATCCAGCTCCATTTTCTCTGTTTTACTCATGTTTGTATTTACAATTACTTGGAATATTAAGCAGACAGCAGGAATTACCTGTTTGCTGCTGTGTGATTTACAGAGACAGCACCTGGTCAGGAGAACCTTCCTGTGAAGATGCATTCACACAAATCTCTTCCAGAACAGGTAGGTCAAATACAAACGAGCATTTTGTTTTGATTCTTACTGTTAAATTAAATGTTCTAATTAAATGATGAAATTAGAAGTTAGGCGTCATTTTTTTTTCCAGTGGAACCTATTTTGACAAAACCTTCTCAGACCACAGGCTGACTTTACACTCTTCCTGCAACTTGCCCTTTGCAAAGGTAGTCAGTCTTAAATGAGGGGATACATCAAGACACGCCAGCCAAGAGTTTGCTTCTGCACATTCTGTTTTAAATTTTCACTTATCCTTAAAAAGAACAATAGCAAGCCACCACAACCCAGGCAGCAAACATGAACTATACTATCAAAGCCATGACCTACCAGACTGTCAAAATCAAGTAGGATGTTTGTTCCAAACTAGCACATTTAATATAATAGTTAAAGATGTTTTAGACTGTGATTGTTACATTACTCAGTTTAAGTTATCAATTACATCTTGCAATTACTAAAACTAGTCAGTTTTGAGACCCACAACTCTCAGAAGCTATCCAAAAATTAAAAATCAGCTATCGTCGTATTGTAACAGCTATCGCTGAATTTACCAAAAATCCTTATATCTTCTATTTATACTCTTTTAAAGAGACAAATTTATGTCTGGACAGCACAGACATGTCTGTGTCCTTGCACCCCACCACAATTCCTAAAGCAGTTCCTTTGCTGTTTACCGTTCATGTGTGGGCATGACAACACTCCTAACTTATGGGTTTAACTGAAGAAATTGCCAAAGCCTCAGGTAGTGGATAACTCAGACAGAGGCCTGCACAGCCATAAGGTCTGACAGACAAAGCAGAGTCATGATTTCCCAGAGGAACGTCAATGCCCCACTTGCTTGCAGCCTGCAGATCCCATAACTCCTACCAAGAGACCTGAAATCATGACTGCAGAATTGCTTTAGGAGAACACACAGAGGTAAGAGTGCTGGCCAAAGACAAGCACAACAAATATAAAAGCATTCACTGGACAAGCAGATTGAGCAGTGTCCTCTTTTTAGGTTGCTTAGAAGTAATGACCAAAAAAAAAAAAAAATCAAGGCTTTCCATTAGCATGAGATGCTGCAGTTTCAGGTTTCAGTGATTGATAAGAAGAGAAGCTTTACTGAGAACAAAAAGGCTGTGACAGATGAGTGTTTAGCACAAGGCAAGCAGTCAGAAATGTACCTCTCACTAAGGCACGGGAGCTTCTCCCCGCCTGAACGAGGGCAGGATCTCCTGTCGACAAAGCACAAGTTTGGTGCAGAGGGAATCTGCTGCAATCCTGTTCCCTGCCAAGCTTAAAATATGCTTCAGTAAGAAATGCATCTTTGGGATGTGGAGTCAGCCAAAGGTCTATTGAATAAGGGAAAAGAACTGCAAGCCTTGCTTGTGGATGAAAACACTCAGATTTACAGTCCAAGAATAATGATCCAAGCACTTCCATTAAAAGGAAATTTCCTGAGGACTTCCAATGCAGTTCTGAAGGTATTAAAATTTAAAACATTTCAGCATGACTAACACATCTCCTTACTTCTTATAGCTCTCTATTAGAGAAAGGTAAATTCTTTATTTTCAAAGTGAAATGTGCAAAAATTTGCAAGAGTGAGATCTGCAAACCTCCAAAAATCAGCAATTTAGGAGAACCTTTGCACCTTTCCTTTTGAGACAGATACATACATACATAATATAACTATTCTAATAAATACAAAATACGCCCATCAATTATTAGAAACATGGCTCACAGTCTCAAATTCAAGACCAAAGTCTAGGCCCAGTTTAAACAGAACAATATTCATTACTACTACAGCTAAACTTCCAAAAAATGGTGATTTTTTTTTTTTTAAAAAGAAGCATTTATATTTGCATGCTATGGTACAATCAAAAGGGGGTGTGTATGTGTGGAGTACTCAAACACCTACGTAGCAGTCTGGTGACAAAACATCTCTGCAAATCCCAATAAAGCCTCATGTGATCAGGCCTCTGTTGAAGCACAGCTTTGATCCTGGACCTGATAACATTTCCAGCCATGCTGTGAGAAAACAGAGTTTTGCAGGTGTCACATTTTATAGTATCAAAATGCATGACTCACTGTTTCTCAGAAACTGAAGAGCTCTATTTGCTTTAAATAAGGGAAACACGCTAGAAAATGAAACTGAACCGCTGTAATGGGATGCAGGCTTATCACGTATTTTGGCAGAGCAAACACGAATTCCCCTTTAACAGAGAAGGCAATTAAAATGTGATTCTTAATCCAGAAAACCATCTAAAGGCATATTACCCTCCAAGCAGTGATTCAGAGCTGCCAGTGAAGCAGGGCAAGCCCTAGTTAATAATCTCTTTCCGAGGAGCTGATAAGAACAGGTGGTACAGGAAGCGACACTGACTCAGCTGCCACCTCGCTCCCTCCAGAGCCGTGCCCCAAGGAAGGGCCGTGTCAGGCACAGCTCTACCTCCCTGAACGGCACTGGGGCTACTTCTGCTTTGCTGCCAGCCAGCCTGGAGGAGAGGGGCAGAGCTCAGGGATTATCTGTCCTGCTCCTGCCGCCAGCCACAGCCATCCTGGCAGAGCCTGGGCCATCAGTTCGGCTCAGCACACCACACCGGGAGAGGCAGAGGCTTCCAGCTGGAGGAGGACACAATCCCTGAACAGTAAATCAACTGCTTCTGAAACACACAGATCAGTAAATAATTTCAAAGGGCTGTTTAAATTGCAGCTGGCCACAGCACTCATTTCTTGCTTCTGTGTTGTACTTTTCTCCTTTAATGTACAGATTAATGCTAACTGTGAGACTGACGCATCATCTATTAGCCACAAGATGCAAGCCAAAATTGCAAGATTTTTGAGAATTGAAGCAGTTTGGCTTGAGAAAACACTGGCTGAATCATGAATCTTCATTCATCTTAGTAACAGCCATCTAAAAATGCCAATCTTAAATCTCATCACTGTTGAGTCACAGTTCCCAAAAAGCATTTCTTTGATCTGTTGGATATGTACCTGACAAACGTGAAGTTCCATGTGTTCAATAGCATGAACATTTAAGTGCTACCCTTTAAAAGCAACTTCGCTCTACGATGAACAAGAAAACTAATTTGAGTTTAAATCTGAACAAAGAGAAAATACAGAGGTGGAGCTTAGCATGTCAGAAGAGACAGACATCAGCTTTACACTATGATACTTGACTAGCAAAGTTGTGTCCCTGAGCTGCTCTATTGTTAGTCTGAAAAAGGAGCTCATTTGTGGCCAGTATATATGAAAGAAGACCTGTGACTTTCATTTTCCTGTGAAGAGGCTTTAGAAGAAGTTGCAAGTGTTCAAAGAAAAAGAAAGACATCAGAACTACCACATAATGTTGATTTATTTGACAGAAGCACTTGGTCACATCCTCTTTTCCCCCTCTAAAAAAAGCCAGTGTGGCCAGGAGGTTGTTTCTGCAGGGAATGCACAAAACCTTCACTGCACAGCAGCAATGTGAGGCAAGACAAACTGGCATTCACTGGGGAGTTCCACAGCCGTGCTGTTTGCCACTGTTTCCTGCCAATCTACACCAGTTGGACACGGGACTGACCAAAGCAGAGCTTCCCCATTTCAAGAACAGGCCAACAGGAACTCCTGTGGTCCACAGAAGCACCACACAAACCAGACACACCACCAGGACTCCTCCAACAGCAGTGAAACACTGCAAGTTCCAAGTGCCAGGAAGCCACGGCTGCCACACTTTATTCACTTGAAATCTCAGCCACAGCACCCAGTGGAGTTGGCACAGAGCCTTACTTCAAGCCTCCAAGAAAGAGATCTGAAGCTACAATGACCATCTCACCCTGAAAAGAAGTGTTTGCAAAGTCAGATTTCAACTAATTCCTCGACTGGCGACCACCAGCTGCACTCTGGGCTGCGGAAGCCATAAAGCACAGCACTAACTCATAAACAGAATTTTCTCTTGCGTGCTGAATGACACATTACATTTAATTTAATAGCATAAAAGAGGAAAAAGAACAAAGGAAACACCATTTTAAACCTTCATTCCTTCATTCACTAAAGCTGGAAAAAGCCCCATATATGTAAGGTCACCTAGTACCCAAAAGTTTGTAAAACAGAAGAACATCTTGCGTTATCAATTACTTTCCTACAGGGAAAAAAAGAAACAACCCTCCCAACCCCCAAATAAACAAGCCCAAACCAAAACAACCTCATGAATATTCATGTATTTTAGCAATATTCACAAATTCAATACTCACTTTCCCTGGCTCCAAAGGAATATTGGAACATGTGCACTACATCCATTCAAGAACTTTAAGTCAGTCACAGAAACTATTTTCCCCCTCTGACAGAGATCAAGGAAGCTTTGTCAAGGGAACGAGGGTTTCTCTTTAAAAGCAGTTGCCTCATGAAGAAAACCAAAGAAGCTCAAGGTTTTATTTAAGCAAATCTATTTAATATGATGTGAAGGAGGGGGAAAAAAAGTACCAACAAAATGGCAACTTGTCATAGTGGTAATGCTTCCTATTTTTGTAGTTAAGGGAAGAGCTGTTTTTAAAAAATGTAAATGCTCTTCAGTTTAATGATGCTTTAGAGTCATCTGCGGAAGGAGAGCTTCAGTTTGTCTTTATACATAACAACAGATTGCTTTGAATATATTACTAATTATTAAAATAAGTCATTAGACCGAATTAATTCTACTGCCAAAATAATTAGCATGTATTCCAACATAAAAACTCCACGTGCATTCTACTGAATACTGCCAATAAATATGCTTGTTTCATAAAACCAGCTCTTGTCTACACAGAATTATGGTGCTTTACCAACGTACTTATTACTCCCAAACCTGCCCTGAAACCTTAAATAAATGAAAAGGACACAGCAGTGGAAAATTAACCAAGATTTTTACCCCTTCCCCTCATCTATCTTCTAAAAGTTCTATTAACTCTCCTTACAATATAAACTTAGACCCACCGTTTGCTAGAGTGATTCCCATAATCAACACTTGTAGAATCAGGCTATAGAGCTTTATCTAGACACTAAGTTACAGCTGCCTGCTCCGAGGCTTTAGAAGAAATCCCTTCTGCTCATCCTGCCAGGACTTACACAACGACAGCGCTTATGCCCCTCTTCCTCCCCCTCAAGCCTGTTCTTTGTCAGCAGACATTTCAATTGACCTGGGCACACAAAGGACAGTATTTTCCCTTTTCCTCATTCTTCTCCTGAATAATGCCCACACATTATTCCTGTTAACAAATACGCACCTTCCTCTCGCGTCTATCAAGGAGGAAACACAGAAGCAGGGGAACAATTTCGGAATCAGGGCACAAAGGAATTCTGTTCCTTCCAAAAAGGCAGCTTTGAAAGCCAGATCAGCATCCTTTGGCATTACTTGCGAAGTTCGGCATATCTGCTATCTCCATCATTTCCTCGGCAGCTGACGGCAGCCGTCGGCGAGGCTGACTCTCGGGTGCATCCCCTGGGGCTGCGGGCTGAGCGAGCGCAGCTCGCAGCCCCGGCAGTCCTGACTCAGGCAGGCGTGCGGCACGGCTGACGTGTGACCCCGCAGCCATTGGGCCCCGCGCTGGCGGGCGGGGAGCCGGCCCCGCTGCCGCAGCCGCTCCGGGGCCGCCGCCGCCCGGCCTCCGCAAGGCGCACAGCGCCGGACAGCTCAGCGCCACTGCCCCGCACAGCTCAGCGCCACTGCCCCGCACGGCCCCGCC
This sequence comes from Sylvia atricapilla, assembly GCF_009819655.1. Lineage (NCBI taxonomy): Eukaryota > Metazoa > Chordata > Aves > Passeriformes > Sylviidae > Sylvia > Sylvia atricapilla. Next base: position 8,927,635 of record NC_089145.1, read on the forward strand.
AGCGTCCCGGAAACCCTGCCTGCCCAACGCTGAAAGCCCATTCACCTCAGGCCATCAGCTGGTACAGCTTCTGACAACAGCGCAACCTCCGCTTTTAACTACAAGCACTCCCTTTTCCTGTTTAAGCTTTGCCCTTTTTCCAAGATGAAGCTAGGGAAAATGTACTATTCTTTGTAATAACTTAACCATCGTCAGTATCTAATTATATTAATCAGTATGTTTACCGATCAGAAATCACTGTGCATTTTCACATAAACAGGGCATCAAGGTGAGCCCACCAAGCACAAAAAGTGCTTAATACACGAGTCGGCAAAATTTTCTAAAGATTTTTTGGCGGGAGGATAACTAGGCACTATGAGACAGCTGTATTTAAATGATTCTTTTTAGAATGTCTGCAGGCTGTTTTAAGGAGTCACAATACACTGGAGGAATAGCTTAAAAGTAAGTCCTACAATAAATAACAATCAAGATGTCGTACATGATGCAAGTTGAAGAAATGAGGAGGACTGTTCAGCAAGTAACTGCTGTAATAACGAGGGAAGTCAGTAGGAAAAACAAGAGACTTGTGATTAGAAAGGCAGGAGAACATCGGCATTCCAGGCTGAAGAGTCAGCTCTTTCCACGTGGAAGGAAAATCTCTGCTTATACAATTTCAATTACCCGAACCACTGAATTTTCTCCTGGTTTTCGGGGTTTGTGATGGTTCACACAAACACCCTCTCCTTGCCCCAGGGGAAGAATAACCATCCATCTGCCTTGTAAACCATTTTTCCCCTTCAGTATAAGCCAGGGAAGACATGGCTATAATAAGCTGAATGACAAGCATGCTGGAAAAACCTCTCTCAGGCATTTTTTGCCTCTAATAGAACAGTCCCTCAGCAGCAAGAGAAAGTGCCCTGGTTCCCTAAATGGGGTCTCTTTTCCACAGCAGAATCAGGATGCGTTTTCTTCTTTACTCCTACATCAGATAGAAACAGCATGCCATGGATGGATTGGTTCCCAAATCCCACAAAACCACCCCTCAGGACAGGACAATCACCCATCAAAATCTTAAAGAGACACAGTCCAGAAACCACACTACTTGGGGCTCCCTGTAAGGAAGCCCTCAGAAAGAATCCTCACTGCTTAATTTGGGGGCTGCCACAGCCTCTTCCTTCAGCTCGAAGCAGAAACTCTGTCAACACTTTCCACCCTCAAAATTCTTTAATATTCACATAATTCTGGTCTTCAGTGGGTTCTCTCAACCATGAGTAATGTACTTCTTAGTAATGCAGTTCCATTTCAGGAAAGGATCTCATGAGTGGAATGTTCAGTTGCCAAAGGGATTTCTTAAAGCAGCAAGGACTTAACCTTTAGGAGGGAACACATTCACACCTTATGACTTCTATCCAGCTACCTAAACACAAGACCTTCCTAAAAGAAAGCTGGTTGCCTTCATTTATATACCGATTTCTGCTCCATTTTCAACATGGATGTTGAATAAAAATCAAACTAAGAAACTCAGAGTAATATTGTTGTCCTTAGAATTGGAAAGGATCTCCATTTATTAAAAAGAGCTTCAGAAGTTCAGATTCAAAAGAGCTGGGACCAAACACAAACTCTGTGTACCCATTAATCTCTGAGAATGGAAACTGTAAAGATACAAACAACGAAGAAAAAAGTTGTCCATCAAAAAACTCTAGTTCTGAGCATAATCATCTCTAAAGTGATTATGCCAAAAGTCCACCACAAATAACATGTGACAACATTTGGGAAAGGCAATTTGGATGCTGAAAAAGTTCAGGAGGATTTAGTGCATGGTTTTGCCCTGGAAGTTGCTACATTTCCTTTCTCAGCAGTGTCAGTAAGGTCAGTAAGCAGTGTCATTGCAGACACAAAGGATGTAAAAAAGGAAATAAAAACCCCAGTCCCCACAAGATCACCATACATTTGGTACCTTACAAAAGATTAACAGATTGGTGTTTTTGAGAGTTATCACTGAGTGCAGCCCATTTTTCTGGATTCCAGGACCAGCTCTTCCCAGCCCATCTCAGTTTCTCCTCAGGGCTTTCCATCCTGCTGCCTACAAAGCCCAGATGAGGACATTTTGATCTGCCAGTGCCAGGCTGAAATTAGGAGCAGCAATGTTTGCAGTGAACTGAAAGCAAGTGATGCACAGCATGACCTGAGCCCATGGAAAATCAGGCCTCATTATATTCATGCCATGCCTTGTACAGGCCTGTCCCATGCTGCAAAACGTTCAACTGCAGAGATCACAGGAAGAGAAATAAAACCTGTCCCACAGTGGAAAACAGAGTACACATTTTGATACCCTTCCACAGATGAGAAAGGGACTCTTCTGGGGACGCTTCATCTACTTTACAAAATGCTGAGACACGTGGCAAACTTCCATTCACAACCCATGAATGAATCCTCCCAGTCAGCAAAAATATTGGGAGGGGGGAAATCCCAGCATTTAGCATCTGCATAGTAACTTCTCATCTATGGACAAGATGGAAAAAGCAACTGAAAATTTTCTAAGATCCAAGAGTCAAAGAGTCAAGAATCAAAGCAGAGCCACACTTTGTTCATAAATGCAGTAGTGCAGGCAAGACTTTGCATCTAATAATATCTAATCAGAATGAACAAGTAACAAATTGTCAAAAGGGACTAAAACAGAAGGAGATTTAGAAAATTAAATCCAGGACAAATCTTACGGAAGAGGCAAATTTAAGACAAAAGTTTTTCACTACAACTCTAGAAAAAGCACTCAGTGCAAGAGAATCAAAGTCTTCCAACAACAAAAACTCCAACACTATAGAGAAATTACATGTGGGAAACTAATAGCTGATGAAAAAATTAATAAAAAGTACGGAACAGCAACACCTAAGAATGAAAATATGAATTCAGAGGCCATTTATTCAAACCTTCACCACTGTTAATTCAACATATGGCTCCAGAACATTTTCTTCCATCTTATTCAGGTATTTAAATAAAAAGCATCTGCAATCTTCTGTAATAGCATAGACAAACAAGACTGTTTTTAAGATTATTTAGTCATCTTTAACACCATATAAATTCATCCTGACAGGCTCTGCAGATTTATACCAGGGATCATATGCATTATATTTTTAGTCCTTCTTTTCCACATCTCTCCCTTCTGAGTTTACCATTGCATTGCCCATCTCAGAACAAGTAAGAAACAGGAGGAGGGAGAACAACAGCACGACTTGGCAGGTTTATAAAACTGGACACTCACCAAATCAGAGAGAAAAGGATACAATGCTGACCTGTACGAGGGTTCAGTCCATTCCCCTTTGGACAGCTCTGCCCCATGTCCTCGGCCCCAAACAGACCCATGACCTTCCCTGCTGCCACACAAGCCCTACACACAGGGCTGCTCACAGCCCTAGATTATGTTTTCTATGAGTCAAGAAAATTATCTAAGCTATTTTAAGAATGTTAAGGCTGGAGGATTAAACACTCCAAAGCACCAAGAAGTGACAAGCTAAGCATCTATCTCCTGTATTACTCCCTTGTTGAGATTATTTATTACAAAGCTCTTATTTCACCATTATGTTTTTCAAACCAGAAGTATTCTCTTCTTGATGATAACAAGGTGTATTTTGAGTAACACAAACAAGACTGGAGTACTCAAACCTTTTAATGTAACAATTCTAGTTATTACAACTTACGCTTCCAAATGCATTTTTCCCCCTCACACTGTGTATTTCACATAGACTTTCACTTGTCTGGAGGAAAAAGGGTCAATTAAGTCAGAAACTACTGTAATATGTCTATATTCAGCCACACAAAATCCAATTGTTTTGTTCAGGCTTTTGAATAAAGCACACCATTTTCCAATAACTAGATCCTCTGAAGTAATCAAGTATCTCAAAGGAATAAGGTAACAAAATACTTATCCTTATTTATCCCTTATTCTATTATGACCTCCAACTATTATTTAGAATGTCATTCTCAAAGATTTCCAAAAACACTTTATTTGGGGAAAAAATTAAAATGATCAGATGTAGCTTGAGTGTAATATCCCTAGCATACACATTAAGTTTCCATAAAAATGCTGTTCAGCATTGGAAACAAATTGTGTTTTGCCAGAAATACGTCCAATAGCTGCAATTATCTTTGAGGCATAGATTTCCTACCTTTTGATGTGTGACCCTTGAAATCAGATTGCATGAAACGATCAACAGCAGCTTTTCTGAAAAGCACAGGCCATGGGAGTCCTTGAGTTAACTCCTATCAGCATCAAATAATCTTTGCAGAAAGCTGCACAGCTTTTTATTGAAACATTTCCCCAAAATAGATAATCCACCCCAGACCACACATGGTCAGACATGTGTCCTGTTCCTCTGGGCTGGATTTACCCAGCTGCAGCTCCAGCTACCACACTTCATTTCAGACTTGTCCACTGACTACAGCTCATCACCATAATTTCTGTGACTGATCAAGAAGCCATTGTTTAACCTTTGGGTTTTCCCTGTCTCAGAAGACACTCAGCAGCTTCTGTACCTCCAGGAAAGACGTTGATTAGAGGCAATTCTGAACTGCTGACACCAGACTTGCAGTAGCTCCACTGCAAACCCTTTTGACCACACGATGCTGCTGGAGACTTGCGTTCCCAGCTCTCCCTGCTGTGGCAGAGCCATGTCCTTGACAGGTGACAAACAAGACCGTGTCCTTGGCAGGAGACAAAGCAGGCCCGTGTCCCCGGCTCCTTGCTGTTAAACCCTGAATTCGGTCACACGCAGAGCACCCGGGTGTCTGCCCGTGTCAGACCTCTCAGAGCGCAGCTGCTAACGAGCCCTTTTCAGTTCTAACAGCCCCATCGGGGCTGCTCTGTCCTGGGTCAGTTTTAGGATTATTCCAGATCGCCGGTGGTGGGAGGCTGGAGCTGAACCCCTGGTCTGGGCTCAGCAGGGAATCACTGCCCAGCCCCACTCCCACACACAGCCCCGTCCTACTCACTGCCTAGGCTGTGCCATGCTCAAATCCTAAAAACGGAGCAGCATCAGCCCTCCCCCAGACACCAGCACCCGAATAAAAACATCAGCTGTACAAAGCTACACTCCACAAACCCGCCGTGACCAGCAGCACCAGCCACCCTCTGCGGCTCTGCTTAACCACTCCATTATTCACAGCACTGGCCTCTCTTTACGTGGGTCTCCCCGTGAGCCTCTTAATTACTGCTGCATTCTTTTGTCCTGCCCTCTTGGATTTCTCACAGGCAGTCAAGAATTAATGGCAGGAAAATAACCCACAGTATTAATTGCCTACAGAACACTTTGGACGACACTCGAGTCTTAGTTTTTCTGCATCCATACAACCAAAATGTGAAATGATTTGCTGGTATTGAATATGCTCCTTAGCTCTTTTCCTATCATCTTGCCAGGAGGAAAGCTTGAATAACTAACAATTTTAGCTCGTTAACAGAGATGTTTCAGTTATATTTAGCACTTCTAAAAGGGCAAAGTACTTAAAAGATACACACTTATTTGGATGCTTAAAAATCTTTCCAGCAATATGTTTCTTCTCATACATTTGCAAGGTGACTAACTGCTTTGCTTAGTCCATTTTTGAACACTGTACGCTGGAAAAACACTAATTAATTTCACCATTTTGACAAACCAAGAAGCATTTAAAAAAAAAAAAACATTCTTACTGTGAGGGATGCAGGCAAAAGCAAGATATGACAAACAGCTTAACAAAGAAAGTGCAACAGAGTGTGATACTGGCATGCAAGCAACTCTTAGTTCTCACCATGGACAAGTTGCACATATTTTAGGGATGTTACTTCTAGCAAGCACCCCCAAAAATTCATATATTTGATCACTCAACCGGTGTTTTGATATGCATACAAGGAATTTAGTGATTTTTGGTTTGGGTTTTTTTTTTCTTTTTTTTTTTAAAGAAAAGGCTTAAAATGCAACCCATGGCAAAACAAATCTAAGCACAGATTAGGGAAGCTGACAAATCAGGTCAGAAAACACCTTTTAAAACAATTAAGAAGCGTTCCTTGTGAGAAGAATTACAACGTTTATGACAGGACTTGCCACAACCAGATACAGTAGCCTTTAGGATGGACTGTCAGTGTAGTTTTTGAGATGCAGTAGATGGGACACAGCACCTACCTTGAATGTTTACAAAGTTTACGTGGTCTATTATGCAATTTCCGATCCCAATTCTCTGGATCACTGGAGTTACTGTCATAAGGATGAGGCCGTCCTGCCATTCCACTGCCAGCTTCCTCACACTACTGCTCTGAAAAGCACACATGCAGCACTCACAACCTACATTAAGAGAGCAGTGTTTACCTTTAAGTAATGCCACACAGGAAAAAAAGTCAGACATGCAGAATTTAGTGTTGTTAGGTTTTGATTTTTTTAAATGCAGATTACAGAGAAATAGGATACACTGAAGCAGAAATTGCAGGACAATAATATTTTACACATTTTGCTGATACCTGCACTAAAAAGAGTGTTTTGTTATAAGAAATATAGTTCGATAAATGCTGGCAGGCAACTCCAATTTTGCAACAATTAAATTCACTGTGTCCAAACAGAAAAGTCACTGGTTATAAAACACAAGACAAACATAACGTGATTTTCTTTCACATGTACAAAGTTAATTCAAAGGAGGATCCCAAGTGGAGAACAGAGACCAACAGTTTTACAATTTGAATGGCTGACCAAGAGGAAAACGGAATTAACATTTATATCTGAGTCCTCAATCCAAAACAGAATCAACAGCAATCCTTAGAAACTCTTGACATGGCCCACTTTCACTGACTTTTGCAGGAAAGTCACAAAAGCTTAATAAAAAGAGATATAATAACTACCCTTGCCTAAGTGGGGTGTGATGTTATGTTCACCTCCCTTCAGAATTCTCTCAGAGATCAAGCCACCCTGTGCCTGTCAGCAGAGACAGCCAATCTCCAGAGACAGGTGTTCAATCATACCTCTAAGTGACACTCGTGGCAACAGAGCTGGATAATTCAGAGCAACCTGGTTACAAAAACGATAAAGCAGCCACAAGTGATCAGCTGATGAGTGCAAAACATCTGAAAAAAAAATTGAATTACAGACAGATAAACCTTCCAAACAACAGGAAGTCTATTATGTTTCTTTACAATTTTAAGGTACATATTGTAGAAACATCATCTCTCTACTTCATCCCACCCCTAACAGACTTGTATTACATTCAGTGAAACATCCTACGTGGAAGTGAGTCCCAAAGCAATTGAGACCTTTTTAAAACAAAGTTATTTCTCAAATTAACTGTCCTTTAAGTCATGGAAAATGGAATAGCTCTCCTGGCAAATTTAGATTCTCATATGGCTAAATTTAGACCCAAAAGTTTTTATTACAGGGGGAAGAAGAGAACAAGCTTCTTAAAAATGTTGGTTGCATCCAAGTTTTGCTTTCGTGTTCAGTTAAACCAAGCAAACAGGTTTAATTCAAAATATACAGTCTCCACCACAGGGTTGGGTCTTTTTCCTGTTACAGTTCCTATAATTATATGCACTTTGCTTGGAAAACTCCTATGCTCAGGTGTGTCCATACAGAGTCAGGAAAAGGAAAAAGCGTTTTATTTAAAATTACAGGAAATATTCAACTTTCTCATTAAAAAAAAAAAAGGAAAAAAAAAAAAAAAAAAAGAGCAAGCCCTGATAAGCATTTCATTGTGTATTACCTGGAAAGTCAGGTTAGCAAAGCACAGTCAGTGTGTGAGGATATTACACAGAGAAGGTTGTAGGATCTACACACATTTATCAGGGGAAACAAGGAGAATCCTACAACCTGTGTCAGAACAGAAAAAACATTATTAAGGAGACAAGCGGAAGGAAGGCTGGTTTCTAAATCCAGGAGCAGTCCTTCCCAGCTGAGGTGCAATACCATGCACACAGGCAGTACAAGAATAAAGACATTTTGTATCCTGAGTTGAAACAAACCGAGTTCATTAGACTGAGCTCTCCAGCCAGGTACACAGGGAGCCTTGCTATTCATGGCAACAACAGCGAGTGCCACACAGAGCCAGGAGCAGCCATGCCCCAGGGACACCACAGCTCCCACCTCTGCTGGGCCCTGCTTCCATCCCAGGCTTTGCCAAAGCACCACACGCTTCTTGACAAGCTGTTGTTTCTTTGCATGAACCCTCTCTTCCCTTCAGAACCATCTAAGAGATTTATAGACACCTCATCCTCTCAGGTACACACCAAAGCAGGTGTCTTAGGACAAAGAGGCACCCAGCACCCAGTTCTGACTCTTGGCATAGAGGCCAAGATTTGAATTTAGCATTTGTACTCAAAAGACGTGCAAAAGCAGCTGTTTTTATGAGAAATGCAGCTGCGAGGCCAATTTAAAGCCACTTCCTTAAATTGTCTCACACTCCCTGCCTTCTTATAAAGAAAATTCAACAGGAAGATGCAAGTCCACACACACTCCAAGGAAAAAGCCTGTTCAGAGCAGGATCAGCTCCTCCATGTGCTTTGCTCCATGCTTAAGCCCTTACAAACAATAGATGCTACAGAAGGACAGAAACAAACAAATGGAACTGCTTCCCATGAACAACAGCCTTCCCTTCTCCCAGCACACAGGGAACCCCAGCAGTGTCACTGCTGAAGTGCCAGGCTGGCACCCAACTCAGGACCAGAGCACAGCTACGAAAAGAAGGGAAACAATCCCAGGTGTCCAAAGCTACATCTTGTGAAACTTCTTGTTTAGTTCCAAGCATATCACAGTATGAACAGTCTTCCCTCCATCCTCCATCTCAACAATTAACACTTCTCTAAAAAACAATTTGCTGTAACACAGTCGATTTTTTCTCCTTAACCACTGCTGATAGCGCTTTTGTGCAGATTATAAATAAATGTACTTCTCAATTTTATTTTAAGTTTTAACAAACCTTTAAGGCTATAAGTAAGGAACTCTTTTGTTTTGCTCTGTTAAAAATAGTTTCTTTTCTCAGTTAGAAAATGCTGTATGAACTCTGTGAAGTAACTAACCAGTCATCTCGATTAATTTTTAAACACTTCTGCAAACACACTCTTTCCTGCAGCAGAAAAGAATGTTTCAGCTCTGGTTTGTTTTTTGGGGTTTCTCCCATGGATTCACACTGCAGGCAATAAACAAAGCACGTTTTGAGGAACATTCTGACACTGTGTTCTGACAAAAACAAAAACAATCCCTCCAAGAGTACCTGGCCCCAAATACTGTTCTAAGCCTTCCACGAAAACAAGGAAGACACCTGAAATGCTGATGAAAAGGCACTGGGAGTACATGAAATAAAGAATCAAATCCCAATACCCTCAGCAGATCACACAACAAAGTGGTTGACATTCTAATTAGCAATTCTCCAGGTGTAAAGAATGATTTCATACCCTTCTAGAGAAAGCAAATACTCCAGAGAATCATCACCGGGAATAATAGGAAATCAGGAAGCAGACTTTAATTTCCAAAGCTTTCAGCACAGACAGCTAGAACACTTCAGATTTGCTAACATCAACTTGAAGGCAGAATCATCACTAATTTATGAAAGTTGTAGGCTACTGAAATACAAAGGAATTGTAAGCACCCACTGCGTTTGAGAAGTTAAAAGTCGATGTGGTAGAGCCACCCCAGACATTGCAAAACACAGTAATTAACGTGTTTACAGCACTACTTAAAGAGCTCATGAAAGGATGTATCACCCACCAATTTGTGATAGATGTTGAACAGATTATTTTAAATAATACTTAAAGGATATTCAGTCCTGTGCCATGACAAAACAGAATGCACAAAAGCTGATGAGCAGATCGAGCAAGATTCAGACAACATCAGGTGCTGGACAGAAGTGGACATGCACTTTTGTGAAATGCAGGACTTGCATTTTTCAAGGCACTGCAGGCCAGCGGGGGGTAGAAAATGCTCTCTGGAAACCTTTCAGGAAAGAAGTACAGCTAATCAGAACCAACATCAATGCATTTCCAGCCAGCCAGTCACACTGTAATTGCTGAGAATACCTGCAGGCTGCAAAAATCTGGAGTCTTACTAAAAAAGATGATTACAATACCCTGCAATTTTGAGGCAGGGGGCCAAGATGTCTTCTGGCCGCCAGTTCATCAGGTAAAACAAAGACCTCCTGCTGAAATGGCTCCTGCTGTCAGTACCGAGGACGACATTCAAATTATTAACACGTAATACTTCAGGCATCTACTCAGCTCTGAGCTTTGGTCAGAAGCATTGCCAAAAGCAGGACAGGTTCCAGAGGTTCCTCTGCCCTAACCTGCTCCCTCAGAGAAGTGCACTGGAAAGGTGAACCAGGATAATCGGGAGGGACAAAACCCGGCATTAGTTGTGACAAAGAAACTCCAAGACTCAGATTAAATATTTAGACTTTCTGCAAGGGGTGACAGTCTGCTGTTCACTGCCTCTAGTCATCAAAGCACAAAAGCAGCAACAACAAAAAGGAACTTCCAAGTCAGATTTACTGGGAATGCAAGCACGGTGACATTACATCCTAATTAAGAAATACAGTTCAAAGGACACATGCTCATAATACAAACACCACATTCCATGGAAATCCATACCTGTCAAGTGAGTTTCTTGCAAACTAGTGCAGACATCAGTCACAATTCAGCCATATAAAACAGCTTTATAAACTATCATCACTGAAATATTATCAAACTGACACTGATTAAAGCACAGTTCAGAGACATCCTTTGCAATACAGGCTCAACATTAACATAGCAGGTCAGGATTAAAGCTCCTGAACTTTATGAGCAAGTAGGGGGAAAAAAAAAATTTAAAAAAAAACCCCTCAGCAGTCACAGGAAGCTGATGGCATTCTCACCTACAGCAGCATAAACAACAGATACCTAGTGACTAGCCTGCAAGCTTTAACTTTGCAATTGCTAAAGGAAAACCATGATAAAACAGCTGTTTGACATGAGAAGCCTAAAAGGCAAGAAGCAGATAACTCCCAGCTCCCCCTCTGTCTCAGGGCTCATTGTGTGAAACCTGCAGAAAGCCCAGTGAACGGGGCAACTTCTCCCTCCACAAGCAGAATCGTGGCTCTGAGTGCAGGGAAAGGAAGCAAACCCAACTCCTGGGCACTGCCACTGGCCCAGCCCTGGTGGCCTCCAGGACACGGAGAGCAGGCAGGCACAGGCCTCCTTCACACCAGGAGGAGAGGAAGGACACCAGAGCAGCACCCACACCTCCTGAAGGAACAAGCAAGGGCTGCACCCATGGCTGTACCCAGCAGTGACAACACATCTCAGTCTTTCACACCTGAAATGAAGTCTAAATTAGCTTTTACACATATTTTAAAGAGATACATACTTTCACTGATAAGCAACAGCACCAGGCCAAGATTTAAGCAAGGTTACTAAAGGAAAGCTGTGCTGAAAGGAACTGGCACAGAACGAGGTTCAGATTTTTGTCTATGAATACAGGACAAAGCAGCCCCAGCCTGAAGCACACACGCTGCAAAAACACACAGTTTATAACAGAGTGACAGAAAACCCAACAGTGATGACATCTGTTACTAATTTAACACACAATGTCATCCACACATCAGCTGTTCACCATTTTCAAATGCAATTGTGCCTAAAAGGAAAAGTGGGCTTCAAGAAGGAATTTAGTGTGGGATGTGAAAGCTGCTTTAGCTTGTTGTCTTTCTTAACCCCCGGGTTCCCTGGCATTAACACACAAACACAAACGTGCAGAAAACACTTCCCAGAGCAGCCTCAAACAGCACCATCTGCACAGAGGGCAACAACGAGCACAGGCAGGATGCACGATGGGGTTTGGAGACAGAAATGGTACAAATCCAGGGGTAACACTCAAAGGCTTTTGGCAATCTGGGGCTCGATAAGAAAAGAAAATAAAATCTCTGTGATGTTTTGCAAGAGACTCAGTCCAAGACACAGAGACCTGCCAACCACAGTACAACAGTTCCTTAACTACAGGGCAATGGATTAAAAAAAAAAGGGGAAAAAATCATCCAGTTCCTTTTGACTGTACTTGTGCTCAAGCTATAGGAATTCCAGGTATCCATGACATCAGATGATGCAGAGACACGTGTTTTAGATCAGAAAAAAGATAACGAGTGTGCACCACCAGGTTATGAACTCTGAATAGTGTGATAATTTGAATTGTTTCTCTGTGACACTGGGTTTCTCTGGCAAGCCTAGGAAGGAAAGAGAGCATCTTCCACGGAAAGGATCAACAAAGCTGAAGGTACAACAGAGCCAAGTACTCTTTAAATGAATCACTGAATTCGATTCGTGAGGAATATCGGCAAAGAGAAGTAAGGAGAACAGTGTCAACAGTCAAAAGGCGACTGAGAAGCCAGATTTTAAGCATGTACTCAAATTTGTGAGAGGCAGCCAACAATAAAGAACAAAAAGACACAAGGCTCAACCACTCCTTTGGACAAAGAGGCCAGACAAGTGACAGGAACAAACCTGGGAGAGGTCTATGATGGAGCTCGATCCAAATTCTGAAAGAAAAGGGTTCTAAAGTGACACATTGGATGGGACTAGAGATAAAGAGGAAAAAGACGCACACACAGTAGCTACAGACAAAAGTGAACATAAAGAAAAAAACTAATGACAGACAACTGCAACAAGTAATTCTACTATGATGGATTTATCATATAAACAGTTGATCTTTTCTGCAAATAAAACACGGTTACATAGAAAAAAAAATTATAGAGATACTGAATTACAGAGATACTGAAAATCGTTTGAGTGGGTAAATGACTGCTCAGGAATTACACGACGCCTGTCAGGCAGCCCTGAGCAACACCACTGTCTCTGTACGGGCCTCACAGCGACTGCAGGTGCTACCACGGAACAATACAAGACGAAAACCAGGAACTTCAGCCGTGCCATGACACAGAGCTGCCGAGGCGCGGGCAGACCTGTCTGCGGGGCTCTGGGGGGTGAGCAGACCGCAGCAGTCGGGGAGCTCCCGGAGCCGCCTCCTCAGGAGACGTTCCTCACTCACCTGGACGCGCTCCGCCGCCACCTGCCCCGCGCGACCCTGGGGGCTCGCACCGGGGGATCTCCGGGGATCCCTCCCAATCCTAAAGGCGCTGCAGCAGGGGAACCGGCGCCGGCCCGGCCGGCGGGAGCCCCGAGACAGCGCGCTGAAGGGTGCCAAGGGCCCGGCAGCCACCCCCGTCCGCCCGCACTCACCGGCTCCGGCGCGCTCGCCGCCCGCCGCCGCTCCGCCAGGCCCGGCTCCGCCGCCACCTCTCGCGAGATCCGCCCCCGCGCAGCGGAGGAGGCGGTGGCAGCGCCCGCATCTCGCGAGACTTGTGGGGCGGGGCGGGGCGCGCGCGGGACGCCGTTGCCAGGGAGCGGCCGGGGGCTCCGTGAGGGGCTGCGGCCGCGCCGGGGGAGGCGGCGAAAAACCCGCAGTCTGTGAATAAAAACCCGACGGAAAAATACCGCGGGGGATGAAATAAATTAGCAGAAACTGAAATCGCAACAAGTCGTGTAGAAACAAGACAAATCCCCCGCTCAGCCCTCCGCCGAGAGTGGGGGCGGCCGGTCTGAGGGGCCGGGGCGGTGCTGGAGAGCGAGCGCCGCCCGAAGGCCACGGGGAGCCCGGGTCCCGCCTGAGGAGCTGCGATCGCCCCCGAGCAACCGGGGTGTCCCCTGAGGAGCCGGGATCTCCCTTCAGGAGCCGGGATCTCCCCTCAGGAGGTGGGATCTCCCTTCTATAGCCGGGCTCCCTCTGTGGAGCCGGCATCTTCCCTGAAGAGCAGCGCTGAGGGGATGATAGCGGGCCAGCTGCCATATAATACAGTTTATAGCTAGGTGAGCTGACGTCTCTGATAATCTCGACCTTCGCCCTAAAACTGATTCCTGGTCTAAATTACAATGTTCGTACAGCCCTGTAGGAAATACGGAGTCTGTGTAGTCTGCAGCGTGTTTAGGAATACAATTAGTAGACGTGGCTGTTATTCCCTAAACCCTCAGCAGAACTATCCTGTCCCGCAGTTTAGGCATCCTGGGTGTACTGAAGTGTCACAGACCGCACTAAGCCCTTCCCACTCCTCATGCGACAGAGGAGGGAGAATAACCCAATACTGAGCCCCAGACAGATTCAGAGCTAAAGAAAACATTTGGGTTTGTTTTTTTTTTCCTAAAACATCCTCTGATGCATCATCATTAAATACAGGCAGGACTTGATTTTCTTACCAGGTGAAAGGAGTTTAGAACTCCTTAAGCACATTGGGGACAGGAGGGGAAGAGGGGGCAAGAGAGCGAGGACTTGTGCCTTTGCTATGTCCAAATGCCCCAAAAAGGACGGCAGCTTTGCTACAACAGCCAGGCAGCCGTGGATCTGTTAAATGAATTCTCTTTTCCATCGTTTAACAATGGCCAGAGAGACAAACCACACAGTTCTAGAAAGACAGCAGCAGAACAATGAGGGGCAAGCAGAAGGGACAAAAGCTGTCAGAATGTGCAAACAAGGCGAGATGTCACACATCCAGTGGTGAACTGGGCAACACCAAACGGGAGCATTTACAGTAAAGGTCAGGACATTTTAGAAAGCCAAATCAGTCAAAGAGCCAGCAGGAGGTTTTACCTACAGATCTCACAATCTGTCTTGTTTCTGTTCGACTTCTTGTGATTTTTGGCTTTGCTAAATTTTCACAAGCTTGTTGGTTTTTTGGTGTGTTTTTTTTGTTGTTGTTTTTGGTTGGGTTTTTGTTGTTGTTGTTGTGGTTTGTTTTTTTTTTTTTTTTTTTTTTTTTTGCATGTGCTGTTGTTTAACTTCCCCTGATGATCGATATTGATATTGGTGCTTTTTGTTTCAATGAGTCACCAGTGAGAGACACGATTGATTTTTACTGAGAATTCTATGAAAAACAGTGCATCTGCACAGGATAGGCCTTCAAGGACACAGGTCCTGGAAAAAAAAGCCCTTTGTCAGATTATAAAGCAAGGTGATCCTTCCTCTCTCCTCAACCCTAGTGAGGCCACATCTGGACTGGTTATTTGATATACCTTCATCATGCCTCCTTTTTTTTTTTTTTTTTCTTTTTTTTTTTTTTTTTTTTTTCTTTTTCTTTTCTGACTGCTGTTGTTACAGTTCATTATGATGAGATTTATTATCATATATAAGAGTTTCAGGGGCCCTGTAATTTCTCACCATCCTCTTTCTGGTCCCCTCAATCTATGAAAGAGAGGTGACCAAAACTGCACATTTGTCCAAGTGAAGATTACTCTTTGCATTTGTTGGCATTAAAATGTTTTTGATAACATACTCTGCCCCACACTGAACTTTTTGCTGTTTTAACTGCTGCTGCACTGATCAGAGGTTTAAGCTGAAAAGCTTAAAATCTACTTTCTAGATAATTAGTAATTATATTAATATTACATCTTATTTTCAATGGGCATTACCTAGCACTAGTTAATCTGCCACTGTACGGTCATGAAAAGTCATACTGTAAGTGTACAGAAAGTTTAAATATTTGTGTGATCATCATTCATCTATTGGACAGCTGAAGATTAGGAGGAATCGTTGTTTGGAGAATAGAATTTTTTGTTTAGATCAAAATGAAACAGGTTATGATTCTGGCACTTGAAAACTACAGTTTTTGCATTTTTGTCATTATTATAAGGGGACATAAATAGGTTTGTGCTAGGTAAACACCTTTTGTTTAACTACCACTGTGATTTTGTATGCAGGAAGAATGAAAGGAAAAATAAAAATTACTCTCATCATCACTTTGGTGCTTCTTTTGCTGTAATAAAATTAAATGGCCTAATAGTCTTACCCCAAATGCTGAATTATATCCAAACAGTCACAGGCCAGTCAGTTCTTATGCTTTAAAATAATGTCAAAGAGCTTTTGGTCCACTTTATTTGGCAGTATAGAAGTGAGACATAGGTACAAAAAAAATGCAGTTTTATTTATTGAAGTTAGCACAGATGCCTGATTAAAGAATAAATAGAAAGTGCACCTTTAGGCCTCGATCCTACAACCAGACAGTGGCACAGACCTCTTGTGCCACCTGCTCCCAACATCAGGGCCCCTGCATTGCTACAAGGATGGCTGGAAGGGTGGGCTGCAGGTCTCTAGTCACAAACACATCTCTAGCCCTCAGCAGGCTGCGTTTATATTGGTAGGGAGTTATTTGGAGGGGTTTCTGAGGCTCCCCGAGGTGTGCCAGACATCAAACAAACAAACCAGAGCCGGAGTGGGAGCATCCACACAGCCACTGGGGCTTGGAGCAGCAATTCATCTGGGGTTGAGCTCTGCCAGTGGCAGATTTGGAAGCACCCAACAGTATTCATGCTGGGAAAACCTTCTCATTCATCAGAAATGACTGAGGCTCCTGAGCACATAGACCATGCAGAGTAATTTTGTGTTTGCTACTTTTTAAAATCATTGCCATAATTGATTTTTCCCTATACAATTCTTACTGAGTCTTGCTTGGACTTCGAATGTATTCCAGCTAATGGTTCCTCTCCCAGGCAGATTGCTGCATGTTAATGGTTCTCATTCTGGAGGTCTGGAAAACTGAGATCCCAATTCTACCATAAACTGCATAAGGAAATGAGTAATTTTATTCATGAGAGCCACAAGCCTCACCAAAAAAATTACACATGAGGCCTAGCACAACATACAGAAGTTCAGAGACAGATAGCTTATAGAGAAAATGAGGGACAAAAAGTATATGTCACAAGATTTTTGTTTCAGTTGTAATTGTCTGTTGTAAAATCATTTCCCAGTTCTATAGTTAAGGCCATGCTTACATATGTGCTACCATCTCTGCTCCCACTGTTTCTGCACTTAATTAGAGGGTTTCATCTTTTGGAGTAGGTAACCAAACCTTCCCTTCATTTCTGTATTTTGCAAAATTCTTCAGCATTTGTTTTAATTTTATCCCTTTGTACTTTTATCTTAAGCTTTGCCTTCCTATCCTATTTCTTTTCTGTTTGCACTCTTTAATCCTAAATTGTTATCTTGCAGCTTTTGTTATGTAATTAATGCTTCTCTGATTTTAGGCCTTCTTCTGAAAACAGATGTGGGTTTAGTTTCTGTATTTCCATTGGTACTAAGTTAAACAAAGTTTAAGCCAAGGCCCTGTTCTGGAGACAGGCTCCCCTACATTGATTCCTTGCTGGTTAACAGTACAAGCAAGCCTAGTGATTACACACAAATACTGCCCGTGTCAGAGTTGGAGAACTGGCCTTAAGTGGTTTTTTTTCCATCTTTCTTACTGGTTTGGGTTTCATTTTCCTTTTATGCTGGCAATTTATAAGATACATCAGCCAAAAGGCACCTAGCAGTGGTCCTGGGTAGACTGTGAATACATTTTATTATGTGGTTGTGAAATATCTCACTCAGTGGGGCTACAACCTCGAACAGAGCTTTTAATCCTTACTGCAGCTGGAATAAATACGAATGAAATGCCCTACTTGATCAATGCTACACAGACACGTGCTCGCGTGGACGGACACAGCGCTCCGGCTACTCTCACTACGGCTTGGTTTTAAAGAGCACATCCATGTAAGCCTTGTCCAGATCCACGGATTTCTTCTGCACGGCCGCCCGCAGGTGCTCGGGGAGCAGCCGCCGGCCCAGCATCACGTCGTCCTTGCTGCGGGGCCTCTGGGCGCCCTCCAGGGCGCTGTGCACGTCCTGCAGCTTCATCTGCAGCCAGTCCTGCCTCTCCACCGCGTGCCGGTGCTCGCCCAGGTTGTGCATCAGCTGCATCTCGCTCACTGACCGCCTCCTGCAGCAAAAACAGAGCAAAGACAGAGGCCCGTGGCGGCCTTTCTGGGATTCCAGAAGCTGGCTCAAAGGTCCGGGTTTGGGAAATTTTGTAGGGAATCGCACAGTACAGAGCTGTAGAAGCTGCCTGGCTGATTTGTAAGGCATGGAATGACATCCGGAGAAGAGAGGGAGGGTGGATGGTGATTTGGTAATGGATATTAGTTCTATCAGTGAGAAGGCATCAAAAGTGGGAAGTAGTTCAGTTTTGTGACAATATTGTCCCTGTAATTTAGTTCAGCTGTTGTAGAGGAGCTTAGGGTTTAGACAATATTAGGTAAGTGATCAATGAAACTGACATTTCTTCAGTGGTAGTTTTCTGTGATCACTAGAGCTAAGGAAGCAGGATTCCCTGTGGATTTGTGTCTCAGCTGGTGGATGTTAGTGTCCAAGTGTGAGTTACAGCCTAGGTTCTCACAGTACAAAACATGGTCACCTGTGTAGACCCCCGAGACATGGAGCTTGTCCCATTTGAATAATAAGAGAAGATTTATACTTTCTTTTCTCCCTCTACTCAGCTGCCTGCTTTCAAAAAACATGTGAGAATTCAGTGTCTGAGGTCTCTGTAGCTGTTTCTAGAGGACAGAGTTGGGCCAGCTTGGCCAAAGGGTTCAAAAGCAGAGACAGAACTCACACACACATGCACAGACAAACCACCCACGTTCTCAGGAGCAGCAAAAGCCATCCAGTGTGAGATAATGTACTTACACCATTGGCCTTCCATCAGAGGTTGTAAAAAAGCACATGGCACATAAAATGATTGCAGCACGGGCCAGGTTTCTTATAGAAGTCATTTTGTCTACAAAGGTAGAAATTAACACATGAAAAGTCTGTAATTCAAGTTACTTCTGTTCTTTCCAAACGGATTTAAATTAGAAAAAAAATTTGAAAAACATCAGACTAGAGCTTTTGAATTTTATTTTTTTTTTTGTGAAACGGGTTAGAGCAAGGAATACAAATGACAGATCTACCTCTAATACTGATTTTGTGAGCAACTTATTGTTACTTTCTGGGCAATTTTGATCAGCTTTAGCTGGCCTGCACCACCACCACCTCCACCATCATCATTGTCATCATCATCTAGGTTGTCATCATCTACCTGTCTCTTGCACAATTGCATGAAAAGCACTATGTTCTTCCAATATCATTATTATTATTATTATTGTCATCACCATAATTATTATGACTTTGTAGCCTTCACGTCCAGTGGAATACTTGTGTATATCTATTCAAATGAAAAATTTTATAGAGTAAGACTTTCTCTATTTCTCCATTTCTTTTGCATACTCTTTAGAACGAAGAGGCTGACACTTGCCCTGACAATTTTGCATAGAGGCATAACTCTGCTGAGTTATGACAGTCCCTGTTGAGTTACAGAAGAGAAATCAGAATTAAGCCCCTAATTTTTTCAGGGATAATCCTGCATTTCCTGTGTGAATTCCGCTCTGATTTTTACATCATCATCAGAATTGCCATTTGGAATGTATTTAGAAAATATTTAGCACTGATGATGCTGCACCAGGCAGAAAGGACACAGTTCCAGTATCAGTTTCTAGCCTGAATTTCCAGCATTGGCTGGCAGAAAAGGCATCTTTCTGTTATCACTTAAGAAATTTGATACAGAGTAACTGAAAGCTAAGAGATATAACACTGCCATAAAAATGCCATTTTTTGCAATAGTTTCTGCAGCTTTGCTCTAGGTCAGAAAAGCAGTTATAACATGGTCTCTTACATGACAGTATCAATGAGGTCCTGGCAGTCCATCTAACCCAGGATTATAAATTCAGGACTTGAATTCACTTCAAGATATTGCTCATTCACTGTCTCTGAATTTTTCATTTCACAGATTTACTTCAGATAACAGAACAGTTTGATCTTACTAATATTCACTTATTTTTCAAGATAGTCTGAAAAGAAACTAACACAAAAATGGGTAAAGGATCAAAGATAAAATATTCTAATAAGTTTTCCAGAGAACTTGGAAAAAAGTAAAGTCTACTTACCAGATAGAATGTTAAAGAGATTTCTGGCTTGGGTATGTCAGCAGATGACTGTCTCTTGATGTCAAGTATATTTAAAGACCACTGAATTGGTTTAGTGGACCCCTTAAATGTGACTTGAAAATAGAGCTTCTAAGTACCTTGGAAGCCCTTTTATTGTCTCAGTTGATGTCACTGTCACACACACCCTCCTGACCCTCATGTACCCACCCTCAGATGCTTTCGTTGATTTGACATTTCATTTACAGGGTACAGAGGCCTCAACAGAAAGAAAGTCCTGGGAAGCTGTGAGGAAGTTTGACTTTTAAATTCAGAATTGTGCCCAAGATAACAGGAGCTCTGAAGCTGTTGGAAGGATTTGCAAAGAAAACTTCGGGTTGTTAAA
Source organism: Sylvia atricapilla (assembly GCF_009819655.1). NCBI lineage: Eukaryota > Metazoa > Chordata > Aves > Passeriformes > Sylviidae > Sylvia > Sylvia atricapilla. The sequence continues at coordinate 8,947,800 of NC_089145.1, forward strand.
TGCAGGCAGGTAAAATTTAAATGAGACACTAAGGTTAGTGATCTACAAAAGAAAGATTACAACTAAATATTTTCACAAAATACAGAGAAGATAATACTTATAATACTTGTGGGAAATCAGAATAGTCACTCAGGTCACATGCAAGGTTTCTTTGGGAAAGGAGCAGAAACTCTAAGAATTATATAGGATCAAATTTTTAATGACAAGCTGGTGCCACTTAAAAGTTGCTGAAATGGTGCTAGACTCTCACTGCTCTGTTCTACCTATATCTGTGAATAGCTCTGACTATTCTAAATGTGCTAAGTAGAATGAAGGCATTTGAGACAACTGAGATACGAGTTAGTACTTTTTAAATTTTAGGAAAGAAATATTGAATTCTGCCTGATTTCTAAGAAGTGGAATGTGTAAATCAGTAGTATTTTCCATATGCATGAAGAAAGATTATTTTTGCTGTAAGATACTTTTCCTGTATTAGATGCTTCATCTGACTTCCAGTGTATTTCTCCCAAAAAAACCCAAGCAAACATCCACAAAGAAAAACCAGTTTGCAGCTGCACATTGTAACCCAGAATTTGTAAGATATTATTGCTTTGCCATTAATGCTTTTTGCTTATTACATTTCTGATTCATTTCAGAAAGAGTTGTAAAATTACATGGGGAAAGGGAGGGAAGAACCAGAAACTCTGAAAAGCTCTAGAGATCTCATGGGTCCCTCAGTCTATAGATTAGTGAATAAAGTGAGAAGTAGTGAAGCAATTCACTTGAACAAGTTCAGAGAACAGAGTAAAGATAGCTCCCAGCATTATCTTGTCAGCTGGCAATATCCTTCCCTAAATGCAGCATACAGGGGTTTATGGGAATATGTTTTATTAGGAGATTTGGATCTCCGGGAAACACCAGGATATTAACCTGAAGGCTAAAACATGACTAAGCTATTATTAAAGGATATTCCCAGGTATAATGTGACTAAAAATGTACAGTGCAATGGTATGATAGGCGAAGATTTTAAAGTTTCCACACAGCTAGTAATGGAAAACTCTTTTTTTAGATTTTACTGTAACATATACAAAATCTTTAAGGAAACTCTCAAGGTATTTTTTTTTACAGAGGCCTGGCATTCATATGGAAGCTTTAGCATATGACAGCAAAGGCTGAAGTAAAGGGCAAGTGTTATAAAATTTAGTGTAATTTTTATTCAAAGGTAATGTTGGGTCAGACCTAAAATTTCAAACAAAGATGCCTTAACTGGATACCTTGAAAAAGATGCAGTTTATTTCAGGACAGTGAAGACACAAAAATAAAACGATTCAATATGTGCCCATTATTTGTAAACAAATAGAGCCTGTGATGGTAATTAAAGCAATTTTGCATGGCAGCTCAAAATTGGCATCGCTTTACATGCAGAAAAAAATAACCTACTTGATTTGGATTATTCTCCCTCATTTCCAGAAATTATGTCATTTGAAAATACAGCTGCTAATATGTTTCCAATGTCATCCCTATTTGCTAAACTTGGCATATTAAACGTGGGAATGACAGATAATGGCTCAAGTGAATATAGGAGGTTTTTACCACATACTGTAATTGTTTACACTTTTGTTTGGACACAGTGTATCCAGTGTTTAATGAGGAGCTGAAAATGATGTTGAGCTCTTTTAATGTTTCAGAGGATGATTCATGTTCAGATTCAATTTTTTCGCTGTTTTAAGCATCCTTTTAAAAATCCAGATCTCTTTTGGGCACTACTGAACTGATCCCAGGAAACAAGAGCTAACATCTGCTGAACTGCTGTTCAGTAAGAGGCTTAAGACTACCCAAATTTATAGACATTACCATGAAAAAGAAACAACAGATTGGAAAATTAAATACTATTGCTTCACTTTGAAAGGCATTTCATGATATTTTGTAGGTGTAAGACTGTGCACATAAATACAAAGGCAAAGTATGGATGAAAAAATCTGCAGGTTCTTAGGAATTTTTTGTGCCTACAATGAGACCTGACCCATGGAAGATAATTTTTGCTCCTCTTGGAATAAGAAGAGGGAAAACACAGTGGATTCTGAGTTTCCATATTCTGAGTGCAGCAGGCTAAGAATGAGCAGTGCAGGAATCAGTGGGTACAAGTGAACAGAGCAGACAGGAGAATATAAACCATTAAATGTTTCAGGCACCTGTCAGACAAAGGCAACTGATTCAGAAACTGGTTGCAAACTCTTGGTGTAGATGTTACAGTAGCAATACTGACATTTCTTCTCCTTTGGATGATGACAAAGGGAGCATGGGCACCTTTTAAGGCTGAAATATATTAACATTTAGAAGGTTTTAGTTCAATTATGTGACTATTTATTCATGCACAACAGCAAACTTTCTCAGGCTAGATCTAAGCTTGAGTAGGGCTTGAGCGTGTTCTCTCCTACCTCCACCTAAACTCACAGAACGCTATATGGAAATGAGGCAGTATAATAATATATTCTCAAAAGTTTATTACAAGTAAAGCTTCTCCATGCCAGGAGGCATTACAGACACCAGGCAGGGGCATGGCCCTTCTGAGCATGAGGGAGAGGCCTGAAAAACCAAAGTGCTGGAACCACCATGTTGGAGGGAAGAGCTGACCACAGCCTTTTCGTCTGATTGGAGTTTTTCTTGATCAGCCAGCAATCTACCCTTCCCTGACCTTCCCTTATGGATGGTGCAGATAGCTGAGCCAATTGGGCATGAAGAAATCTGTGTTGCTTTGTTTGCAGCTGGTGTGCCACTGACGTGGAATTTGTGCCGTTGGATGTAATCAGACTCCAGGGCTGAAAACAAGGGGAAAGCAATGAGACAGATTTTGCAGCCAGGTAGTTGAACGACGACCATAATATTATGTGGAAAATATTATTCCACATCCTGAAATTAAACCCATCCTGAGGTACATCACTGGAATATGGTTAGAGGACACAAAATTTTCTAGAATTGTACTGTTCAGTGGCTAAAGCACATTTTCAAAAATGAATGATGTCATCTGGTGTATTGATATTCCTACAGAATTCTACATTCTCTAGATTTAAGGTTTCAGTGCTGCAGTCAGATTCCTGCAGTGCTATTTCCAACAGCAGGTTTTTCCCATGTTGCTTGTTCCAGAGGGTAGTTGCAGATAAAATACTTTCTAACTGCAGCTATGGCTTAAAGAATATTAGTAGGTCATTGAGCAAGGGAATGAAGTAATTGATGACATACTGCATGATTGGTGAGGCAACTTTCTAAATCTGTCCAAGGAATGTTTCTGTCTTGACACAATGAAGAGCCAAAGTGACAGTCAGTAAACTCTTTAGAACTTACTTTGATTGACAAGATTCGTGGCTTTTCAAATACCACAGCAGCATGTCCCGTAATTTATGTAAGCAATGTTGGGTATCTTCAGGTGGGATTTGGCTTCATGCAGCCAGATGACGCTTCAACCCCATGACAGTTCCCAACCAAATAAAAAACAGCACAGGGATTTCTCGAAAGATCACCTATCATGGTTCTAGTTCATGTCCAAACTGCTTCATACAGTTTGGTTTTAGCAGCTACTGGCAACTATGCATTTGGATGTAATTGCTTAGCAGGGTATCTTTTCTCCAGTTACATAAAATCTTTCACTTGAGAATCACAGTATTCCCAAATGTCCCTCTTTCTTTCTGAGGAAAGTATATGCTGATGATGCTTTTTTCTAGGCTATGGGCATTTGGGCAAAGATGGATTAAATGTAAATATCACTGAAAGATCAGAGAGAGAACAGAGGCTGATAGATTCTAGCCCCACTCACCTGACTTTAAGTTCACCTGCTTACCTGGGGAGATGGACTGAACTCTGCCATGATAATTGTGATCCAGATTATTTACAGAGTTAAATAATTAAATTGAACACATGCAATGAATGGTCATTTCCTTTTGCCCTCAGTGTAACTCAGCCATGTCCAGTTTACCACAGAATTTCCCTATTGACCTATCATGGGCATGGCAGGCTTTGCTGATGGGATCAGGAATGCAGGAGTGCTTGCTCTCCACATGCCACCCTGTATGATGGCTGCCTAGAATGTCACAGAGCATTACATGGCTCTTTTGAAGACCAGATGGAGGCTCCTGCTTACCTCATCTCTCTCTCATGAGAAGAATCTGAAGCTTGGTGAAACAGCCCAGAGCAGCCTGGAGGAATGCTAAAATGGCTGTCAAAGGAAGTAATGAAGGAGAGCTACCTCTGTCTCTTCATATTTCACTGGTCAGAAACAAAAATGCTGTTGTACATCCTGAACAATAAGAAAAGCCATGGTTAGTTTCAACAAGTACATATTGGGACATTTTTAAAGTTCTGTTAGTGAATTATACACTAAATATGTAAGTATTTATAGAATTGCAAGTGAAAGACTAGGTTTTGATTTGGATTTTAAAGTTCTGGTGAGTGATTTTACAGTCAGTAATTAATAAATATTAGCCTTCATTACACTGAAACACCCTGCTGCCAATGCTCTGCTGAATTCAATGCTATAATGAACAATACAGTAATTTATGACCTTTTCCAGTAGATAGGAAGCTGGTACAATACTCAAAACCTGCTGTTGGATCATTGGGTTTTAGGAATAATACCAAACTGGATTATGCATGTGCATACTCACACACCTCTCTAGTCATATATAGGCCAGAATATTTCCAGGTCCTTGCTGGCTCTGAGTGCTTTTTGCAGGCCTGAGTTCCCTTCCAGTGCCATGCAGGGCACTTAGAGTTTTAACAAGGGCTCAGGTGCTTTTGTGTCGTCCCTGAAACTACCATGGCATCCCTGACAAGCCACACAAGGACACCACTTCTTGGAGCACAAGTAATCTCAGAGGGAAATGCATCTAATATTGAAACAGGGATGAGTCTAAAATCCACACCCATTCCTTGGCCAGTCTCAATCGCTTCACTCAAGACTTCAGGATTCAGGAACTTCTCTTCAGTAAAAATCTGCACACACAATCACATATATACGCATTCTATAAAATCAACATTTTAAAAGAATTTAGGACATCTACTATAAAAAGGTTTGAACAGTTAAATATTAGGAGCAGCAGATACCTGCAAGTGTCAGGTTTGACCTACCAAAACCATTGTAAGAATGATTGTGCCAGCTCTGTATAAAAACCCATGAAGACTCAGGATGATACCGGGTAAAACAGGGAAGGACTGCAGGTTTTATGCAGGTAGCCACATATTTTTCTATCCTTTCTCCTGAAAAGATATCTCAAGCTCATATTCCCATATTTTCTGCAGCCACTGCAGATGAGCAGATAGCACCCAAGCAAGCAACCTGCAGCCTGATGAAATCTCACAGGAATGACAAGGGAAATTCGCAAAAGAAGGGTGACATTTCAGACCTTTCCTGCAATCCAGTGGCTATCCTGAAAAAATCCTAGTCTACAGTCTACTGGAAAACTCATAAACACACAGAACTGGCATAAACCATTATTTGGGTTTTGAAAGAAAATACTGTGCTATGGGCTATGTAAATGTGCAAGGAGATGCAGACCCTCTAATAATGGTGATACTAAGAATGAAAAATATGTTGTATTTAATACAGAGCTTTTCATTATTTGAGCTATAAATTACAGCAAATAAAATGCTTTATATTATGTGTAAAAGACCTTATGTCAAAAAAAATCCCTTTTAATGAAAACTTCTAGGTAAATACTTATCAAAGATCAACTCCACAGATATATATTTAAACTTGATTTAAATTATATATATATGTATATAAACCCCAAGTTTCTTCCTTATAATCTCTTAATGTATTTTTACACATATTTATATTATTTGTTAGAAGGATAGCACTTTTTCTGTATTTTCCCTGCTTTATTTAATACAGCATTTTCTCTAAATTATTGGCTGAACTATTAGTATTTGTCAAAACCAAATTCTTAAACTGATAATTTTCTAATTTTAAATCCATGCATATTATTTTAATTATATATATTTTAAATCTTTCTGTGTTGATCAGAAATTCTCTCAAAACTAATATTTTTCCTAGTATCTCCTGAAATATCAGTACTAACATGAAAATCTAATGTTAATTCACACAATCTAGTTCACCAAGAAGTATAGCACCTTATATGAATGCTATACAGATTATCTCAATTTAAAATTGTTCATCCTTAACTGTGTTTTCTTTCCTTAGCCTCCACTGAAATCTATTCATAGGTTTTGTCTCCTTCCATATGACATTCAGGTTCTTCATCTTTATTTTCTCTGCGTTTTATAAAAGGCCTAGATCACCACTTGCATGCACTGCACATTGTCATTTTAATCTCTGCAGTTTGGACTAGGTAAATCAAAATTTGCTTAGCTTGCACTGAGCATGAATGGCAAACTAGAATGATGAGTAACTGAGGACCTAGCCCTGTATTCCTGCCCTTATTTTCTGTTATTCTTTTTTTTACACTGTGATATCCCTGTCTCATGGGATAGAGTAGTGAGGGTAAGAATGAACCAATTCTGCCCAAGCAATCACTTCATTTTCTATGGCTCCTAATCATTATTAAAATGGTCAGCCCTATAGAATCCAGTCCTTAAATTAATTTTTTCTGGGTAAACCTCTCTTCGGAACAGAGTTTTTCACCATAACTCAGATAACTTTCCTCCTATTGTCTCCTCTGCCCTCTTCTCACTGCCCACTACCTGAGCAAATAGCTGGTTCTCAATATTTAAGTAAAGATAACAATCACTATTTATACACAAATATTTATATCTAAAAAGCAGAATCCATAAGAAGCAGTCCAAACCCTATGCAATTCTTCCATAAACAGTCTCTTCTCTTCCTGTAAGTTGTACAATTTTGTGTGAATTCAAGATTGAGAATTTTGAGTACAGATTAGAGTTTTTCATTAATTCTGCACAATTACCTTCCTGTAGCTGTAACAGCTTCATAGTTTTACAGTGATCCTGCAAATGCATCTTAGAAACAGAGAATCATGTGAAGGGAGGATCCTAAGCCATGTTCCCTAGCAGTCTTGTGAAATTACAGAGCAAAATAATTTAAGCAATTGCTGCATTATTTTTCCCAAGATTAGTACCCCTTCTCCTCTTTCCAACATGAGCAAACCTAAAAGGAATCTCTGTGTATGTCTGTAATACGAATGACCTGAAAACCCAAGACATGCTCAGAAGCTGATAGGAAATAGGGCGTACTAATGTGCCAACAGATGCTGAGGTGGGCGTTCATCCTGGACCCCTGAATCTCTTCAGATCTGAGAGATCTATAGCCATTTGTGATGTATAAATTCACCTGGGGCACAGAGAAGGTGGCTTGAGCTGGATGTTGTTCTGTGCTGGCATCCACACTGTAACTGCAGGAATGGACTCTATAAATAGACCAACCCAGTTACCTTTTTCAGAACTTCAGGGATGGCTAATCCCCAAAATAGATGAATTACATAACTCTATTCTCTAAACATCCTCATTCACTCTGCAAATTGTGTTCTTTGCACACCACTTTAAAATTAGTGCATCCCTCTGGTTTACACTCAGCACTTGCTGGAGCAGCTTTTGGGTTGACACCAACTCAAAGGAGCAAATGCCAATTTTTAGCATCCGAAGATTTGGGCTTTGGTTGCAGATATTTTTGAAAGAACATTTAAAAAGAACAGCAGGTCTGAAATACCAGACTATAAAACTGACTCTAAAATGCAAATGGATAAGGTCAAAAAGGCACATTTTTGATGCACCAGACTGGGTGCACATGGTTGAGTTATATGAGGGGGAGCAAATATTCAAACAGAATGGTGCACATTTGTAAGACTGGCCTTGAATTTAAGGTTGTATGAGAAGTGCTTTTTGCTCTGGAAAACATTAGTATTTAGCAAGCATCATATACTTAAAAGGAAGTTTTCATTTGGGAGCTCTGAAATCTGTCCTTAAAGGAGCCACTGAACCTAGAGCATACTGAGTGAAAAAGATGTTCTTGGATCAAAGTCTAACTCTAAAACTCTCAGGGCCTTCCACAGTGGAGCTGTGGTTGGAAGTGGTTGCAAAGAGAATACTCCAGGAGTCTTTAATGCTTCCAAATATATGTCCAGTTTCTGTCTCCTCAGGCTGAGCAATCACAGTGGCCCAGCACTCTGATTAATGTAAAGAGGAGACAGTGCATTGGAATGGACAGACCTATGGACATGCTCAAATATGACCTCATCACACTGAGGACATCCTTGGAGAACAGTATCCTTCTGGAAAGGGTGCCCTACAGCTGTGTAATCACTAATGCCACAACAGGTCTCTTGCTCGTGGTAATTCTCATCAAACAAAACCAGGAAGAGCTATGTGCACAAATCTCAAAGCTGAAATCTGCCTGCAATATTAGGAAGTATCACCCAAGGGTCCCTGCAGCACTCCTGGGAGTGGAGATGCCTTTCCATGGTGTCATGGTTGTGGAGATCAAAAGCTGACCTGGTTTGGTGTGAGAAGTGGCATTCCAGCCATGGGGCTGCCAGTCTATCGCTGCTCTGTTATGTAACCTGTGCCAGCTTTTGGCACGAGGGACCTGACATCTGTGAGAGGCAGAGATTCCCCCCCTCTACCAGGGCTGCAACCTCATCCTGTCTTCCCTGTATTGATCTTCACAGAGGAGTTATACAAAATTTGCAGGCTGGACTTTCAAGCTTCCTGGGTGTTACTAGGTTTTCACTTTATCTATGTCTTATGGTTTGTGCTCTGCAGACACACTTCTTTTCTTCCCATCAGCCTTCACTTTTTTATCCCTTTCTGTTTAGGTTCTTTCTGGGATTTTTATTCCTAATTTATAATCAGCCCTATGGAACCCTACATACCATATTTCTAGAGAAGTATGAATAGATATTGTTCTGCTTAATTTATAACTCTGTTCTTTTGAAGCATGATGTAAAAACTCTTCGCAAAACTGTGAACACTGCTTGGAATGATTGTCATTTTTTGGATTTCTGGAGTGTCTCACACTGACAGCTGTTATTTCTAGTGCCAATCCCACCTCCATGTAATAAAACACTTCTCGGTATTATCTCACTGCACAAGTATGATAAATACTTTGTCACAGGCATTTACTTGCATCCTAGTCCTCCTGTGATGGTGAGACACAGGTGTTAGCTCAGCTTCTGTGCCTGCAGTGCAAATAGCATTAGACTAACTAGCTGATGATATCACATCAACATTCTGCATTTCCGCAGAAATTTCTCACATATTTATTCCTTTGAGTACAGACCATAAAAAATGCAAGGGCATTTCAAATTTATCAGTGTTCAGAAGAGACCACAGTCCACGTAACATCTTTAAAAGAGGAGTCTTTCAGCTAGCTCATGTTTCACAGAAACACTTAAATGCTCAGATGTCCTGCTCAAAGCAAGGTCAACAATTAATTCAGACCCAGCATGCTTTATTCAGTTGGGTCTTGAAAATCTGCAAAGAAAAAAATCCTGGAAGCTTTCTGGGCAATTTGTCTAACTACTTTTTAGGCAAATATTTTTTTTTTTCTTAGAATCTTCCATACTTGAAGCAGGAGTGCTCTTTCCTGCCAGTCCTTGCCCAGCCTTTACTATTGCAAGGTTAATATCTTGCACTAGTCCAGCCCAAGCTGTGACTGTACAGGAACACTGTAAATGTTTGACCTGCAGTTTCTGGGCTCATCCTTCTTGAAGGAAAGAGAAAAAACATGTGAAAGTCATGCAAACGACTCAGATCACAGTTTCCACCACGTCTCTGAAGCAATTGTTTTTTTTAAAAAGGATTTTAGGCTGAGGTAGTTACATAGCAGCTTCCAATGAAAAACACAAAGCAAGGGAGAAAATAAAACAAACATCATGTTTAAAGATATATAGAGTGAGGTTGATTGAAAATAATAAAGTTTCAGCTGTACAAAGGAAACTGAACTAGGCATTTCAAATGCTCTTAATTATAAGCCAAGTGATGCAGTGACTAGGGAAAGAAACAAGTTTTGTAAGGTAGAGGATCTTCAGATCTTAGTTTTGTTTGCACTAAGCAAAACATTGAATAGAAATAGCCTCTGTTGCAGGGAACAGTGAGAAGGTTGTATCACTCTTTGAAAAAGGCTCCTCGGGTGATCTGGTGTATTATACAACACTAAGATTTATTTAGGTACACTGGTTGCCTGAATAATTAAAATGGAAAGTACTGCGAGAATAACCAGCATAAACAAAGAAGTTCCTGCCTCACTCATCTCTCAGAATTGTTTGAACATGCAAAAAAGTGGTAAACAGAGAAGATGGATCTTGAGGACGACCTGATTTAGAAATTTCTGTATTCCTAAGAATATCACATGTCAAGAGATATCATCCACCAGTGCATGAGTTTCCCACAAGGATTTTGTCCCCTCACTTTCTGTTTCCATCAGAAAAGGAATCCAGATATGGAAAAAAATATTTATGTGAAAGTATTTATGTAAAGAACATTTGTGCATTTAAATAGCTTTCCCATCAATGTGGGAAATTTTACCTCATTTAGAATTTTTATCAGACATTCCTCTGGCTATAAGTTGGCTTTGGCAAGTTTCATAGAAAATTATTGCAGCTCAAGGACTTTCAGCAAGCACTGGCAAAACATTCAAATACAAAAGCTTTTGAAAATCTGATGCATTTGCAGCATCTCAACAACAAGTGTCCCATTATAATTAAAATGATGCCATTAGTCATGAATATTTGCAATCAAGGGCGGATCTGCTGAGATGGAGGTATCACAAAGGTCATTTTTTGCCTAACACGCACTTTTCTTGCCTCATCTTATCATTACATCTGTACATTCTAATTGATTTCTCCAGATATCTGTCTCAGAACCAGAAAAACAAAGCTAAAGTACAGAAGATTATGCGGGAGGAGGTGTCATTTGAATTTATCACCCCAAATCACACACGCAACAAGGAGAAGCAGCCCTTTACAATGTTCTCTCTGTGCTCAGTGTATGCACGCAAGGCATGAAATGTTGAATAATTCAGTTTGCTGACCTGAAACAGCTGTGACAAGGCTTCCAAGACTTCTGTGGCAGTGGCTTTCCTTCAGTGTCAATTCAATGGACCAGATTTTCCTAGGTGGTTCTTGAAAACAGACTGCCAGGGTGTTGGGATTTCTATTGGTGCAGTTTCAAAAGCACAGACTCTCAGGCGAGGTTCCTCTGAGAGCAGTGCTCCCACAAGCCAAACGTTCTTGCTGGGGAATGCTCTCTGTGCCAGTGATCTCAGAAGGAGCGCCTGACCTACACATCAAACTCCCCAGCTCCCAACTTTCTGTTTGGAGAGGCAAGCAGGTATTCCCTGGTAAAGACAGTACTTTAAATGCTGGAGAGGCAGGGATGCACAGCAGGAAGCTCAGCCTCAGCAAAGAAAGTTTTTTATTAAATCCTTGTATCTCATGTGAGTGTATTGACATCATCAACGGACTCACATTTTGTTCAAAACCACATAAGTTTAAATTAAAAAAAAAAAAGGTCTGTAAATTGTGTCCCTGAAGAGGTGGTGACATTTTAGGGAGGCCATGGGTTTCTAAGAGACTTCCTCTTACTGTTATAGGGATAAGATTTTGAACTTAGGGTTTAACTGATGTTTGGCCTGAGGACCTTCTTTTCTGTGGTTGTTTCTTTTGATGACATCCACAATAAAAGATACAAGAGTCTCATGTGCTACCAGCAAGGATAGGGGTTTACTTGCTGGGGAAATGAGAAAGAATGGTAAGAATCTTGAGGGAAAATTGCTTAGCAGCTTTACACAGATACTCTTCAATTCTTGAATATATTAGAAAGATATTTTTCTTTTACTGCTGCCCTCTCCTGGACACGGGGGACAAGCAGGTGCACAATGAATGTGTTTTCTTCTGCTAGTGAAACAAATAATATTGGATTCCTTATTCATGTCTTTGAGAAACAAGTCTCTCACATTTGTGAGAAGAAAATAGATAGCCAAAACCCCTATTCCTAAGAGAAAAAAACCTGAACATTTTGCTGTTCAAATAATACAGAATGTAGAATTATAGAATCATAGTGTGGATTGGGTTGGAAGGGACCTTTAAAGGTCTCTAATCCAAGAGTCCAGCCAAGGACAGTGGCACTTTCCACTATCACAGGTTGTTCAATGCCCCATCCAGCCTGGTCCTGAACACTTCCAGAGGTGGGGCAGCACCAGCTTCTTTTGGCAACCTGTGCCAGTGCCTCACCAACTTCACAGGAAGGGGTTTCTTCCTAATATCCAATCTAAACCTGCCCTTTTTTAGTTTGATGCCATTTTCCTGTGTCCTGTAATTAGTCTTTCTCCATCTTTCTTGCAGGGTCCCTTCCAGGCTGCAAGAGTCCCTTGGCAGGCTGCAAGGAGATCACCCCAAAGGGTGATCTTCTCCAGGGACTTGAGAATTTGGACAGTTCTTAAATTGGGATTCTGAACAATCTCAGTTCCTTTCCTCATAGGACTGATGCTCCATCTCTCTGGTCACCTTGGTGACCTCTCTCTGGGCTGGCTGCAATGGCTCCATGTCCTTCCAGTGCTGGGACCCCGGAGCTGGCTGCTGGTCTCCAGCTGGGGTGTCACCAGAGCAGGATCACCTCACTCAGCCTGCTGCCCACGCTGCTTTTGCTGCAGCCCAGGTGTGACAGAACCTTTCCACAGTCACGGTGGTAACAGAGAGAAACTGGGCCAAGTTTACCCTGCAGTAATCCTGATGAAGTCAATGAACTGTGGTTGCACAAAGGCTCAATCTGGACTGTGGTGTAGCTGATTTCTTGTTCAATTGAAGGGTTGACAGGTGAACTCCTACAGATTTAGAAAGAATGCTTCAGGATGTTACCACCTTCCTGTTGACTTCTCCTCCAGCTAGGTCACTACAACAAATATTGAGCTGCATGAATTGGGCATATGAGTATTTCTAATTAGCTGCAGAGCAAAGACTGAAAGGTTCCTGGACAGAAAAAAAAACACAGCAGAAACTGGGTCTATATGAAACAATTTGTAAGTATTTGAGAGAAATCAGATATAAGAAGCAAGATGTAGTGGTAGTGATTCACACAGTATCTTACTTACACAATAGCACTTACATTGGTATTCTGATGCAGTAAGTAAGTCTTAACCTTGGAAATCAGCTATCTCTAAGATCTGTTCAGTCTGAAAACAGACTGTGCCAAACTGTTCCGAATTCAGAACTGTCACGTGGTTTTCATAAAAATATAACTTTTAATCCTTTTAAAGCATGCAATTAACAAGCTTTTGAAAAGGTTTTTACTCCACTTTCTTAAGACTTGAGCTATATAACTTGATCCAATGTAGAAGACTTGAGAGTCTCTGATCTATGTTAATTTTCCGACTTTCTTCTTAGTTCCCCCTTAGTTCCAGTATAAAAATCATCCCCCAAAACCTAAGGCATGCAGAAATTAAGTACCTTGACCTTGACAGATTTTTGTTTCCCAATGAGAATAAAATTTTAGTTAGCATATCATTGTGCTGGTTTCAGCTGGGGTAGACTTAATTTTCTTTGCTGTGGCTGATGCTGGTCTATGTTTGGATTTGTGCTGAACACAGGGCTGATAATACAGAGATGTTTTTGTTATTGCTGAGCAGGGCTTGCACAGAGCCAATGCCTTCTCAGCTTTTTGTGAACTATGCTGGTGACGGAGCTGGGGGTGCCTGGGAGGGGACACAGCCAGGACAGGTGACCCCAGCTGACCAAAGGGAGAGTCCAGACCATGGGACATTATGCTCAGTGTATAAATTGAGGGTAAGAACGAGGAAGAGGGGGACATTTGGAGTGGTGGTGTTTGTCCTTCCCAAGTCACCGTTACTCATGACAGAGCCCTGCTCTCCTGGAGAAGGCTGAACTCCTGCCTTCCCTTGGAAAACAATTAATTAATTCCTTGTTTTGCTTTGCTTGTGTGCATGGCTTTTGCTTTCCCCATTAAACTGTCCTCATCTCAGCCCATGAGTTTTGTGGCTTTTGCCCTTCTGATTTTTCCTTCCTGATCCCACTGGCGTGGGAATGAGCAAGGAGCTGTGTGGGGCTGGGGTTAAACCATGACAAACCTTTCTGTTGATTTCCTTGTGGAGAGCCACATATATCCTAAAGGATATAATCTGGTCCTTAGAAAATCATAGAATATCCTGGGTTGGAAGGGACCATAAAGATCATCAAATTCCATCCTGTCTGCCACGGGCAGAGGCACCTTCCACTAGATCACATTGTTCAGAGGCCCATCCAGCCTGGCCTGGAACACTTCCTGGGATGAGGCAGCACCAACTTCTCTGGGAAACCTGTACCAGCACCTCACCACCCTCACAGGAAGGAATTTCTTTGTAATATCTAACCTAAACCTACTCTCTTTCAGCTTGAAGCCACTCCCTCTTGTTCTGCCTCTACATGCTCTTGAAATAGTCCCTTCCAATCTGTCTTGTAGGCTCCCCTCAGATACTGGAAGTCCTTGGTTTCAGCGTTCTTCTGGTATCTTTAGACCTGAAATTGTCCTTCAAATGTGTAATTATCCTTCAAGCAAATTTCAACTGCCATCCCAGAAAAGGCTTAAACTTCCTCCAGCGTTCAGAGGAATTTTGTTCTCTGCTAGAATTACAAGGAGTGGGCACAGGTGCATTTTGTGATGTTTTGTCAGGTGACGTTTGTTCCTAGTGCAGGAAGTTAAATCCAGTTGAGCCACATATTGAGCCATACCTTCAATCCTCTGCAGCTGCTGTGTGCAGGTCACACGATTTCCAGGCACTAAGTCTGAAAGAAAAAGAAATCCATGACCACTTAGATCTTATCTTCCTTTGCAAATACTTAGGAAGCATTAGAAGTACAAAGTGTAAGAAGTATTGTAATAATCAAATTAAGACCTTTCCCACCTTAAGATTACTACAGTACTTTGTGATGGCAGAAAAGGAGATACTGACATCCCAGAGAATGGAAACAAGAGGCTCAATAATTCACCCCCTTGGTTTAGAGGAATCTTCATAACCACTGAGAATTGCTGTATCAGTATCAGTGGGAATACACTGAATTTATAAAGCAGAATGGAATGCCATAAAATATGTAAGTCATAAAATATGACTCTAAGGCATCTCTGCATTGCTAGGTGAAGCTGCAAAAGCAATTAAAGCTTAATTAAATAATCCAGCTATTTAATAAAAGAAGCATGATGAAGGCCTGGCGGCATGAGCTTCACCATGGCCTGGTAGCTAAAATTAAAAAAAGCTCTCTGCAGATGTTCTTATTGATACCACTTTGGCTTGAGCCAATCATATATAGTTGCTGTGGATGGGCCTACCCAGCTGAAATGACTCTTTCTCTGGGCTGGATAGGTGCAGGTAACTGGCTAATTGCAAATCTCAAACAGCATTGTAATCGTTTCAGAGTCTTTGTTATATTGGGAATATTTATCAAAAGTATATTGAACATATTTCTGAAAGCCTCTAGAACTCTGAAAGAAAACATGATTAATTAAGGGATTGGTATGGGTTTATGCTACAGTTTATGTTATTTGCCTCTAGATGGTGCTCTCACGTTGAGATTAAACAATCCCATCAGCTTTTTATTACAGCTCTCAAAATTACTTGAATAATAGCTAAACATTTCTCTCGAAGTCAAAATTGTCAACATTTTCAAAAGAGCAAGGAAAAAAACTTGCTGGAATGCATACAAGAGTACCATATGATAGTTTCAGGTAAGTGATGTCCCCCAGATGGCTTAAGGAAGGGATTTTAATTCTAGGAAAATCAGCACTAGAGCCACACAATACTCCATAAAAAGGTAAAAAATCTAGAAAATTTTAAAGCATTTCTCAAATAATATCTGTGTAGTTAAATAACATAATTCCAAATGGGTGATCATCCGGCTTTACAAATTGGAAAACAAAGGCAAATGGATTTAGCAGTGAAGCTCAACTTTTTATTGTAAGAACAAACCCCACTGTTCCCTCTGTGGTTTGTGCATATTTCTACTCACCATTCTCCTTCACATGATGCAAACATTATGCCAGAAAGTTGAGGTGATTTGTGTGTCTCAGAGATTTCTCACCATGTCCATAGTCTTTGAGCAGGAGGCAAATTTTTACATCATTTTTAAGTTGTGTGAATTCTTCTGGACCCTTTTCTATTTTCAACAGGCAAGTCACCTTACTCTTGCACATTCCTTTCCAGGTGTCCTTCAGCAGTTAAAAGGCTCTCTCTTGGTCCCACCAGTTGCTTCTTAATTCCTCTGCCACATGTAGCTGTGACACACACAGGAGCATTGTGGTTAACAATGAAACAGAGGAAGATTGTGGAGGCCAGCACGGCTTTGCTGGCAAGTCTGATATTTAAATTGACTCTTAGGGTGTGAGTAGTTTTGCCTGCTCTTTGTAGTTACTTAATATCCATCCTAATTTTTTTTTTTGCCCTCTCAGCCCTTTAGAGACAATTATGCAGGGTTCATCTGGTTCCTTTCCTTCTAGGCCCATGTTAGATTAAGCCCTATTGAGACACACTGTTCTTTATTCCTTTGCTTCCTTTCCTTGAGTTTAAGCTTCTGTTCATACCAGCTGTTCCAGTTCTAGGTAAAATGGAACACCCAATTGCTCATGATGAAGATCAGGATGTGGCTGTCACTGTTCCCACACATAAAGACTCTATTTGTTTCCAGGCAGCACAAGATCAGAGTTGTACATTATACAAAGCTGGCATTTACTATGCCCTTTACCTTTAACACACAAATGCTTTGAACAAAAAGCGACAGAGACTCCAGTCTGTGCTAACCCTGGTTAATAAAGAAAAGAAAGCTGAAACTTTGAGATTGCAATGTGAGAGATTCTGGAAAACACTGTATGTATGAAGTGTTGTTTCCTGACAGAAGTCCAGGCCTACAGAGAGAATGCTTAAGAGTATTCGTTCCCTGTGCCTCTAGGATTGAATTTTTTTCCGGCATGACTTGACATTAGGAATAATTTAACTTCTGTTCTCTAGGATCTGCTCCACTAGCCACTTCTCAAACAAATAGCTTTACAGAAAATCATGAAATCATTGTAGGATATCCTGAGCTGGATCAAGATCATCAAGTTCAAGCTCTGGAATTTTGCCTTCAATAATTCAAAATACGAAATCACTCAACACAGTAGAATTGTAAAAGCATTCCCAGCAAAACCCCAGACAAAGTTGTGGTGCAAGGAAAAACTGTATGATTTTTACAAACACGAAAGACATCTCCTTAAATCAATGTTTTTTGTCTTTCAAAATTCAGATGTGCCAGGAACACAGTGTACACAGAATTGTGAAAATGCATGCTCCAATATTAATATTCAGTAGTGACTTTAATGTTGGAGCAGCTGCTACTCTGAATTCTTTGTTTGAAAAGAAAAATCAAATGGAAGGTACAAGTCTATTGAAACATTTCCTCTCCTCATATAGTCTTGTATGTAGAATTATAGATATAATTAAGTAAGAAGTATTTTTTAATAAAGCTTCGCTAGGAATAAGGAGTACAGCTGAGATTAATTTTTTTTAAGAGGAATGTCTTTAGCATACAACATATTGCAGTATCCTCCATAACAGAAATTTTATTAATCTTTCAAAAATGGTAGAACTGAGGTGGCAGACACCGCTTATATGCAGACATTGTGCAGAGGGAGAGAGCAGGGAGAAAGGGAGCAGAGGTGAGAGTGAAATGCCAGGAGAAGACTGACTGTGCCCTGCCCTTGCACTCCCCATCCAAGCTGGCAGGTACAGAGCTGCAATCCCCTCTCTGTGGCAAAGGTGTGAAGCAAGCACAGAGCTCCCACACAGAGCAATCATGGGCACAGGGGTGTTCATGAGTTGGAGGTTTCAGCTGCAGCAAACACGGGGTCCATGAGCCTCTGTCACACAGACAGAAAGCATTAATGAGCAAACCTCAGCCAGAGCTGCTCCTCCAGCTCCTTGCCTTGAGGGATCACATTGTGCAAAATGTGCACCTCCCTCTCGGTCAGGGCACTGTGGTTGGTGCTGCCAGGGGCGGTTTCTGGTGGGTAGCTGCTGTTAGGCTAATGAGGTGGTTTGAAGGCAGAGGGAACGAAGGAGCTGAGGCCTGCAAACCATGTCAAGCATTGTATGAACATGCTTTATGACATGCATAGTCATTTTCTGAGTCAGCTTTGTGAATTGAAAGACATTTCTTTCCTCCTTTCTAAGAATGAGCTTCATTGTTTCCCTGAGAAGCATAACCTTAGTTTAGCATGACTCATACAAATACTCGTGTATCCATTTCTGTGGATTCTATTTTCTAGGGTCAATAGACAGTACAGAACACTTATTGTCATTACCATTGAGTTTTTCATCAGTAACAATCCCACACATAAACTTTGCTCTGCTTGTGGGTAGCTCATCATGAATATGACATGATATTCCCTTCTGTGGATGGCTTTATTAAGTATACAATTTCTGGTCCACAATAAGTAAAATGGAGCAAAATGAATCAAAGAAAACTGACATTTCAGCTGTTTTTCTGCTCTCTGGACAAAACCTGCCCCGCACTGTCACTGTTTGCTGGGAGACAGTAAATGTTTTCAAAGAGTCGCCTTTCAGACTGAGGCAAACAAAAAATACATGTCTTGAGTGAGAGGACACAAGGTCAGTTTTGATCCCACAGAGCAGAACCAACTCAATTGCCCCACTATCTCTACAAAAGAGTCCTTAAACTACTACAATTCTTGAATAAGTGTGCTACACATATTTCCTTATTCTAAATGCAACTTCTCTCCAAGGCTGCAGGAATTTCAGCTGCAGCCTTTCCATGTTTTCAGCTTATTAGGATTCCTGGCTACATTTGCTGAAGACTTTAGATAAACCTAATGCTATAATATTTTTATATGTATGTAGGACAGAGTCAGATTCAGTTTGGTTTAGAAAGAAGAGCAGCAACTGTGGGTTTAGCAGCCTGAATCTCATTCTTCCCAGGCTGCTTGGCCTTCAGCTGTGAAATTTTCTGTACCTCAGCTTCACTACAAGTAAAACTGAAATATGAGCCTCATGCTGTTGAGTCGAAGGAACCAAAACACACTAGAAAAGATAAACATTTGCAAGCAGGTATGTGCTGGCCATTGGAATGAAGTACACTCTCCTCAACCTGTGATCCTGGTTCAGCCTTGAGGAGTCCAGCCCATTCCTGCAAAGTGAGCAAACCAGCACACTCAGAAAGGAATTTCAGGCTTTTTCACTTGTCTCCTTGTCAATATTCACTCTTTGCTATTAAATGAACAGAGATGGCAAGTGGCATTGTACATGAGCACACACAAGACTATGGCCTTGTTTGTATCAGCCTATGCCACAGCACAGCTGAAAGGGATCTGTGGAGGAAAACTTCTCATTCTGAGCCTGATTTCACTTCATGTGGCTTGGGAACCTAAAAGTCACATGCCATCATCCTCCTAGTTACTCAATTATGTCTGCAGCTCTTCATAAGAAAATGGGCTTGCAGACACCAGGAAGCAAAGAGCTGAGTTCTAGCACACTGAAAGCAAATCTTAGTGAAGTTCCAAATGTGCAGCAGGCTCTTGGGTTACCTTCAGTTTAGACTCTGCAACATGGCTTTGGATGTGGCATATAGGATCCTTTCTGACTCAGTTTTGATATTTATCTTTTTCTTCCTGGCAGAAATAGTCAGCTTACTCTTATTTTCTAACATTTCAAGCCTGCCAGGAAAACAAGGATCTGAGTCCTCCTTAAAACTGTCACTTCTTCCCTCACAGAAGGGCTTAAAAACAGAAGAAACATTCTGTGAACCAAAAACTTCCTTATCTTCATAGGACAACTTGAAATATCTAAAAAAAGATACAAGTTCCAGCAACTTTGTGGGCTCTTGTTTAGAGCTTCCTGTATGAGTTGTTCTCCCCAGAGCACTCTGTGGCAAAGTTACATTTGTACACCTTCCTTCTGTACCTGGTAACACTGAGAACTTCTCTCTACATTTTCTTCCTTACATTTCACAAGCAACTTCTCTATAATTCCCTCAGAGTGGACTGTGCTGATTCCATCACACAACCAAAATACATTCTGACCCATGACATTTTCCTAAAGTCTCCATGGATTTTACAAGAAAATTAGGTCAGCCCTGTCACTGAGCTTTTTCTTTTGTTCACTAAGAATTACTAAAGAAATGTTTTCCTTCTAGAGAACTCCACTCTGCAGTGATGAATTGTCTTCTGTGTTTTGTGAGATATTTCTATCAACAAAATCACTGGTTTCACCCAAGGTTATCCAAGATTATCTTTAATATTTACCAAAATGTGCCAAGTAACAACTTTCTGAGGCATCTGTCACACTCAAGGAACAACATTCTCTGTTTCAAGGCAATAGTGCTTTATTTAACATCAGCAGCCATCTGGAGTATTCCAACAACAATTTTACACTTTTAAATGAAATTATCACTATCACGATCAGTTTCAAAACACAGCATTTTCATTTCACACAGGTGAACCATCACTGTCAAAGTTTTAAAAGAAGCCATCAGAGTAAATATGATCCAGATGGGAGTTTTCTAAACACAAGTTTTAACAAATGGGGGAATCAGTGTAAACACTTTAATGTGTTTTAAAATGTCAGTGGGAGCAAATGAATATTTTAGTACTTGAAATATGAACTCTTCAGCATTCAGCTGGGATTATATAACTTTAAATTGCATCTGAAAACAATTCTTCCACCACTGCCTAGGCAGTATAAAGAGGGGATAAAAAGGACAGACCCTGAATCTCAGAAGCACCATATTGCCCATCATGAGGAAACCACAATCAGAAAGGGTTCAGGACCTGCAAATGAAGTGGGTTTATAAACAATACAGTATTGTGGAGAAAGCTCTGGAATAATCAGCCTTCAGTATGCAAGAATCTGTGAAATTCAGACGGACAGACACAGCTCTGAAATAACACTGCAGAGAAACTGAGGATAGCAGCTCAGGGAAGGACAGAGGATGCTGATGGGTGTGGTGAGATTATTCCAGAGACTGGAGTAAATGAAGTTCTGAGGGTTGGCCATGTGGGTAACCTGGTAAAGGCTGCCAAGTGAGGCTGACTCAGAACTAAAGGGCAAGGCTGCACTAATCAAACACAGCAGCCTGCAGTGTAAAACTCCTAATGCAGCAGGGCTAACCAAAAGGTTTATTACAGCTGGGCCCAGCAAAGCAGTCTTTCTAAAATTAATGCCCTGCGAGAGAGTAAAACCCTTGCAGAACTTCCAAACTAAATGCATTTGATGAAGAAATAATCTGTGGCCCCAAACATAAATTATAAGTAAGATTAGCCTGCCCAAAAATAACATAAAAACAAGCAATAGCATCTTTGACTGGATGGCAACACAGAGCATTCATGAAGAAATACTGTGATGGCTGGGATAAAGAGCAACTGCATGTTGTCCCAAAAGGAGATTAAAGAGGTCCATGAAAGAGAAGATGGGTAAAACTGGGTGTTGCATATGATAGGTGAAAGCCAAAATGTAAAAAAACCCTAACCAACACACAAACATTTTTTCAGCCTGATGAAGCTGAAGTAATCTAACAGAAACTCAAAGTCTTTTGCATTAGAGCAGGGTTAAAAATAAGTTCTATTATGTTGAAAAGATGCTATGACATGTTTAAATAAGGGAAGAAGAATAAACACAGGTTTTCTCTTCCTATCTTTGTGCAATCTTAGGTATAATGAGACTAGAGATAGGCTTTCATAACTGTTCTGGACAACAACATTAGTCAAAAAATTTAGAAAGAACTGACATGGGAATGAGAATGTTAAAAAACACATGAGGGGAAAGCCAGGGAGACTGTTTCAGAAGTCTCGAAGATGTGCACTGTGTGGAGCTCAGAGTTCCTGCCCACTGACTGCACAGACAGAGAAGCTAATGAGTGCTGCAGTCTCACATGTGTACTTGTGAGTCCAAAAGTGTTCCCAGACCATCAATCTACACATGGATAGGAATACTGAGGATCAGCCAAATGTTCTGCATGTCCAGCAGTTTGATCAGTGGGGAAAGCCCAGCACTGTTTTTTAGCTCCAGTATCACTAAACTCTTGATTTCACCTGATTTTTTTTTTCTAGATTCTGTCATATTGAAAAGAAAATATGACTATGTCCAGAGCACATGCTTTTGGGAGTACAACTCGATTGTTTCTGCTGCGGCATTTACAATTAGAAGACTGACAAAAGTGATTTTTTCAGACTTCCAGAATAAAGGTGCTCCTTTGAGTTAAACTGTGAGGAGAGACAATTAGGCCAGCATCCCTTCAAAGGTCCCTGCCTGTGTGTGAGGCAGAGTGCTGAGCTATCAGATCCCCCGGCACTGGAGTCGGTGTCGCTGCACCCTCATGGCACTGCACTCTAACTAATTAGCTGGGCGATGAGAGATAGGGCGTTTTCAGCTTGCCAGGTGGTCTAGAACATATTGCACCTTAAGCTGCATGGCTCTGCTCTTTTCTGCTCTGCTCTGCTCTGCTCTCCCTGCACAAGTCTTTCACCCTGCTGCAGCCTGCCCATGGGTCTCTGTGAGCTGCCTGCACCTCCCAGGACAGGGACAGGGACAGGGACAGGGACAGGGACAGGGACAGGGACAGGGACAGGGATAGGGACAGGGACAGGGACAGTCCTGGAGTGGCCAAAGGGCTCTAAGAGGGAGGGCAAGAAGGTCACAATGCTGCCTGGGCCTCAGACTGGAGGCACAGTTCCATTTAGTGACATTCCTAAGAGGAAGAAGGGGACTTTGCTCTGCCTATGCCTCTCCACAGAGCTGGTTGACGTTCTCCTAACTCTGACAAGCTTTTGACCCTGGCTGGAAAGCCACCAGGTCAGTGCTGCTGCCATGTTTGAGAACTGTCTGCATCCTTGTCTTCCTCCCACCAGGGATGGATGGGACACAGGCATTTCATGCTACACCATGAAGCTTAACCAGAGATCACAAACCCTGAAGTGTCTTTACTGCCACTCCCATGATTTCTGTCTAGCGTCACCACTGACAGCCAGAGCTGTGTTGCTCTATCCTGACATAGTTTGTTTCTCTATTTTTCTGGGCCTTCTTGATTTGTAATGCTTGGATTGAGTATTCATTTCAGTATCTCTGTAAAGTATTTTGTCCTAAATTAGTGCTGCATGCTTATACCTGCATTGTGACATAGGGCTTAGAAATTCCAGAGCCCACAGTGGTGTGGTTGTACACGAGTCTGTGCTCACAGAAACTCATCAGAGCTCACCACCTACACACAGAGGCAAAGAACAAAATGAAACACTCAGGCACTGTGCTTACAGTGTGTCTAGTTAATTCCAAAACAACTACAGCTGCTTTATCTTGCATTAACATTTACAGAAACAATAGATGGGATCAGTGTAAATCAGAGTAGCAGAAGGAGGGGTGTTTGCAGCCAAAGAAGAGAGATTTTTTGAAGTTGGTCAAGCTTTGGGGTCACCTCTGCTTTCAGTGGGGGGTCAGACCAGACAAGGTCCCTTCCAACTAAAATTTTTCTGTGATTTTAAAAGATTCTAGGAGATTGTAGCACCCAGTTTAGTAAGACAAAGAGAAGATATGGGAATGAAGAAATAGGAGTGGGACATGGAGGAAATGAAAGAAAATCTTCCGCCTTTTTAAGACAATATGGAGACTTGATTTATTTCACATTCTATTTACAAAGTGGACTACTGCCCTTCAGGTAAAGTTAGTAAATCCAAGTGCTACAGCTTTCATTTCCATGAAACACCAAAAAATATGAAGATGTTTAACTAATGGAAATAGTTAAGTTAAATTCAGCTGATATCATGTCACAAGAACCAGGATTTGACAGAAAAAAATCAAGTACAAAATAATACATTATGTAATCATAGTTTTGGAATAAAACTATCCTGAGTTAAGCAGCAATAAAGAAAAAGAAAAAAAAATTAAATTCCAGTATGGCCAAAGACCAGAGATCCTGACCCACTATCAAGTAAGAGCAGCTATTAAAGTGTCTCACAGAAGAAATGCCCAGTTTGAGTTCTCCTATTGCTGAGCCTCCAAGCTCACCAAATCGATTTCAGTAAGGTTTACAAAAGTGTTGCCTTTCAGGCGTCTGACTGCCTGAAGTCAGTCTGCTCCTGATTGCAGGCCCTGGCTCTCTAAGCAACACATTCAACTTTAATCCCACTGGTTGGTCCTGCCAAGAACAGAGATAAATGTAATTGACACCCCAAAGAGCAAAAAGGTGCTTCTCTCCTTAGGAGTGTGGGATTGGTTTTCTCCCCTCAGGGAATCCTAGTTGGAAGAAGAGAAGTATTTTCTAATCCACGTTCTGTCTCTCATCCACATCCCTGCTCTGAAGAATTTATTATATAGAGCCAAACAGTGAAATATGTTCCAGAAGATTGGCACTCTCTGAGTGTATGGCAGCCTGCTGTCAAGGTCACTGTGATGGACAATGGGACAAAGAATTAACACTAAAGCCACTCATCAGCCCGACTGAGGACTGAAATCAGGTCTGTCAACACCACTGTTGGCGCCTTAATTGCCAGATTACTGGATATTTAGGCCTCTCCAAAATGAGATCACAGCTCAGAGTTACTGCTGAGTCCTTCTGTTGGAGTAAGGACTCCTGCATTTGGGCTGATATATTTAGGTGGGGAAATCTTTGGATGCTGGCACGTATCCATTGAATTAGTGCTTAAACAGCGAGCCTGACACACTCAGGCTGCAATAGACAACCTCTACATATTCTTATGGGCAAACCAGGCTTTTTTTCTAACTCAAACACATGGAGTTTGCTGGGTTTGTTGTGCATTTGCAAATGACAGCTACAGTGAAAACACGCTAGATTTAACCCTTCTGGGAAGTGCCACAGCTACTGTGGGTTTGTTACAGTGTTTGGGATCTCTGAACACCCTGCTGTCTGCTTAGCACTGAATGCTGTGGCCAGAAACACTTGACAGATGTCCAATATGTCCTTTAAATTCTGCCCCAAAAGGCTGTATCCTTGGGACCCTAAAGGCCTGATTACTCTGCCTTAGCTGTCAAGCCCCATTGGAGTTTGCAGCAATATTGTAGTGATATTACAGTTGCAATTAAATCACAGACTGTAAATTCAAGTGTCTTAAAAAAATAATTTCATGGCAGTGAGTGTTACAACAGTGCACTTGGCAGAGTTTAAATTTACTGTGTGGCAAAGAATATTATCTTCTGTTCTAGTAAGGATAATGCTAAGGTGAATTTAAGCAGCTCTCTAATAGTGGCTCAGCTGGCTGCAAACTATTTGAACAAAGCATTTTTCAGTGTTGGAATTCATATAGCTCATTTTCTGATGAGATATTAATCTTATCAGGGTGTCTCAACGTTTGTGGCATCTTGCAACCATGTCCCATGAACAGAGTACATTGCTCAACCTTTGTAAATCTGCTCAGTGATATTAGTGAAGATAATGACTGCCAAATGAGCCAATATTTTCTTTTCTCAATGCTACCCTAAGTGTGTCCAATAGCAGATGCTTAAGGAAGCAGAGTGTAAGAAACAAAGGCAGGGTGTTGCTCTCCTTGATATTCAACTTCTGTCTTCCAGTACTACTCACACATCATCAATAAATTATCTGGGAACTGCAGATGGCACTGAGGTTGATGGCTCTAAATCAATGTCAAACACATATTGGAAGTGTAGTAGCATCTGAAACCATGTGTGGTCCCTGCTCTGTACAACCAATGGCATAAAGTAAAATGCAGATAAAATAATATGCCACAGATGAGATAATTACATATACTAATCCTTTTTATGGGCCTTTACTCTCTTATTTTGCTCTTGCTGACTTGTGGGTCTCTCTAAGTAAAGAAGTTAGACAAATTTCCACAGTTTCTGAGCGTGTCTTTCTCCTACTGCTACAATTCTTTTACTAATTCTAAATTTCAAATCACATTCCAGGTTATATCACTCTATTATCTCCAATCTCACATGAGATTGGAGATAATAAAGTAAATAAAGTAAAAAAAAATCTCAGAATGGGTCCTGGGACTGTGTCTAAGAACCAGAAAGTAAGCATACACCAGACTGATTCTTCCTCCTTTGTGCTTCTCTATCTGCTGCAGATTTTTAGGGACAGTTTTCAGGCTCTGGCCAGAATAACCTCTTCACAGGAGCAATAGGAACCACTTCAGTACAACATTTGCTTTATCATGATGTCGTTTCCTAAGGTAGGATTTGCATTTTTCCGCACTTCAACGTGTGTTACAACCAGGTATCTTCAGCAGGGATCTTGCTCTCATTCACCTTTGAAGCTTCAATTTGCCATGAGTCTGAGGCTGTTTCTTACAGGCTGTTTGTGCTATGGCAGCCTGGAAAACTTGACAAAGAGTAACAAAGCTTTGTTCTGTAGATAACTAAATCGATTGAGTGTCGACAGTGCAGCTATGAGAGAAGATGCATTTTTTCCTCATCCATTCAAGGATTCAGTTGAAAGGAAAGCTCACATGATTCTGTGTCCATGTCTGGTGGGTTTCCTAAATACCTTCTCTATCTCCACAGTCCAAAAAAGTCAAAGGCACATCACAAATTGATTCTAGAGTCAAATGTCACTTTTACAACTCAATTTGCTGTTGATGGCCTTCAGCTCTTCCTCATCCACCTACACATCTTTGTGTTTGAAATCCTTCCCTGCCCTACTTTCTGTTGCCTTTCCTGCTCTCTTTCTTTAATTACTTTTCTTTCTTGGCTCTTTATCTACTTTATTTTGCCATGTTGAGCTATCTTTCCAAGTTCAGAAAACAGAAAAACACAGAAAACTCTGCAAGAGATTTGTCTTTAACTTTCTCCTCCCCACAACCAGGATCAGCAGCTCCTTGTATCACCTGAGTAAAATCAAAAAAATGTGTAAGACTTTTTGAAACTACTCTAGGGCAATTAGGAACGGGGCAATTAGGAACGGCAATTAGTCCAGGGCTTTGGAGAAGTAACGTTTCTGACCACAAAGGAATAGCTCTCTGAGCTGTCCCAGCAGGCAGGGCTTCCACAGGCAGTAGCATTGCATGACCGAACTGGTGGTCAGCAGTCACAATACACCTTGTCTGCATTCAAAGGCCTCACCCCCTGGGGTCAGCTGAACAAGCAGGAGTTTCTCTTCACCCACTTTTCATTCAATCCAGGCTACAAAAAATAAGTGATCTGAATTCTCTACGCTCTTCCTCCTTTGCTGGTGTCTCTCAGATCCTGTATTGCCCTGCTGCAGGCACCCACAGGGGGCTTTGCAGCAGACACAGTCTCTTGGGTCACTGTGCCAGCTGTGGCACGAAGGTAACTTATCACTGTGACATGGATTATCATCTCCAGCACCTGGCTTCACCCACCCTTCTCCTCTGAATAAGGCACACTCAATTCCATCTCAGCTCTCCAGCACTGCTATCCATCCTTGAGAGCGTGGTCACTGTGGGGATGGAGGCCCCAGGCAACAGCACAGTGCCCTGTTCTCACTTCTGCATCTTCCTTTGGTGGACAGGGCCCTCATCACTGATTGCTTCAGGCTTCTGATCTGCCCCTGGCACACCAAGCTGCAATGAATATAATGCAACGTTATCAAAAGGGTAAATGGTACAATAACCACCAACAAACTGCAAACTTTTGAAACAGTGATTATGTCTGAAGAAGGGATTATTTCACAGGTGAAAGCATGAAATGGCTGGCTTTAAAGAGAGCAAACATGAGAAATGCATTAATAAGTCGGAACCTATGAAATCAGACAGCTCAAGAGAAAGTCTTTGGAGAAAACACCATTGAGGCAGGATGCTCTGCTTATACCAAAGTATATCATTGAACAGTTTAATAGAACAACAGGAAAAATTGTGAAGCAATCATCGTGAGCAATAACAAACTCGTAAAGTTTACTACAGTGTCTAATAAAGTTTACCCAGAGTGAGAAATGATCACCCTTGTTTTTGGGAGCCAAATGTGTGTCATCAGTGCTTGAGGACAAATCATGCAGCTTATGCAAGAAAAGGATAACTAAAACAGAAATAGAAGGGAGAACTGACCATGAATTCAAAAGTAGCAGAACTCAGGGTTCATTATGTTGTTACCCAGCAAAAGAAAGAAGCAGATTCCAACATTTTGATATGGAAAACTAAAAAATAGAATGAAGAGGCAAAGTGAAGAATGAAATGAGCTGACATAAAAGGAAATAACTACAAGTAATGTTGATGTTGGATACATGATAATGAAAATTCACTGATAAAGCGAAGAAACACTATTAACACAAATAATTACTGACTACCAATTAGAATTAATACTAAAAGAGCCTAGACTGCTAGAAGTAAGAAGAAATTTTACTTATGTACAAATGTGTAGTTTTGTGCTTGGGAACAAATAGCACCACTACATGCTAGAACCTCAGTTTGATGTGACAGAAAAGGAACCCAAAATATACTCTTCAAAATCACACTTTTTATGAACTGCTGACATGAGGTAGCTGTGCCAAAAACAAATATAAGCCCAAGCTGCCATCAAGGGATCTGATTTCAGTAGAGGTACAAAAATATTTTTGCCATGTAAGATCTCAGTGAAACTTTTTCTGGATCATTGTATAAAATTATGAGTTTAATCTGAAAAACATGCAAAGATGGGTGCCTGGAATGGATAAGAAAGAGACTCTCTATACAAGAGAAATCATGCAGGTCATGGTTCTTCTAGCCCAATAAAATGAAAGCTGAAATGGGATAAGATTTCTCTCTACAAATGTATCACTGCAGGAGTGGTTTGTTGGCTAAAAAGGCAAGTGCTGGCACAGAAACAAAGGTGTGTATTGGAAAACGCATTAGGCTGGAAATTGAAGGACAATTAAAAGAAGGTTAGAGGAAGCAAAGCCCAGCTGTGTTAAAAACCACACTGTCATTTTACAAAGGGGCTTCTGTGAGCCCGTGCCTGAGACAGCTGAGCACCAGGAGCCCATTCAGCTCCCTTTAATCCTCTGTTCCTCACCGAGATACCTGTCTTATATTTTTTCAGCCAGTCTACTGTTTTAAATTGAACAACAATTTTCACATCTTCAATACCCTTGAAGGTTCTTTCAAGAAGTCTGTCCTGTACAAAAATTTGTTCTTTGTAAACTGTTTTATTTTAGTCATATGACCCAGACAGCCCAATTTTTAAATGAAGTGATGAACCAAGCCTCACATGATCAAGTTATAACTAAACCTCTATCATTCCTCCGAAGGATCCCTTTCCCCTACAGCACTCCTGATGGATGTCAGCCTTTCCTAGCAACTGTTTCTATCACCCACACATTTATCAATATACTCAGTGTACTAAACTATAATTATTATAACTCAGTGTATTGATATGCCAAAAGGCAATGAAAAAGAAGAGAGGAGATCTCAAACTAATGTTAAGCTGGCAGCGCTTAGCATAGTGGCCAGTACAGTTAAGAGGTGTTTTAATGGTTTTTTTCAATGTAAGATGTATGAAATTAAGTTTGATATTCAGATCTCATGGCGGGTATTTCTGCTGCCTTTAAGTGACGTGGCAAGGACGCAAAAGCAGAAATAATGTTTGTGTTTAGTCATGCAGGAAAAGATAACAATCAGCCAACAGAGAACTTATAAAGTTCAACAAAGGAAATGCAATGCCCTGCACGGGGGAGGAAAAGCCCAATGCACCAGGACAGACTGGGGACAAAGTGGGTGGAAAGCAGCTTTGTGGGAAAGGCCCTGGGGATGCAGGTGGCCAGCACACACTGGCAGCTGTGTGGAAAAATACCTGGGCAGGGGACAGGAGAGACTCTTGGCTCAGTAGTGTCCAGTGATAGGATAGGGGGCTACAAAGAGAAATATGGAATTTTCTTTTCTTATTGCTGCAAAAGAGGTCAAACACTGGCCCAGGCTGCACAGAGTGGGTGTAGAGTTTCTGTCCTTGGATGCTCAATGCCCAGCTGGACACAACCCTGATGAACCTGCTCCTGCTGCAGGCGGGCCTGCATTGGGCAGGGAGGGTGGACTAAACAATCTGCAGAAGACCATTCCATCCTATGATTCAGTAATCTTTACTGAATACACATCTTAATCCTAACAGCTGCTCCCAAACCCCGAAGAATTAGCACATTACCATGGAAAACATAGAAAACATAGCAGAATGCATTCAATTGCAAACAATATATTTGTTACCCATCCTGTTTGCACACTGATATCTAATAAGCAGTTTATTCATGGTTGGATTTAAAACCACTCAGGTTGCTATATAAGTATCCTCAATCAGTGAATTTATTAGTAAAAGATGAAAGAGGCACTTGACAAAAAACTGTATTGACTCTTTGGAGAGTAAAATCACAAATTTCCTCTCATGAGGTGTTTGCCCTGTTTTGAATCCAAAGATATCTTTAAATGTACTAACTAGCTTTAATCCACAGCTAAAAATAAGTTTCTGAACTTTTCCTAAACTGGTTTAACTAGTTTTGGTCAGATTCTTATCTTTGAACAATAGTACCTCAAATTAGAAAAGAAACAAGCTTTAGCTGTTAGCTACTGCTCAGATGGAGGCAGGTTCTGAGCTTCTGTGGGACTGTTTCTTTCTCACTGTGTCCTGTACACCAGTAAATTCCAGTCTATATTACTGTGCCTGGAATGCACTGCAGCTTGAAGACAAGAGCAGTTAATGCTCATTGCATCACAAACGCATCCTTTATAACCCCCTTCTTTCCATGTGGCTCTTAGCCCCTACCAGTGTGAGCACAAATGAGATATTACAGGAGTCTGAGCTCATTGAACAGAACCAGCCTGTGCCCTTTCCTCTGGCAGCACAGAAAGTGACATTTCTCTTCACTAATCTTGTAATTAAACGGGTTGCCTTCAGCAAGGAGTTGAAGTGAGCATCCCTTCACAAGCAGCTAGACCGTGGTAAACACGTGCCTTGGTTTATGCAAAGCACTTCATGGTGCGTCCACAGGTGACTGAAACAAAGACTGCGGTTTGCATAAAACCTGCTCTGTTCCTGAGGTATACAGTGTATATACAGTGTATATACAGGTGAAGAGTGTATATATTTGTAAGAAGTGAAGAGAAACAGCGTTTCCATATGAAGGCTGGGCTCCTGTAGCATGGCTGTACATCCTGCTGATACTCGGTGGCTCGGGTCTGGCACTGGTCCTCTCACACTTCTGCTGGTGACACCTCTCAACTTCCAAAGCAAGGAGATTGGGGAACCTTGTCCAGGCAAGGGGTGCAAAATCAAACATTTCCATGAGCTGGTCAATAAAGGTCACAAAATTGTTACAAATGTTGGCCTTGCTTAAAATTGGAGAGATATAATGAAGCAATCTGGAAAGCTCCCAAAGGTTCCCGTGAATTAAGTAATTTGCTAGTACAGCTTAGAGAAGTGGATCAGTTTAAAGATAGAATCCAAACCTATTTCCTTTTTTTGTTGTTGTTGGGGTTTTTTTCCCTGACAGTGAGCATTTAAGTGTTTGTCTCAGTCTCATGGGTAACAAACCAAGATTTTGCCTTGCAAGCATTTGCAGTTATTTACCTATAGGTTTCCACAATCTTGTGTCACGCTATCTCTGTGCTGGGTAATAGAGTTTCAAATAGGGTTGGGCTGGGTTTGGTTTTTTTTGAATAATTTATTCAGCGTTCCCAGACTAGGCCACATTGGTGTTGATATCTTAGCTTTCCTGCAATGAAAAATTCACAATGCTACCTTGAATAACCAGTTTGGTAAGTTCTTTGAGAAGTAACCATATGTTACAAAATTAAAACACAAATGCATTATGGTACTGCGTCACTATGATGTTTTCCTGGTGATAAATAATTACGGAGGGATAAGTTAATTGTGACTTTAAAAGAGTAATCTTTTAAAAAAACTGATTTGCTTTATTATTATTAATATTAATATTATCTAACATTTCTACTGAGAGCATCAGTTAATCCACTGTTGCTGCATTATAATTTATCATTAATGGACCACAATGATCAGAGGATATGGTATTTATTAGAGACGACATTTAAACCCCCACCATTTTTTAGCTGTTTTCAAAAACCAGACTGGACAAACAACACTTGTTCCCACCCTGAAATACTGCTGGGATATTCCCCATGACTTCTGTTTGGTGTCACAGACACATCTTACAGAGCAACTTCTGAAAAATGTACCTAAATTTAACTGCTGTAGTAATCTGAGAACCTTTAATTTGCATATAGCAACTAGACATTTAGGGGTTTTTTTTAAGAGTTCATGTGTGCTGACTGCAATTCTGCATCTGTGCTGCAATGGAGTCCTCTTTTCATGGGAATCTGAAACAGAAAAGCCCCATCCTACTGTCTGTAGGGCTGCCTAACACACGTGAGGGTTTCAATACAACAAAAAAAAGGAACCCTTGGTGTGTAACAGGGTACAACAAAATGGTAAAACCTTTTGGCAGGACTTGGGAGATTCGGACTCAAACCTTTGCCTGCCCGAGCTGGCTTTCCTATATGGCTGAAGGATTGGGTGATGTCCCAGCTTCAGTGAGCCAGTGTTTTCCAAGACATAGTCTGTGAAAAACTGTCCACTAGACAGTTACGATATGGAGTTTACAGTTACGTGATTCTAAGTGCTCTGTCAAGAAGTAGCCAGGTGTAACTACTTTGTGGTGAACAAATCACGAGAACACACATCTAACAATAAGTGTAAAGTAATTGTTGAGCTGCTGTGGAAGATCTGAACAGAGCTCCCATTCTCATGGCTTGGGTCAAGCTCAAACCATTCTGAAAAACCAACCTGCCCTTGCACAAGCCAAGACTGTGCTTACAACAATTCTCATATAATGCCTTATTTGTACAGTAATCTGGATAGTACAGGTTGCACAAGTTTATATAGGGTGTTTCCTAACTTTTAAATGCCTCCTTTTTTTGTTCAGCTGATGCATGTCCATCTGTGCAATATTTAGTTGTGAAACCAATGGCAGTGGCAGGGCATGGCATCATGGCACCTGAGCACCAGGACATCACGTTGCACTGTTTGGAAAATAATGGTGAGGCAAGTGGAGCGCGGTGACTTTTGCACACAGATACGGCGTCCATCAATAGCAACTTGATGGTCTCAGAATTGAGCTCGGAGCTTTGGAGGTTGCAGCTGCAGTGCGGGGTTGGTGGCAGGGCCTGATGGTCCCAAAGGCCTCTTCCAGCCTTGGTGACTCCACAGCTCCGTGACTCTACGATCCTTTGCCATTGGCACGGGGTCGTGCCGTGTTTGCCCCGCGGGCTCAGGCTGCTCCGAGTGCCGCACTGGCCCGGTGGGTCCGTGCTGCGAGGGCCAGGCTCGCTTCTCCTGCAGCCTCAGCCGGCTGTGGAGCTTCGGAACCGGCTTTGGACCCGCGCTGGTTTGTGATGGCCGCATCCAGCCTTTGGGACACGGACACACGCAGGGACACCCAGGGACACCCGTGAACACTGCAGGGACACTGCTGGTCCCTCCTGGAGCGACCACTCTGCCCGTCACGGGCTGCGTGTCTGTGTGTGTGTGTGTCAGTGTGTCTGTCTGCCAAAGTGTGTTTCAGTGTGTGTTGGCAGTGTGTGTGTCTGTCAGTGTGCGTGTGTGTGTGTGTTTGCCAGTGTGTGTGTCTGTCATAGTGTGTCTGTCAGAGTGTGTGTTTCAGCGTGTGTGTGTGTGTTTGTCAGTGTGTGTGTCTGTCAGAGTGTGTTTCAGTGTGTTTCAGTGTGTGTTGGCAGTGTGTGTCAGTGTGTTTCAGTGTGTCTGCCAGAGCGTGTGTTTCAGTGTGTGTGTCTGTCAGTGTGTGTGTGTGTCAGTGTTTGTCAGTGTGTGTGCCTGTCAGTGTGTGTTTCACTGTGTGTGGCAGTGTGTGTTGGCAGTGTGTGGCAGTGTGTGTGGCAGTGTGTGTGTCTGTCAGTGTGTGTGTCAGTGTGTGTGTGTCAGTGTGTGTGTCAGTGTGTGTGTCTGTCAGTGTGTCTGTCAGTGTGTGTGTCAGTGTGTGTGTCTGTCAGTGTGTGTCAGTGTGTCTGTCAGTGTGTGTGTCTGTCAGTGTGTCTGTCAGTGTGTGTGTCAGTGTGTCTGTCAGTGTGTGTGTGTCAGTGTGTGTGTCAGTGTGTGTGTCAGTGTGTGTGTCTGTCAGTGTGTGTGTCAGTGTGTCTGTCAGTGTGTGTGTCTGTCAGTGTGTCTGTCAGTGTGTGTGTCAGTGTGTGGCAGTGTGTGTTGGCAGTGTGTGGCAGTGTGTGTGGCAGTGTGTGTGTCTGTCAGTGTGTGTGTCAGTGTGTGTGTGTCAGTGTGTGTGTCAGTGTGTGTGTCTGTCAGTGTGTCTGTCAGTGTGTGTGTCAGTGTGTGTGTCAGTGTGTGTGTCTGTCAGTGTGTGTGTCATTGTGTGTGTCTGTCAGTGTGTGTCAGTGTGTCTGTCAGTGTGTGTGTCTGTCAGTGTGTCTGTCAGTGTGTGTGTCAGTGTGTCTGTCAGTGTGTGTGTGTCAGTGTGTGTGTCAGTGTGTGTGTCAGTGTGTGTGTCTGTCAGTGTGTGTGTCAGTGTGTCTGTCAGTGTGTGCGTCTGTCAGTGTGTCTGTCAGTGTGTGTGTCAGTGTGTCTGTCAGTGTGTGTGTCTGTCAGCGTGTGTTTCAGTGTGTGTGTGTGTCAGTGTGTGTGTGTCAGTGTGTGTGTCAGTGTGTGTGTCTGTCAGTGTGTCAGTGTCGGTCAGTACGTGTGTCACTGTGTGTCTCAGTCCGTGTCAGCGTCTCGGTGTGTGTAGGTGTGAGGGGGGAGCGCGCGGCCCCCCGCGCGGCGCCGGGTGGGCGGGGCCTCAGAGCGCCCGCCAATCCGCGCCGCCTCCGTCCCGCGAGCGGCGGCGCGAGCGGCCAATGGGCGCGCGTGGAGCGCGCGCGCAGCGGCCAACGGGAGCGGCCGTGCGGGGCCGCCGTGCGGGACCCTCGGGGCGGCGAGCGCCGGGCGGGCAGAGCCGGGCCGGGCCGAGCCGCCCGCAGCAGGTACCGGCGCCCCGCGCCCGGCCGCGCCGGCCCGCCCGCGCACCGGGAGGGGGGCCGCGGGGAAGGGGCCCCACGGGGGAGGGGGCGGCCGCGCCTTTCTGGGAGGGAAGGATGGAGGGCGCCGGGGAGCTCCGGGGCGCGTCGCGGTGGCGGTCGGGCCGGCGGAGCGCGGCGGCCGCGGTCGATGCTCAGCGAAGCGCGGGGCGTGGGCGAGGCCGAAAGCCCCCGCTCCGCCCGCCTTGGGGCGCGGGCCCGGGTACCACCATCCCCCCCGGCGCTGGGCGGGCCTGCGGCGGCGCCCCGGCCCTGCCCGCCCGGCGGCTCCCCCGGGCACGGCCCCTGCCGCGCCGGCCGGCGCACGGAACGGGCTCGCCGGGAAGGCCACGGCTTCCCCTGCCGCCCGGAGGAGCCGGCGGGTGTGGGGAGAGCCGCGCTGGGCCGTGCCCGCAGCGGGTCCGTGGCTGGCAGCGCTCCTTGAGCGGCAGGAGCGCCCTTCCTCCGCCCGTGCCCTGCCCTGGGGCTCGCGGGCCTCGTGGAAAAGGAGCCGCGGGGGTGATCCAAGGGCTTCCCTGAGCGAAGAGTAAAGTGTGGCTGATTGCAGGGGTACAGTGCTTGGTAGCGAGAGTAGAAACCTTTAATTTCATTTAACCTACTTCAAGGCTTTAGCAAGTGAAACTCTTTTTTTCTTAATATTTTAATAACTCTTTCAGTAATAATTAAGAAGCGGAACATGTAGGAGTTTTACTATCTGTTACGTCCATCTTTACTGAAGCAGGCTAGAATTTCTTGATCCCCAACTTCCCCAATTTGTGTATCATGTCGGTGCTTCTTAACTGAGATACCATTATTTCAGCAGTTTGGAAATTACATACTAGGTACAGGGTAGATTTCTAGGATCTTCACCCTTCAGCTTCTCTACCCTGTTTTTCACCCTCCACTCACATATAGATGCCTTAAAATTCAGCCATTTCCCCATCAAAAACATAGAGATGGATAGGAAGGATTAATTTTATGGGTTATGTTTTTATGTTGTTGGTTTTTGTTTTTTTTTAACCTCTAAGTGATGCCAAGCTACAAAGTAATCACAAATCTAGATATCTAACTTTTTACTGCAAGCACTTGGTCTTTATTGCTGGACTGTAGGTATAGTGAAGCTTTACTAGACACAGTTTTAACAATGAAAGCACATTGGGGGAGTTGTTTCAAATGTGGCTCTTGGTTTTGGACGTGATAAATGTTTTTCTTCTTACACTTCCAGAATAACCCAGCCTGTCCACCCCTTAGTCATCTATAGCAGCTGATACTTGTGGATAAAATTTAACATCGAAGCAAAATTGTAACCATCCATACCACCTCTCTTAGCTCCTGAAAGGCCAAAGGAGCTGCTACTTAGTGAAGGGTTCTCTGTCATCTTCCTGTTTCTGAGTTCTAGCTCTTGGAGGAGCTCCCAGTTCCTCACAAGGGTTGCTGTTTCCGGTGCTTGGAGGGGGATGCACAACAAACTAAAATGTTATACTTCCGTTTGGAAGCATTCAGTGAGTGCCTGAGAAGGTCCTGGATGTTGTTGAGGACATAGTTGTTGCAATGGCTGCACTCTTGCTTGGCTTCTTCAGCCAGAAATTGTGTGTGTGTGTGTTTAGTTTTTTGTCACAAAATATTCAGTGTTGGAGGACGTTCGGTGTAATTTGCTTGTTACTTGTCTGCAGGAAGTAGAGCTGCTGGGTGGCGAGCTAAAAATTCTGAAAAGGAGCCAGAATCAGCAAAAATTGTGCTTGGCTGGTTTGGTGCGTTGTGTGGAGGACTTGCATTACGTAAACATTCAGTGTCTGGGCATGGTTAGTACCAACACGCACATCCGTGGAGTTTCTCCCTGCTGCTGATTCCAAGCCTTGCTTGGAATAAGTCTTCCAGCCCTGCTTTGTTTAGCCTTGACACTTGCACGGTTTGGAAGCTGCAAACTGTAGGGAATACCTAGTCTATCTGAATAGACTAGGTGTTCCCAAGGTTTTTTTTGTCTTCAGGGTGTCTCCAATGCAGGATGTGTAGTGAGCACTGTTCTTCTGTTGAGCTTTCTCCAGCAGTGGGGACGTCAGGGATGTACCCTGTCACTTTTTCCCCTGGGGGTGGGGACAAAGGCTGTGCTTTCAGCACATATTGGTGTGTGCACACTACCTCACGCCTTTCCGTGCCGTTGTTCAGCGAGATGTTTGTAAATTTGTAGAGCTCCTTGTGCAAGAGGCGTAATTGATAGATCTGAAGACATCCATTAGCATAAATAGGAATTAAGATTGGAGCTCTCGGCGTCTACACGATCAGTATCGGCCGTCCTGCCGAGTAAATAGCTCTTCTGAGCGGGAGGAGGGAGCCTGCCAACATCCTGTTTGGGAGACAGGTAGGCAATCTCTGGGTACAGTTTGCTTTGAGTATCTGTTTGAGTCACTTCTAACGATAAGAAAGTTGTGGAAATGGGCTTTTAATTTTATGGCGGTAGTTTGTTTGACATGTATTGGAAGAAAGGAAAGGTAAACCAGTGTGGGTTTTTTTTTTTTCTTTAGAAGGTGATTGTGTTTCAGATGCAACTTGGTAGGGCAGTTGTCAGATAAATGAGTAATTTTTAGGTTTCAAAACAATTATTGTGAATGCCTGCAGGAACGTAATAGAAGAGAAAATACCATTTTTAATTTAAGAAATTTGGGAGAGCATGGAAGGAGTCTGGAAGTGTTGATTCCTAGGACTTCAAATTCATCGTGTAATGTCTATTGTAAAATGTGATTCAAGCCTTCTATGTAATTTAAGATGTGAGAAGAATAAGAGCTGGGCTTTTTGTTCTTGATTAAGTATTCCAGTTGTAATTACTTTGTGAATAATAACTTTGAAGAGAGGATAATTGCAGGTGCCGTTTTTGGGTAGTTATCCTTGTCTTGTCTGATCAATGTGAAGAAGGTGAATCTGGGTTTTAATTACCAAGATTAAGGCGTTAAACCTGAAATTTAAAGTCAAGACTGAAAGTCTCTTATCAGTGCAAGTTGACAAACTGATGAGCACTTGAATATTGTGTGTTCCCCCACCCCCTTCCATTTACTTGATTTTTGGCTTTCCCCTCCCAGCAAAATGACAGTATCACAGTAGCAAGTGGAGCAATAATCCTGCTGCTGCTAAAGCTTTCCCTGGTGATAACCGGGTATCAGCAGGCCCGTGTGAAGGCTGAGGTGATGCCTTTTTTCCTGAGGCAGGGAATAACAACTGAGTGATGGAGAGTCAGCTGCGAGTGTGCTCTGCTCATTGTGTGGTAGATGTGTCCTTCAGACAGGTTCTCTTCGGGGTTAACTCAAGCAATGATTTATGCAAAGTAATAGCCATGATTTATGCAACTACCCTGATAAACGATGAGGCTTTATCTTGTAATCCTTTCATAACCAAAAGGGCAAGTGAGATTTCTAATGCAGATTTCTAACTAAATTAGAGAAAATGATCTGGACCTCAGCTTTTCTGTTCAGCAAATTTTGAATCTCTCTGTCTCTTGATTTCCTAGAACTTGTTTAAAATCTCCCTGCATGTGCATTAAACATATTTTCTTGTGAACTGGAGATGGAGTACAGTAAATGTTCTCATGTGGGATATGCTTTCCTGGAATAGCTTAATTTCTGACCTGATCTGTTCCTTCTGTGCAGTTTTGAGAAACGGGTTTAACTATACCAAAAGATACTTTTTTTTTTTTTTTTTCTTCAATGTGCACTTGATAACTAAGCTCAAACAGTAAATAATTTAGAAAAACGGCAACTTATCAACTTAAAACCTAATTATGAAGGGATAGTAAAAACCTTCTACTTAGTTTTAATTCAATTTCGGAGGAGGGACTGTAAAAGCAACATAGTTACAGCAAAGCAAGGGACTTCCCTAGTATGTACTTTGTGAACAGATTACTTACTAAGAAGTAATTACAAAGTCATCTGGTACAGAATCCCTTTGAGTAGAAGCACAAGTAAGTGGAAATCTGTAGTAGAGTCCAAACTTTGGCTGTGGGAAGGTATGTGAACACATGCTTAAGAAATATCTGTGTAACCACATGCGTTGAATAGCTCTGGTAAAGTTCTGCTGAGATCAACTCAGTGGTGGCCCACATTGAAATCAGGTTCTGCTCCATAAGACTAAAGGATTAAAAGAGATTAAATACTCCATGATTGTGAGCACTGCCCTCACTTCAGAGTATCTTATTTCACGAGGGTGTCTTCTTTAGTGAAGTAGTCGGTGAGTTGGGCTGAATTCTGCTAATAAGTTATTGAGTGGCCATGGGTTAGTTGGTCCCAATTCACCATCTTCCCAAAGCATTTGAGTGAATACTGAACTTGGGTTTTGTCATTGTCATCTAAAAGAAAGTGACAGAACTACTTTCATGTCTGGTATCAGTCTGGATTTTGGTATTAATGTGCTGTGGTGCTGTTAAATAGATCATATGTGGTATTAGCTGAGTTTCACCTAAAGCAGTTTAGTACTGCTCCTTACCTTGAATGCATGTGCTGCCAGAGGTAGTGATATATCCAGGAGGAATGTAGCTTGAGGAGCACACCCTCTAGGGCCAGTGTTCAGTATCTAGCATATTTCAGTGGTTAAGAATAGTGAGGAGTACTGTTTGAAAAGCAAGTCTGCTTTATTTTTGTACACAGAGCTATACACTTAGCTATGTAAACTTTCACCTAACTAGATTGGTTACTCGAACTGGTATTGTGTTTCATTAGATAAATGATTTAAAGAGGACAAATCTCTTCATTGGTAGTTGGGAAGTTTCTTTATAGTCTTCAATCCTGAAGATCTTTAACTAGTTTGAAATGCCTTGTTATTTTTCAGAAATTCTCTTAATTCACTGAGTGTCAGCCACAAGTTTGCCATAGAGTCCTGGTGCATTCTGGTGGCATTTATCCATGCTGCAGTTCTGACTTGGGCCTGGTACTTCAGACTGATTTCATTTTGTTGCATTTCATGTGTAGAGAATACAGTATTACCCTGAATCCATCCCCACTATTGTGTGCAAAGTGTGTAGTGAGACCCTTAAGGTCTGGCATATTACCAGGGCCAAGTCAAAGACTGGCTAGCTGATGTTGGATTAGTGGGCCCATTTTGATAATTCTTCAAAACTCAGTTGTTCTAATCAGTTTCCAAGCCTGCCAGTGTGTTTTCCAGCTCCCGGAGGTGCATTACATTTTCCTGGCTTACAGCTAGTAAAGAAAATGCACTTGCTGAGGGTAGATAAGAATGCTGATGAAATCTAAAACATGGATCAGCCTGTGTTTCTGCTAGTTGAGGGAAGAATCCCTAGTCTTTCACATGATTGGGAAGTTTGGAATAGGTGTGCTTTAAGGTTAACTTGCACCCAAAGCAGTTTACGGGCTCTACTCATCTTTTAAAGCCGTATCTTTCACAGATAAGGTTTCCCAATGGATATAACCTTGGACCACAAAGACAAACAGACTGTATCCTTTGCAGATATGCTGGCTAGGTGTTAGCCACACAGGGCAGGTCATTGGCCCTTGTGGTGCTTGAAAATGTGGGCATTCTGCTGATAGCATTCACTGATTTACTTTTGTGGAAACAAAGCACCGATGAAACGAGACATGACGATATGACATGACCCAGACTTGTCTTTCTGGCAGGAACCTTGTTTAGATGAGTTAAATATTACTTCCTTTGTTGCCTGAGTCTCTCCAATCTCTCCAGTTCCCAGAGATGTATTATTTTTGGCTTGCAATGGTGTCCTTGCAATGTGGCAATTGGAGATCTATATGAGGGACTTCCGTAATGTTTTTTGTGTGGGGGGTGTGTGTGTGGTGTTTAAACATACTTGGTGCACTCAGATTTGATGTCTGGATGAATTTCATCTTCTGAATATACATAAACAAAATGCTCATACCATTTTTTCTGATTTTTAGTCCTGCTAGTGCTAGGTTCAGTCTGTCAGAGGGAAGGGGAAAATTGATTTGTTGGGCTGTGTTTTTTGCAGAACTTTGAGGCTTGTTGCTGATATTTGAGAGGTTGGGAAAGGCACATTTTCTATTTCCTGTGAGCGATAATCTTGATAGGATTGAATTTGGAGCCTGCTGTTGACCTAATGTTCGTCAGTGATAAACTACAAGACAGAGCATTTAATCTCTAACAAGGACATGCATGCACACTCTCTAGTTGCTGGATTTAGCATTTAAACATTCAGTGGAGCTGCAGCTGGCTTTCCTGGCACTTGGAAAGCACATCTTTAAGCATCTTGATCTGTGTTTGGACAAATCTGGGAACTGATCATTTTCCTGTTAAAAACAGAATTGTCCTTGTTTTGAGAATCAGAGCCCTCTGAAGCTGTGAGTTAAATATTGCTGCGGTAGCTCTGGAGGCAAACAGAGCTGCTGTTGTTTGCTCCATAATAGCACTTGCTCAGCCTTGGACACGAGAATTTTTTACAAGATGGGGAATGTTGGCTAGGATCCTGGAGTGTTGGTTTGGTGGTGGTTTTTCTTGTTTTTTCCTGAAGTGCTTATGAACTCTTGATTTATCAGAGGACAGCACTTTTTACACAAGCGTATCTATGAAGTGTCGCCGTGGGCTTAGCCCTGAACCCGTGAATTCAGAAGGATCCCAGCAGCAGTTGCTCTGCAGCAGCTCCACGTGAGATTCCTCTAGCAAAGGCTCTTTATACCTTGTGGGTAATGTGGGAATTTTGATCATTTCTGTTCTAGAGCAGGAATTCTTTACAGAACTCTTAGTAAGCCTTTCAGCTGGCAGATTTCTTTATTCTAGACTTATTAGCTCAAAAAAGAGTCTGTGATACAGGGGTTTAGATATTGCACAGGGTGCATTAGACAGTTTTGTGTTTGGTAGGATTCTGTGTGTGTGTTTGAAGAGGTAGCTGTTAACAGATGATTGGATAACTGGTGACAATATGTATTGCTGGCTAACAGCTATTGTAAACGTACAAGATGTACTATAACTGGTAGATAAAGTGATTGCTGACACTTAACAGCCTTAAAATGTTAAATTTGATTTTGCTGTGGTGTCTTGCAAGGTAAATTTCTTTTTTTGCACCTGCACCAATTTATTATGTGTTGGAGACCAAACTGAATTTCTGGTAGGAACTACATGTATTTCTTGACCATTTTATTTAAAAACAGAATTATTAAATAGTTCTTCCCGCCCTAACAATTCTGTGGTTCTTCAGTAATCTGCTGCCACAAAAAACTTTAAAAAGTAACATATTATACCTGTGAGGTAAGACCCTTCTTAGTTTGAGATGAGGAGTTGCCAGCTATGCTAACTGGCATGGGGAGATGCATTCTTGGAGAAGGCAGGGAAAAGTAGGTGGAGAATGGGAACATTCTTTCCTTTCCCTGTGCTTGAGATAACCTTTCTTTCTAGCAGAGCAAAGCATGAGCTGCTGGTTTCAGGCTGTGATGGTTCACACCTAAATTCCATACATGTTTTTTACCCTTTAAAACCAATTTGGTGCTTTTAGGCAGTTCCCTCACAATCCCTGTGTTTGTACTGTAATGTTGACAGCAATGTGTACTTCTGAAAAAGTCACCAATTATGTTTTCTAGCTGGAATCTTCCAGGGTAATGGAAGTAGAAGACAATCTCAGTGTGGAAAGTTGCTATGAATAAGATACACCAAAGACTGATTGTTGGAGAACAGGGTAAAGAGAAATGGGATTGAGTTTCTTAAAGGAAACATTTCTCAATCCTTAAAAAAAAAAAAAAATTAGCCTGCAAACATAGAAGTGTTGCTGCCTCCCAATTGTGAACGTATTTGTGGATGTTCCTGGTTTTTAATTGAACTCATTTCATCATTATGGCTCATCGTGGCTCTGGATGTTGATGTTTTGTAGGCCTGGTATTCTGATTTCAGCCTCTTACACGAGGGAATATGCTCAGAAATGACTGAGGCAGGAAACTTTGATGCATTTTGTTCCAGTTTTCTTTACATCACACGAGCCTAAATATTGTCAGATTTTCCAGTCACTTAAAAAGCTGGACTACAGCAACACAGGTATTTTCACAGGCAGCATAACTTTTCAGTGCTTTCAGAAACAGATGTTGGACCATA
Source organism: Sylvia atricapilla (assembly GCF_009819655.1). Taxonomy (NCBI): domain Eukaryota; kingdom Metazoa; phylum Chordata; class Aves; order Passeriformes; family Sylviidae; genus Sylvia; species Sylvia atricapilla. Next base: position 8,990,741 of record NC_089145.1, read on the forward strand.
GCCATGGACTGGGTGTTGTCCAAGGTTCCTGTGTGGACGTAGCCAAAGACTCTGCCCATGTGAGCAGGTTTGCAGGCTGAGGTTGTGGCATGGTGTCAGAAGCAGGATTAAACCTTTCTTGGAGAATGGACAGGTGAATGGGTGGTTTTAGATACTCTCATAGAGTCTCAAGGTGTAAAAAAAAACCTGAAATTATGGCTAGTTAGGAAATTAGTAAGAAGGTCGTGTAGGAACCAAGAGAAAACTGAATCTTAGTGACAAAATTGCTGCAGTAATGGTTGCATGAGTTTTTGCCTCCCTCTTTAAGGGAACTGAAATCCTGTCCTATTTGTGGGAGCAATCATGCAGATTTTTAGGAGGAAATGGGATTGAGTGGTGTACACAAAGACCAGGAAAACAAAAGTTATGAGGAAGACATTCCTGAAGAGCATTAATTGTGACTTTGAGCCATGGTAAAGACAACAGGTCCGTATCTTAATTGAACAGGGAAAAAATGACTCATAAGAATGCTGTGCCTTGCACTCCATGCTTATTTGCAAGGAAGTATGCTTTCAAATTTGCATTAGAGTCCCTTAACTGTGTGGTAAAAGTGGCTTAATGTAAATAGCTTTTTCTCTTGACCTTGCAAGATACAATTCTGGATACTGTACTGTGGTGAGTGGAAATAGTAGTGCTTGTTTGCTCTAAACTTGCTCCTGTATCCTACTATCAGTTAGATGCTTCACTTCTCAAAGGAGGGAGTCAAAATAAGGATTTGGAGTATCTGCCATAGCACTTGGTACCCAGACTTGTAAAACCAAGACTTGTGCAGGTACTAACTCATTTCTAGCAAGTAATCATTTGGCACTTGTTCAGAGACTGACATATGAGCACATGAAAAACAGAGCATAATTGCTTGGATATGGTGGGTATCTGACCAATAGGTGTTCCAAAAATATTTACTTATTTTTCAGGCAGAAAGGATGAATTAGCTGTTCACTCCTAACATACATTCTGTGTGTTGCCTAGTAAGTTCCTGCTTGCAGTATCTTGCTGTCTGGAAAGAACTGAGTGTATTTAGAAGTTGCACCTTTATTCTTGGGTGGCAGGTGAAGAAAGGTTCTCACCCTGTTAAGGTATTCAGTGTTGTAATCCTTATTTGCCTAAAAAACGTTCCATCTGTGTTTAAAGATTCTCAATTTTGTTGGGTTTTTGTTTTTAGTACCATGGTTTTATGGAATCTGTGATCTCTGAGATGAGCTCAGCTGGTCGGAGCATGATGCTGATAACACCAAGGTTTTGTGGGGTCAATCCCCTTATGGGCCATTCACTTGAGAGCTGGATGATCCTTGTGGGTCCCTTCCAACTCAGAACATTCTCTGTGACTCTCTGTGGTCCCTTTTGGGAGTGTTTTGGTTGTAACAGTTTGAATGGAACTGCCCTTGAGGACTAGAATTAGGCATTCACTACATCAGCTCAGGACTTCTGTGAGTCCAATCAGAAAGATTGGTAAAATGTGGTGGGAGTGTATCCATAACGCTGCATTCTTATCGAGTGAAAGTAAGGTGATTAAAGGTCACAGTAAAGATGTTGCTACATCTGACTTAAAAGAATGGCAGCTCTGGATGATGCACTGTGATTGAGTCCTAGAGATCCTAAAGGTCATGTTCTCACTTTATTGTGAGACATACTATATTTGTCCTTAAAAAGAGTTTCAGTTTCTCTTAGCAAGAATGACGTTTCCAGGAGGCTGATGAGGGGAGGGGAAAGAATCATGATTCTCAAGGTTAACTTATTAAGTGAAGCAAAACCTGAAAGACTTTTGAGCTTTGTGCTGAATTTGAGTAATAATCCCTTACCCTTCATTTTATTAGGAGGTGTATCTGTGGCTAACTCAAATCTTAGTTTGTTGAGAATTCTAATGCCTTTGTTGTTTGGTTTTTTCCCTCCCAAATGACTTGAAGAAGAATGGTTGAAGAAATTGGAAAACTCCTATCTGTGGATCTATATGGGAGTTTTTGTAATCAATGTAAAACCATCAGATCGCATCCCAAACAACTCCAAACAGGCAGACTCCACCTTCTCTCTGGTTTAGTGTAGTTGGTAGGGAGGCTCCATCCTAACAGTGACAGAGGGCTCTGCCTCTGTTGGCACAGTCAAAATTCCAGGGCCAGCAATTGGGATGCTTGGCTCCCTGTCTTCTGTCAGTGGGTTTGAAGAATCCACTTGTTATTACATTTTAATGGTACAACCTCTAGTTTATATGGAGCAGCCCCTTGGAGTGGTAGAGGACCGTGCACACGGAAGCAAAAATAGACTGAAGTTGAGCTATTTTCCTGGCTAAGTGGGTGTCTCAGTCCTTAAAACTCTGTTAACAGGGGCAGTTTACAAGAAGATCTGGTGGGAGTCTTTCAGAATGTTGTGAAAAAAGACAGCTTCAAGTACTGGTTATAGAGTAAAAAAATCTGTTAAGCATTTCTTTCAGGTATAAACAGCACAGATATAATTATTTGGTCTTCTGCAAATCTGAACTCTGTAAGTTCTTTAACATACTTTTTGCTTTTATCTTTTGTGAAGGTCACAATGGTTTCCATTCCTGAATACTATGAAGGAAAAAGCATCCTCCTGACAGGAGCTACAGGCTTTGTGGGAAAAGTGCTTTTGGAAAAGCTGCTGAGATCCTGTCCTAAAGTGAAAGCAGTGTATGTGCTGGTAAGAAAAAAAGCAAGTCAGGCACCTGAAGAACGAATAGAAGAAATTACGAGCTGTAAGGTATGTGTCATGCACTCACAAAGTTAATTTTTGTCGTTCATTATGATGTTCACATTTAATTTTGAGTACAGCTTTTATTTATATAAAGCAAAATGTTATTGTTAAATGTTTCTCTTTTTTTTTCTAACAGAAATACATAATTGTAAGACCTTGCAGTGCTTCTATAGCTGCTTCAAGCTGTTAGTCTCTAGGAAAGCAAGTTGTTGAAAATTATCCTGTATTTAATTCAAGAGGAGGATGTGTTCAGCTGTAATGCAGAAATGAGCAGTAAAAACCTGTGTTAGACCTTGTTAAAAGAATATTTAATCAAGTACAAGAGGCAGTTGGCTAGGAGTTGTAAGGTGAATTGAGACCCTAAGATCTTAAGCAAGTCACTTTTTCACCTTGTGCCTTCTGTTTTTTTCTGGAATGTGCTACTGGATCTAGCAGTAAATAAGAATGTGTCATCTCAATAGGAACTTAAAAATGCAAGTGGAGCAGAAATGTTTGGCTTAGCAGATTGTTACAGGTTTCTGTTGGTCAGCTTGTGGCAACTAGAAAGGCACTGAAGGTCTGTGCTGTGGAATTACCAAAGTGGCTCTCTACATGATTTTCTGTGCACGCTGGGTCAAATACTTTGCTGCTGAAAAGATTCACTACCTTGATATTCTGGTGAGCTAGGCTGACCATTTGTACTAAGTGTAGAGTCCTCCATCTCTGTGCCCATCTTTCTCCTTAGAGAGTATCCTGTTCATGATGGGCAGGATGAACAGGACGAGGAGAGATTTCTAGCATGAGCTTGGCTAAGCAGAGTTTGTTTATTTCTATCTAAGCCTTTCTCTTATGCAGCACAGGTGTCAGCAGTTTAATTTTTTCATTGAGATTCAATGTAGTCGGTACAAAGTGTGTTCTTAGAAGATGCTAAAGGGGAATCAATAAGGAACTATGGATGCACTTGAGGCAAGTTGTTTAAAGTAAGGCAGTGAATTTCTCTGACTCTGACTAGCCGAGATTATAGCAGATACAGAGATGGCTGTTCCCTAGTTAATTATTTTCTGTAACCAGTCAAAACTGTACCTCATTTTCAAAAGCATCTTCCTGCAGTCTTGTGCAATGTCATAAAACACAACAGAACGAGTTACAGTGAGGTTCTATCTTAAAATTCAATTGTACGTTCTCTCTACATAAAACTCTCAGTTTGTCACTGCCCTGAAACAAGGAAAAGCTCTCCAGACTAAGCTCTGAGATGAAAAAGGAAAAAATTCTCAATCCACTTTTTGTATGCACTGTTACCCAAAGAAAAGTGGGGAGTATTTGGGCAGAGAGGAAAACAGCACTGGTGTGGGCTGACTTAAACTTTGGTAAGCTGTAAGGTTCAGTGTGGCTTTTAGGAAACCTGTTGTAAAAGACTTTCAAATTTGACTCGAAGTCTGCTTGTAGTCTGTACCAGCTCTCATTGAGATAAAAAAAACCTGATGTGATTGGAGTCTTGGTGAGCACTTATTGCTGGAGCAGGTTCACAGCAGAAATCCTGGTAAGCAGAATTACTGCTTGAAGCAGGGACATGCAGACATGGAGTTGCTCATCTATGCAGAGATGTAGAATGGGGCCAGATGTTTGTTCTGTCTTCATCAAATGATTAGACAAGACTGAAAGTCCATCGTTTAAATGGCTTTAATATCATCAAGATTCTTCCAAAAGTCTGTGAAAATTTTAATAAGATCTGTTGTCTTAAGCTGTCCAGTTGCAAGGGCACTGCACAAGTTAGATGGACTCATTAAGTGTTCTGCTGATGCTTGAAGGTTCTGTTTCTTGAAGTGTTTGAAATCTAAATGGGTGAATGTGGTAATAAATAAAATAAATGTGAAATAAACTGAGCTACAGATAGCAAAACAGTGTTGAGGTTTCTGCTTTCTTTGGACTTCAGATGTCTAATTCCTCTGCTGATTTGCCATTTGTGTTGTGTGCAGTTTAGGTATTCTCCTTAGTACTGGTGTAGTGCTGGTGAGAGGTGTGTAGGAATATAGTGCATGACAATGGATGTGAAAAGGAGTATAACAAATGTGATGGCCATATGAAAAATAAAAGCTGGCTCTTTAAGAGCTCATCCTTGGTACTGCTTTTCTGTCATAATGCGATATCACACATAAATAGGGTTAACAGGCAGTTGCTTCAGCTCCTGGGAGGAAGGTGCCATCATTCCCACCAAAAACATAGCAGGCTTATTTTTCAAAGTCACACAAAGTTTTGTCCTTAGGTAAGAGCTGTTTGCTGTACCCATAAGAGTTGCAGAGGCTTTAAATGCTGTCTTGGCAGCTTTGTCCTGTAAAGTGAAGCGTCGTGTTTGCGAAGTCCAGTCGGGGCCTTGAAAAGTGGAGATATCCCATGTTCTCACTGTAGAATTAGCTCTGCTACTTCAGGTGGCCACACAATGAAACTGCATTAGCTCATGTTTGGGCTGAAAAAGCATCTCTTAAAAAAAAAAAAAAAAAGCTGGACCTGCAGCTGCTCACACGGCTCTGGAGTTTCTTGCTCTTGCCAGTGTCAGAGAAGCAACAGAAATAAAGAAACTAGGAGAAGGATCAGTCTCTGTGGTAGAAATATAAACTTACATTACCTGAAGGGTTGTGAAACTGCACCTTTAGGTGACTTAATTTGTAGTTTGAAATTAATTTACGTGATTTTGTAAGGAAATGTCTTTTAACTATTTGTATTTGGTATAACTGCATGCTTGGAGGGAGGGAAAGAAACTACTCCTGTGGTTTTAATACAGTACAATTGACTGGCATTGAAGCAGCTGCAAGATATTGGCCCCTGGGGAGTAAAGAAGGGTCTGCTCTTCTGCAGCTTTCAAAGGTGTTTTATTCCCACAGTACTGTGTGGCTCAGGGAAACTTGCATACTAATGAGTGTAAATAAGATGAGGCAAGAATTTTGATCCGTGTGTTAAGCCACCTGGTTAGAGCCCAGCTATTTATGAGGAGAATTCTTGAGGGAATATCATTTTGGTGAGATTTTTTTCAGGGGGAATTGCTGAACACTAATTTGATAAAACTTAATCAGATGTTCTAATGTGGTATGCCTTTTTTTTTCTTTCAACTAGCCAGAGAAACATCTTTGTGGTTGTTATGTTTTGGGGTTTTTTTAATCTGGAAATTCTCCAAGACTGGAATAATTTGAGGACAGCATTTCGTAAATCACTGGAAATTTGTAAACCTTAATGCAAGATTTCTAAATCTAAAATCCAGCATGACTTTTAGAAGAATTTGAATAGCTATTATCAAGCTTGGGAAGTGGGTAGACTGTTCAGTTTCCTTATGCTGGAAAAAAATATCATTAACTTCATGAGGAGTCTGTAACGTTGTTATGGTATTGCTTATGCACTGTTCAAACTTCCTGATGATCTTGAGAAGTTAGGAGGTATAGACAGAGAATGTGGGATTTTTCTTCACTTAAGTGAAATGTTTTTCTTACCTTCACTGAATTTATAGTCCTGTTATTTCTGACAGCTCTTTGACAGGTTGAGAGAAGAGCAACCAGACTTCAAAGAAAAAATAGTAGTAGTTGTGAGTGAACTTACACAGCCTGGACTGCACCTTAGTAAACCAATCAAGGAAGAACTTATAGAATGCATTAATATTGTATTTCATTGTGCTGCTACAGTCAGATTCAATGAAACACTAAGGTGAGTCTAAAATTTTGTTTACCCTGGTTTGGTAAACCGATGGTGCTCAGAGGGAGGGGGTGAATCAGATGTCTGCCCAATGTTGCAAATATGGGTAGAAAGGCTACAAATAAGCTGTAGCTACATGTACTGTGCTCACTAGTAATGTTAATTTTTCTCCTGGTGTATAAAGGGCAGCACAAACTATTCCTTTGGCCTGCTTTGTTGGAAAGGGAATGTACATTTTCAGAGGATAGAGTTTTGTGCGAAAAGTTGTGTGTGGGAGGTTCTAGTCTCTTACCTGATTAAAAAAACAGGAGATAAAATACAGCTCAGCTTTTCTTCCTGTCTTTCAAAAGTCCCTTATTAATAATGGAGGTTGGCATTGGAAGAAGTGGGAAGAAGTAGATGCACAGGGAGAGAAATGAAAACAAGAAGTGGAAAAAGTGGTGCACACAGCTGGGATTATGAGCTCCTTTGACTTGTTGAAAGAGGTGGCAAACTAATTAGTTACCATTTATGTTAATTGCTTTGGGATAATGCTCCCCTTTTCTGTCCCCCACTTCAGTAATAATGTGAGATAAAGCACTCTGGAACTTAGTAATTGTTTGGAGGATACCGATTTTGTTGTTAATGTAACATTTTTATTGCAATGACTTTGACGAAGTGTTGCTTAGCTGTACTCTTGAAACTTGATAGTACACTGTGTAGAAGGAAACTGGTGCCTACATCAAGTCTGTAGGCTGGAGAGAAGATCTAAACTATAAAATAATCATAGGAGTTGGTCAGCAAGGTGTTATCTGCTGGGAACTGTAGAGATACACCTACTCCGCTATGGTGTCCTTAAACAGGATAATGAACAGTGGTGAAGCTGGAGTAGAAGCACGGTTCTTGGTGGTTGGTTTGGTGGTTTTTTGTTTTTTTTTTTTTTCCCTTCCTTCCATCCTGTGTGGAGCCTTTTGCTATCCTACAAAAAGATGCCAGTCTCCAACTTGCTGGCCTACTAAGCCTTCCAGGTTGTTGACCTAACTTAAGTTGAACTTGGAAGTTCAGCGGTGCATCTTATGGAAGCTTGGTGTTCTGTTGCATTATTTCCTTCATGTTTTATGGAAAATGTGCAGTTTAGATTTAGACTGGGGAAATCAAAGGATGCTGGTAAAAAAAGGGTACAAGAAGAATTGTCCTGAACATTGAGAGGTATATTATTTTAAGCAGAAAATTAGAGCAGTCTCCATGCTGCTTTTTTGAGGAGGGTGGAGAATTCAGGGACACTGCATACCCAGCCCTGAGGCATTTAGGAATGAATTTTTTTGCTTGTTTTTGTCATGCTTTCTACTAATGACATTTCTGTTTAATCAATAGAGATGCTGTGCAGTTAAATGTGGTTGCCACACAACAGCTCCTCTCCTTGGCACGGCAAATGAGGAATCTGGAGGTGTTCATGCACGTTTCCACCGCCTATGCATACTGCAATCGGAAACAGATTGAGGAAGTTGTGTATCCACCTCCTGTGGATCCCAAGAAGCTGATAGATTCCCTTGAGTATGTGTTATGTTTTATGAATTTACTCGGGCAGTCTGTATCCTTTTTCATCCTGCTGTCGAAATACTAAACAATGGTTAGGAGTTGTAAAGATGAAGAGTTATCCTACTCTGTCCCATAGGTCTGACAGCATGAGTGACGCTCCCCTTTTCTGCAAGGGAGATGGGTTAAGGTTTATGGCTCCTTTAAGCTGAGCTGGGTGTGGAGGGGGACTGAAGGAGAGGGATTCTTATATCTATTTGTGATGCCTCCTCTGTGCTGAGAGTGACAGTCTTTCAGCTGCATGATTGGCTGAATCAGGAGATACTGGTAACTTGTGCTGGTACCAGCCCTGTGTAGGAAAGGATAAAATTAAGGTGCCTGGAACAGCTGCCTCTACTACATCCACCTAAAGGCCATTGCAAGATGAGACCGAGATGCTCAGATGATATTACTTATTGCAGAAGTGTTTCTGTTAGCTATCCTGAGAGCCCAGACATTAAAAATCTGGTTTCTGTAGCTTTAAGCTTTGAATTGGGTATTATGGGTAGGAAAAAGGACTCATTTGGTATTTTATTTTCTTTGTGTGTTAGCTATCCTGAGATCTTTCTTAGTGGCTGTCAAACTCTGAAACAGGTGACAGTGTGGGATAAGTGTAGTGTAACTCTACATCAGTCTCTTCCTTCTTACCTGTGGTACAAAATATCACCTCTTGGAAGAGAAGTATGAAACTGAAAAAAATCTAATTAAAAAGTAAAATCCCTTTTAATTGACTTTAACTTGTTATTTTAGGTGGAAGGGTGTTAACATTTAAACCAAATGAGCTACCACCTAGAATGCACCATTGAGCCAGCCTTTTTTGATAATGTTGACTTTAAATGCACTTAAAAATGAGAGATTGCAAAACAGTCATATTTTTGAATATCTGACTTGTGAAGAGACACATGTAACTTAAAACTGTTTGCTGTGGCTTGGGACAGCTGTGTGTACTTTAGAACTCCTGAGAGGAGTTATAAAAGGGTGATCTCTAGCCTTCACTACCCCTCTTCCTACCCTGCTCATATCATGAATGGAATCTGATGTATCACTTTGTAACGTGACATTGGTGAAAAACAATAACTTCATTTCTGTGAGTAACAGACCAAGGCAAATAAAATTCAAGTCCTGTTTTGCAGGAAAGAATACCAAAGTAACAATAGTTGCAGAGGCACATCTTTCTTACTTGTATGCTATGACTGAAGGTTATTATGTTTTTATCCTGAACTAGGAAGCAAGATGAAATTGCAAGATTTAACTTATTTAAAGGGAGAAACATTGTGACCAGCTTGCTTCAGGGATGGTGTGTGATTGCTCACCACCACAAAGGTGGAGAGGGTGCTGGTAGTGCAGCTGGGACTCCATTGTAGTGGTATTGCTTTGTAGATCGTAATGCAGGGAGCCTGTGTTCCAAAGACTAATTTGCTGTGTCTGCACTCCATCTTTGAGGACTTGGTTGGCAGAATTTGGGTATTGTAAATGAGTGTACTGCTTGCTCTGTAGTTGGTGTGTTATAAATTAATTACCAGGGCAAAAAATAAATGCCAGTATGCTTATTTTGATGGACACTTAACATGCAATCCTCTGTTTTTTTTCTGAGAAACTTGTTTTTGTTTAGATATGTGTCCCTTTTTCTTGAAATGAGAAGAAAATAGTCACGTTAACTTCATCATTTCACACCCCACCTCCCCAGTGAAGCAGCATGCAGTAACTTACACTTGCTTCTTGTTTTGTTTCTTTAGGTGGATGGATGATGACCTAGTGAATGAGATTACTCCTAAACTGTTAGGCAAAAGACCTAATACTTACACATACACGAAAGCCTTAGCTGAATCCGTGGTGCAGCAGGAAGCTGCAGGGTTAAACATTGCCATTGTAAGGCCGTCCATCATTGGTGCCAGCTGGAAGGAGCCTTTTCCTGTAAGTCCCTGAATTGTCACATGACCATCCTGCTGCAGACTGTAGTACACCCTGAGAGCCTCTTTAACCAGTGACCTTCGTAGAAGAAAATCTCTTGGACCATGATGTTGTGTCTTGGTTGCTTCTGCATGACTGATAGCAGCACATAGTGTCTAAATACTATCATCAAAGCTGCGCATGAATGTATTTTGGCTGAAAAATAAAAACACATGAGTTGCTAGTCTAAAAATACTTGTAAACTTGAATACTTTAAACATCAACATATTTTTATGGACAATTGCATTTCATTCACTAATGTATAGATAAGCATCTCTCTGAAGGACCATGATGTCCTACATGCAGATCTCTTGTTTGAGTCATAGGAACTTGCTACATCACCAGAATTTGCTATGGAAGAACTTTATTTAGTGACATGGAATTAAAAATCTTTCTTCTCTTTGATCTCATTTTCCTCCATCCCTTACATATGTAGAAACTGCTCAAATTTTCACTTGGAGCTGCTGACTTCAGTATACCTAACCAAATCCTTTCCCCTCTCCCCCTTCCTCATAGGGCTGGATTGATAACTTCAATGGACCTAGTGGTATCTTCATTGCTGTAAGTAATGAATATACTTAATTTCCCCTCCTCCTTTTGGAAGGCAGAAAAGCTTCATATGTTTTACTGCTGGATTTCTATCTCTCTTTGTTGTTGTTTTGTTCTTCAAGGCAGGAAAAGGAATTCTTCGAACGATGAGAGCTTCCAACGATGCATTAGCAGATCTTGTCCCAATAGATGTTGTTGTCAATACGACACTCGCTGCAGCCTGGTATTCTGCTATTAATAGGTATAAATGCTGACAGAAGAGAGTACTGAATATTTGGAAATTATGTGGTGTATTTAGTAAGCCAGTCTTGTATTGCAATCCTCATCAGTGTCCTGCTGTTCCCTCACGACAAAGGAATCTAAGGTTCTGACAGCATTAGTCTCTCCAAGTATAACTTGCTTATGCCAGAGGAAGACATCACCTACTAATGTTATGAAGCTATGTCTGAAAATTCTTGCTTGGGTCTTTTTTGTAATCAATGCAACCTGCAGTAGTGTAGGTGAGGCCTTCTCTGAAATAAAAGAAATATGATAATTAAGAAGGAGAAAAATACTGAAAGATGCTAAAGCAAAAAATGGACCATGAAACTGATGCTTTCTGCTTTATATAAATGATGCTATTGAGGGAAAGGATAACTTTGGGCATCTCTTCTGTTGTCTGTGTTTGTAAAAGGTTGTTTTTCTTCTAACTTGCTCTTTTATCTTTTTTTCCTTCAGACCAAGAAAAGTCATGGTGTATAACTGTACAACAGGTGGCACCAATCCTTTCCACTGGAGTGAAGTTGGTATGCCATGTTTCTTTTTTTCTCATTAGCCTTAATTAAAAAAAAAAAATCAAACACGTTATAATCAGTAAACCGTAATGCACTTTTATTTTTGAAACTAGTATTTTAGCCATACCTCTCAATTTTGCAGTGAATTTTGCTTTCTCATTAGCTTCCACTGTTAATTCTCTCCCCTCCAGCCCCCTGCAGCATTACCTCTACTTAGTTTGGTTCTTGTTGGTTTGGGGTTTTTTGTTATCTTATTCCATTATAACTGTGGGAGAGCTGATTTTTCTGTTTGTTGCTGCCATGACCTAAACCAGTGTGTGGAGATAAATGTTGCTCAGAGTAGCAGTAGTGATGCCAGTAGTGTAATGCCAACATCAATAAATAAATGTGAAAAAAAAAAACGAATAAGCAGCCCAGAATTAAATGTTTTGTACATCTGCATAATTGAGAGGTCTGGTAATAGTTTTGACCTTGTGTAGTTCTTTGTGTTTGGCTTAATTGTTGGTTGAGGTGGCTTTTTTAATATTCATATTGTTGCATGACACTTCAATAGTTCATGTACAGGGAAGAGTAGCCTTTAAGGAAATATGAATACCTGTTTTAAGCTCTAAGATATCCTGACTAGGATTTAACCCACAGGCCAACAGCTTTGTAATAGTTTATGTTATAAAGAACAATACAAGCTGTTTGACATAGTAAACCATTTATTAGTTTTCAGTTTTTTTAGAAATTGAGTTCTGAAGCTCAGATTATTTTTCTTTCAATTAACCTCAATTCTTAAATCTATTTTACTTGCTTTTCCCATTTTACATGGATCTGTAGTTGCAAACATTATTGCTTCAATTAAACTTGGAAAATTGCTGACTTCACTTATATCCCAGTTTGAATCAGAGTATTTAAGTGGAGTCTATAAACAGCAGCATAAAGTTCTGATGGAAGGTTAAAAGGAGAAGATTAATCTATAAGAGAAGATTGAAAAGGTCCTGAATTTACAGGTGTTACCAAGAATTTCTCATGGAGTCTCACCCTAACTGTTTTTTTAATGATGCCTAAATTTGGATAAATTCGTTAAAAATGTCATTTTAAATCACTCCAGATGCCTGCAGAGTCCTCAATCTGTTTTAAAATCCTTCACACAAGCAATCAGAATAACCCTCTTCATGAAATATAGATGACTATTTAAATAGCTTTACATGCTTTATAACCTGAAATACTGTCACTGTTAGAAACCAGCAACTTCTAAGGTAGGGAACAGGAACAGAAAGAGAGAAGCTACAATAAAATATGATACTGAAGATGAAGGCGTAAACCACCTCTTGATTATAGTAAGAACCAGTTCAACAGTATTTTAATTTAAAAGCTTATAACTGTTTTAGTTTCTGTGGATTGTAGAAGAGTGAGGGTGGTTATTTAAATAAGACACTGCTGTTGATGCTGTACCCTGTAATGTACTTTGAAAAGCATTACATTTTACATGGTGATTATCGAAGCTGTTGTGCGACTTCTCTTTCTCAGAATACCATGTAATTTCCACTTTCAAGAGGAATCCTCTCGAACAGGCCTTCAGACGGCCCAATGTAAATTTAACTTCCAATCACCTTTTATATCATTACTGGATTGCTGTAAGCCATAAGGCCCCAGCATTCCTGTATGATACCTACCTCAGGATTACTGGAAGAAGCCCAAGGTAATGGTGACTGGCTCTGCCTTGTTTGTTCCACTGACTCTTAACAAAACTATGCTTACACTGTGATGTATGTTGATTTTAATTTTTTGGTATTTTTTTCTTTCCCTGAGTGTTCTGTGACTAATACTCAACCTTTTTTTCCTGAGAACAGGTCCTTGAATTCAAAATGACTGAACTTCCAAGGAAAAATGAGAGTGTTTTTTGTTGGATAGTTTGAGATTTTGAGTAGTCAAGATAAAGAGAATTAGAAGATATAGAACAAGTAATGTTTGCTCTTGGATAATAAATACTAAAAATATGTTGATCCTTATTTTTTGCTGCAGAATACGACATTAACAGGTGTTACAAGCTAAATCCATTAGACTGTATGTCAAGAATACCAGGCTTTATCTTTACCAGCAACCCCCTCTTGTATCACGGTCGGCGGGCAGAGGCCGTTATAGTGTGTTTTTTCTATGATGTTTTGCTCACATTGACAGGTCGGGAGCCACGGTAAGAGGGACAGGGCTAAAAATATCTTGTCCATAAGGTGGTGGAGACTTGTGAAGAAGATGTGGCCTGGGCTCTAACTAAGTTTACTAACTGAGCAACAAGAATCCAGTGGCTGCACTTGAAGGAGTTTAATGCTGGCCTGCTAATGCTGTCCAAGGGATGTCTTGGATCAGAATCCTAGTCAGTCATTAAACTCTAGGAAGTGGCTTGGGTTGAGGTTGTTGTTGCTTTTATGAACTGAAAATGGAATGGGGGACTGAGCTTTTAATTGCAGATTATTCCTGTAGATGATACAATTTGACCTGGAGCGTTGGCTTGTATCATCTCAACATTCCGTTCAGTTTATAATACTTAGCTAACTAAAGTGGTGAAAATAATAACCAAATCACGTAGAAGGAATATAAAGTTCAATTTGTTTCAGATTTGCCCAGCCATGTGCTCTTAGCTCATTGCTTATGTTACATGCTCACCATCACTTTCCTTCAGGTTATAAAACCTATACTGTGGTGACAGTATATTAACACAAGCGAGTATTCATTTGTTGTCCTGTAGTCTAGGCCTTAGACTTAGTCTAGTCTTACAGGGAGGGTAAAAGCTACCACAGCACTGGATGAGTAGCAAGGAGCTGTGTCAATGGTTTGTAGGGGAAAACTTCTCGGCTGCAACAGTGTAGTGCTTAGAGCAGCAGCAGCTGCAGTTGTCTGTGCCAGTTTAATAATCTTCCCACATTGAAAAGTTTGTAGATTTTCATCTCTAAAGAAGGTATTGTACATGAAACCTCCTAGCCTCTAGGTTCTCTTGCATTTTTCATGTTATCTTTACTAAAAATTGATAGAAATTCTCTGACAGATGTGAAAACTTCATCCCTCACTAAGAGAGTTAGGCTGTAAATGCCAGTGTCCTGTCTTCTGCATGGTTGGGAAGGAGTGCTGGCAGAATCTTTGAGGCTTTGAAAGGCAGCTGGTTGTGTGAGTATTTGACCAGTGGGAGTAAATTGAGGCTGTGAATAATCATGGTGTTTAGAATATTTTGCTTAGTTTTATATTCTAGCACTTGGAGTGTTGAATCTTGGTTTTGCTTTTCCCGGACTCCTTACTTGATGTCTAAAGACGGACTTTTGGGCTTTCATCACTTCTGGTACAATTGGTGACATGAATACTTTACAGAATAGAAAATAAATTTTTACTGATACGAATATTCCTCCTTAGCTTACTATAACAGTGATTGGATGAGTTTCCTATGATGCCCAAGGTTCCAGTTTGGAGAAAGAATGGCAGATTGAACTGAACTAAGCTATTGTTCAGTCACGGCTTTGAAGTTGGCTACACAGCCCAATTACAGGCATGCAGCTTTCATTAGACAGCACTCCTTCTTTCCTTTTTAAAAGGATTTAAATATGGGAGCCTGCAACAGAAGCAGTAAATGTAAATGAATGCTTAGATGCAAGGAAGATGAGCAGTGTTAAAACCTAATGGAACAGGCTTGTGTTGTTTAATAATACAAGAATTCTGGGACAGATCTTTACTCTTGCACTTTTATCTAGAACTTTGAAGCTGCTTTGACTGGTGTGCTTGGAGGGGTGTACTGCTGTTGCTGTGGCCATTCTGTCAGTTGATAGAATGGTATTAATTACCAGGTAGCATGTACTCAGACACTTCTAACTGTTGGGGAAGATGAATCAGGGAAACCTTATAAATCTTTTGCTTAGCAAAAGATTCTGGAAATATGAAACCTATAATCGGGATAGAAATGAAAGCTTAGTTTGAGTTGTAGGATACTGAGTCTTAGTTACTTTATAACCTGAAAACAATAGTCTAGCTAGCTGAAGGAGAATCCCTTTTGATTGAGCAGAACCCTTTCTGCTGGGTAAGGGATCCAAAGGTCAATGTAGCAAAACAGAAGTTTAAAAGAGTTTAAAGTTTTTTAGAGTTTAAAATGTAACACAGTATGGTAATATAGTAGTTCTTATAGGCTGTATGTAAAATCTATAGGATTTTGTATCTTGTGTTGGTTGGTCACTGAAAATTAGAATATTCATCACAAAAGAAGATATAATGTATTGTAACAAGGACCTCGCTCTCTTACCTCTTCCTCCTCTCCTTCCCGCTACTCTTAACTCTCTTAACTCTCTTACCTCTTAACTCTTACTCTTACCTCTCCTCTTAACTCTTACCCTTCCTCTTCCCCCTATTCTCGCTCTCTCCTGCTCTCTTCCCCTGCCCTCTGCTCTCTCGCTCCCTTTCTCTCTCAGCTCTCACCCTGCTGTTCTTTCTCCCTCTCTCTTTGGGACTTCTCTTCAGCCGAGGCTGGTGGCTGAAGGCAAGGCCTTTTTACCCATGACCCTTGCAATAAACCCACATGTTTTGGAATACACAGATTGGCAGAATTCCTTGTCCCAGCCGTCCACAGATTCGCCTACATCTAACCACTTGGAAACACTATTGGACCTCAGTAAAATGATGTTCTGAGTGAAGAAGGGCTGGCTTAATTAGAGATGTGACCTTTTCTCCTGTGATGTAGCAGAGCAACCCTATAGTAAAAATGTAATAAAATCAGCACAAGGCGATACAGATATTCTGTTAACCTGCCTCCACGTGGGTGGGTGTTGCCATCTCAATGCTGAGCACACTGAAGTCTCTATTTTGTGCAATGCAAGAAAAATAAGTAATGAAATCCCTGTGCAGGTTTAACTGCAGTGTTGTCATGCCATCAGGGTATTGTACTGCAGTTGAATGAAAATTTCTATCAAGTAGAAGAAAAGGAAGGAATTAGAAATGGATCAGGTCTATGATCCTTCAGAACTAAATGATGATGTTAATAATGATAAAGATCAAACCCAGAAATCTTCCTGTTTTCCAAGCACTTCTCTGTTGTAATTTTTCTGCAATGTGAAGTCATTCTTTTGCACCTCACTTGTGAAACCATTGTTTTTGATGAAATGGAAATATTTTTGCTGCTTTTGCTTCTGGTTGAAGGTTCTTGAATTTAACGATTCTCTGGTAATATTTAAAGGTAAGGAAAGGAAGAAATAAGCTATATAGTATTTCTTCCAAAATTGCATAGGAAAAACATGTACAAAAAGCCCTGACTAATGACAATGTAATATTTTATACTAGAGAATGCTCTAGCATTGTGGAGTTGTATGAATAGTGGTGATAAACCTTAGCATCAAAGTTTAAAGGTAATGTTGTCTGTAGCTTGCCATATATACTTAGTTGCATAGCAAAGCTTGTTAGTTGCCTAATTATCTTTAAAACAAGGCATAGTTTGCTACTGTAAATTTGCATAGTGCTTAGCACAACACCAGAACCGTGTGTTACTTAAAAGCAGTTTGGTACATTTGAAATGTTAAAGCTTTTAAAAGTGCACAACAAGCAGATCTCCCCAGTTGCTCTGAGAAAGTGACATCTGACGTGTAACCTTTTAACTTGTAGTTCAGAGATTTCTGCAACAATTCTTGTGTTACTGCTTCTTAGAAAGCTAAAGGAAAGGTGTGGCTGGCATATGGAGGGAGGTGTGAAATTAGGTCTTTTTACATCTGTCATTTTGATTTAAAGCTTCTTAAAATTGGAAGCACCTTTAATGTAGTTACTGTCTTACAAACCAGAAATTAGTTAGGAGCGTAATCAGGTTAAATAGCTGATTAGATGGATAGATCAATACATTTTTATCTCTTCACAGTGCTTGAACTGTGTGCTTAAAGCAACCTCAGAGGTGCTAGAAAGTTAAGAATTTAGTAGTGTGTCTTACAGTTCAAAAATTACAGCCAGGTGAAGATCTGAACAGAGACAAATCTAAAATCTTGCTTTATGTTTTTAGAGGAGTCTTTAAAAAAAAAGTAGCTGTCTAATGTTTCTGGAAAGACTTGCAGACTGGAAACCTGTGGATCCACTGAGGGATCAGTCTGTATTTACCATCAGGACTGTTTTTAAGCTGGACCTAATAGGCTGTGTGTAAGTCTTCTTCAAATTGCAGGTACAGCCTTAAGGCAGGTCACATTCAATTGTCTGGTATAGAAACAAGCCCACCTAAGTTATGGATAATTGGATTAACTTGCTTTAACTTCATTTCCCGTGATGTGCTTCTCCAGCTGTTGTAATATGCTTGGTCTTGATGGCAGTTAGGACTGCAAAGTCCAGAGGCAAAATTCTACCTTGAATCTGGGTGAAAGTCACCCAGACTGGCTGCCTGCCCCTAATGCTCAGTTCTGTGAGATGGTCAGCAGGGCTGGCTTTTTTTTTTTGTCTTCAGCTGATGAAGAAGGTGTGATGCAGTGCTTGATCTTGTCCTGACTGGTTATATTTGGTATTAATATTTATGACTCATATCCAGTGGCTGTCTTTGGAATACCTGACCTTCCAAACTTCAGGCTGAGGGATAAAGTTCCGTTGTGTGACTTCGTTCTGGGTTTTGAGTAGTCAAGATAAAGAGAAATAAAAGGTATAGAACAAATGATGTTTGTCCTTGGATAATAAATACTAAAGATATGTCGATCCTTATTTTTTCCTACAGAATACTGGGCTAATATGTATTTCGTGCTAAATCCATTAGACAGTGTATCAAGACCACCTGACTTTAAGCTCACCTCCAACCCCCTCTTGTATCACGGTCGGCGGGCAGAGGCCGTTATAGTGTGTTTTTTCTATGATGTTTTGCTCACATTGACAGGTCGGGAGCCACGGTAAGAGGGACAGGGCTAAAAATATCTTGTCCATAAGGTGGTGGAGACTTGTGAAGAAGATGTGGCCTGGGCTCTAACTAAGTTTACTAACTGAGCAACAAGAATCCAGTGGCTGCACTTGAAGGAGTTTAATGCTGGCCTGCTAATGCTGTCCAAGGGATGTCTTGGATCAGAATCCTAGTCAGTCATTAAACTCTAGGAAGTGGCTTGGGTTGAGGTTGTTGTTGCTTTTATGAACTGAAAATGGAATGGAGGACTGAGCTTTTAATTGCAGATTATTCCTGTAGATGATACAATTTGACCTGGAGCGTTGGCTTGTATCATCTCAACATTCCGTTCAGTTTATAATACTTAGCTAACTAAAGTGGTGAAAATAATAACCAAAGGTTCCAGTTTGGAGAAAGAATGGCAGATTGAACTGAACCAAGCTATTGTTCAGTCACAGCTTTGAAGTTGGCTACACAGCCCAATTACAGGCATGCAGCTTTCATTAGACAGCACTCCTTCTTTCCTTTTTAAAAGGATTTAAATATGGGAGCCTGCAACAGAAGCAGTAAATGTAAATGAATGCTTAGATGCAAGGAAGATGAGCAGTGTTAAAACCTAATGGAACAGGCTTGTGTTGTTTAATAATACAAGAATTTTGGGACAGATCTTTACTCTTGCACTTTTATCTAGAACTTGGAAGCTGCTTTGACTGGTGTGCTTGGAGGGGTGTACTGCTGTTGCTGTGGCCATTCTGTCAGTTGATAGAATGGTATTAATTACCAGGTAGCATGTACTCAGACACTTGTAACCACTTGGAAATACTATTGGACCTCAGTAAAATGATGTTCTGAGTGAAGAAGGGCTGGCTTAATTAGAGATGTGACCTTTTCTCCTGTGATGTAGCAGAGCAACGCTATAGTAAAAATGTAATAATATCAGCACAAGGCAATACAGGTATTCTGTTAACCTGCCTCCACGTGGGTGGATGTTGCCATCTCAATGCTGAGCACACTGAAGTCTCTATTTTGTGCAATGCAAGAAAAATAAGTAATAAAATCCCTGTGCAGGTTTAACTGCAGTGTTGTCATGCCATCAGGGTATTGTACTGCAGTTGAATGAAAATTTCTATCAAGTAGAAGAAAAGGAAGGAATTAGAAATGGATCAGGTCTATGATCCTTCAGAACTAGATGATGATGTTAATAATGGTAAAGATCAAACCCAGAAATCTTCCTGTTTTCCAAGCACTTCTCTGTTGTAACTTTTCTGCAATGTGAAGTCATTCTTTTGCACCTCACTTGTGAAACCAATGTTTTTGATGAAATGGAAATATTTTTGCTGTTTTTGCTTCTGGTTGAAGGTTCTTTAATGTAACGATTCTCTGGTAATATTTAAAGGTAAGAAAAGGCATAGGACTGTTTTTAACCTGGACATAATAGACTGTGTGTAAGTCTTCTTCAAATTGCAGGTACAGCCTTAAGACAGGTCACATTCAATTGTCTGGTATAGAAACAGGCCCACCTAAGTTATGGATAATTGGATTAACTTGCTTTAACTTCATTTCCTGTGATTTGCTTCTCCAGCTGCTGTAATGTGCTTGGTCTTGATGGCAGTTAGGACTGCAAAGTCCAGAGGCAAAATTCTACCTTGAATCGGGGTGAAAGTCACCCAGACTGGCTGCCTGCCCCTAACGCTCAGTTCCATGAGATGGTCAGCAGGGCTGGCTTTTTTTTTTGTCTTCAGCTCATGAAGAAGGTGTGATGCAGTGCTTGATCTTGTCCTGATTGGTTATATTTGGTATTGATATTTATGACTCATATCCAGTGGCTGTCTTTGGAATACCTGACCTTCCAAACTTCAGGTTGAGGGATAAAGTTCCATTGTGTGACTTCCTTCTGGGTTTTGAGTTGTGTGTGTTGCCACTGGCTGCAGGAAGGTGGTGCCATTGAAGTTAAAGGTTAGTCTGCCAGAGCTACTCAAGTGTCCACTAAAGGACACTCATTGCTGATGTCTCTCAATGTCACCAGGCTGCTTTTTTCTCCCCTCAAAAAGAAGTGTAGGTTCTTGTTGATGTAGTGCATAACACCAATGTGTCACAGAGAAACTTGGTCCTTTTCTGCCAACTCTTGGCATTGGTCCAGCCGCTGAGATAATGTGGAGAATTGGATTCTTTGGGCTGGTAGGGAAAGTAACCCTACAGAGTAAAACAGGTTTTTCCTTGATGGGTTGAATCAGCTGCTTCTGTGGTAAGCTATACCCAATTTGAGTTGGAAGGCGGGAGGGGGGAAAAAAAAAGCTTTTAAGCTTTTTTTTTTCTGTAATCAGCTTAGCTAAGCTCTAAAATCATATCCATGAGCAGAGACAAAAAGAATCCCACCAGAGTCTTTGCATTAGTTTAAATATACTTTGTCTTTTTTTAAGAGAAGAATGAATGCTAATGTCAGTGTCCAGAAACAAGTTCATAATATACACTTACCTAATCAGATATTCATTTGCTCAGTTAATATTTTGCAGAGGCACAAGGTTTTTAAACTGTAGCAGTCAAAGCACTCTAAAATTCTGCTGCTCGTCCGGCTTAGTGTAAGGACACAGACTGGGACGGTTCAAAAGGCCAAGTCAGGTTAAATAATCTTCAGACTGTCAATGGACAGACCTCTGCAAAAAGGCTTAAATGCTGTTTGGCACTAATTTTATCCAGGCGTTTTAGCTCTGAGGTCTTTTTGGCTTATCTGACCAGTGAGATCTTTGCTTTCCAAGTTTCAAGTTATTTTCCTAATTTTTTGGCATAACTAATAGCCGGTTTTTTGGGTTCAGTTTAGTCGTGGTTGCACAGGATATGTTTTGGATGCAGAGTCTAAATTCCCAATTATTTCTGCATCAGAGGAGCTCCAGTTCAACTCAGCTCCCATTGGTGCCAGCTTGCCCCACTGCTGAAACTCTAAGCAGGTGTTTGAAAGCTCCTAGAGGTGCTTAATAATAAAATCAGCTGCTGGTCTAACATCTGAAGTCAGTTCTGAATTACTAGATATATTCCTCCGAGGCTTTAAAAAATACTTGTGCTTTTTGTGCCTTAGAGATGACATTTTTCAGTGGTCTCTGTGGTTTGTGTTGTTTCATTCCATGAGATGAAAAATAGGAAATTTTAATATTTTAGAGACTGAGATGCCAGCTGCTAGTGACAGTAAGGGACATTAATGCAATGCAAAATACTTTCTTTGGAAGAGTTTCTGGGACAATGTGCTATATCCCTTGTACAAGTATGAATGCATCAAGACAGCTTTCAGAGAAAAATAAGTTTATTTTTATTGCTTCTGTGATCTTTGTTGGCAAAATTTACCTTCAGAAAACTATTTCCTCTTAGTACTGGGTTCTGCTTTCTTTGCCTCTCCCCCCTTACCGTTGTGCTTGAAATGATCAGTGTCCTCCTATAAGGATCAAATTGAAGGCAGTTTTCCATTTCTGTGAGATGGAAATACCTTGAGCACCCAAAGCAGGGATTTAATACTATTAGGCCATGTGGTACTAGTTATTACTTATTTAAATGGAGTGGCCATCTCTAGGACTGAGACACTTGAAACAAATTTCTTGTCATAAATGTGGAAGCTTTGCATTTTAGAGGCCGGATGATTCATCCTCCTTTTTTTTTTTTTTTTTTTTTTTTTTTTTTTTTTTTTTTTTTTTTTTGGCCACTTCAGATGGTATGTTCAAAGAGAAACTTGCCCAATTTGATCCTTATAACATAATTTTTCTGTATTCCAAGTAATGGTTTTTTAGAGTTTCTTCCTCTGCATAATAAAGGATGATGGAAGGTATTTCTGCATATTTTGAAGTAGCATGGAACATGGTCTGCTATGATCTGTCTTTGCCCTTAAATATTATCCTGCCCTTTGCTGCCTGTGGTTTTAAGCCTTGATCTCTTGGTAACTATAACGAAAACCTCTGTTCTGTTACAGAGATTAGGTCTTGCACAATGTGCAGGAAGATCAGGGCAACTTCCTCCCTTGTTTAAGGGAAGGTCCTGTACAGACATTCTGCTCTGTGCAATTTGAGACTTCTGTCAAGTCAGACTCTTGCACAGCTAAATATTCCAGTGTACTGAGGGGGAAAGGGTTCCATTTCCCTGTCCCAAACAAGAAGAGTTATCAACAGAAGACAACATATTGTTTCCCCTAAAAAAAAGAGGAAATGTTAATTTACAGTTGCACTGGGAAGTAGGATTAGGAAAAAAAAGGACTGTGATAATTTCTGCTACTATGCAGAGATTGGACAGCCAAAGTTCACTTCAATACTATGCAGAAATATCCTATTGATGTAATATAATATGCTTTAGGTACAGAACAAGATGGGATTTTTTGAGATGGGGGTAGGGGGTTGGAGGGTAAAAAATGTTATTTCCTTTTCACTTGTTTGAATCTTTACCCCTGTAACCTGTCCATTCCATGTCTGGGACTACAGGATGATGAAGACAATAACACGTCTTCATAAGTCCATGGTGCTTTTAGAGTACTTTACAAGCAATTCTTGGACCTGGAGCACTGAGAACATGACTATGCTGATGAACCAGCTAACCCCTGAGGACAAAAAGGCAAGTGGCTGTGTGCTGTGGCCATGGAGACTGACAGGGGGTGGCAGCTCAGCAGTTCGAGGTGGAATAAGGGCCTGATCTAATGTGCAGCTAACCTAGGAGGAACTCAGCACTGCAGGTTCCTGGCAGATCCTTTCAGATGTGTCAGGGCTCTGTGAAAAGCTACACCAGTGACATGAGGAGATGAGGGAGAAGTGAAACAAGGATGACAGTTTGTTGAGGGAGAAGGAAAAGTTGTTTCTTCCCAGGTTTAACTTTACTCCCAATTTTCCCTACCTCCTCCACCAACAATGGCTCAGGAGCCCTCACTGAATTTAAACTTCCCTTCTGCTATGACTTTGTTGGCTAATATTCAGCAAAATAAAAATCACCAATCATCAAATCATAAATGTTACAGTTCTAGAAACTCAGATTGCCTTATGCACTTGGAACAGCTTTGTCATTCTTAAGATGTCTTTGCTACTGGACTGTTTTCCAGAATCAATTCGGTGGTTACGTTGCAGAAAAGCTGCCAAATTTCTAAATAAGGTGTCTAATAGTAGGAAATAAAATAGCTTTTGGTGATTTTTGTGTGGATGGTATTTGCATCCCTTCCTGTCCTCTTGTTCCTAGCAACTTGAGTTCAGGAAAAATCTGACAATCAAAATGCCAGACACCAGAGCTTTGAATTGTTAGTATTTTCAAATTGCTGCATTATGTTGGGATTTAAACACTGTTACTGTAGAATCTTGAGATGAGGAAATCAATACATCAGTAAGAAACTCGTGTGTCAAATTCACCAGAGTGATCTATCCTGCAGAAGGCACTTAGATGGTTGTATTTAAAATATAACTGTACAACTCTAAGCACAGCTAACAGAACCCTGCACTTACCAAACAGTGAATGTTGCAAAGAGCAGTATTTATTTTAGGGCATGTTAGAATTATTTAGTTGCTTAAAAATAGATAACGTAGTAGGAAGAAGTTATTTTTAGAATGGAATTCCTTACAGACAGTTGAAATAGGAAAACTGTGAAGTAGAGGAAGAAGAATATTACTGCCGAGGAGGGAAAATAAGGCATGAAGTGATTGAAATTTGGAAGAGATGATGTCAGAATCTGGTGGTTGAACCAGAAATGTACCCTAAATCTGGGCTGTTTCTAGGATTCAGGATGGGATAACTTTCTAATGTCAAAGGCAAATTGGATTAATCTGGAATAAAGACATTTATTTTCATTTAAATTACATATAGGCGAATTTTTAGGTAACTAATAGTGAAAGCTTTTCTCTTATGCAGACATTTAATTTTGATGTTCGACAACTACACTGGGCAGAATATATGGAAAATTACTGCCTGGGAACAAAGAAATACGTGCTGAATGAAGAAATGTCAGGCCTCCCTGCAGCTAGAAAACACTTAAATAAGTAAGTATAATCTTAATTTTTTTTTAAGTATAATTTTATATTTTCTGTGCCCTGCATTTGTTCAGGTTTGCTTTTCCATGTAATGACTTAATTGTTCTTAGTAGCAACTGCTTAGGTTCTCCACAATACTTCTGTTCCAGTCCAGTGGTCTGAAGCATTTTCTAAAGCAAATTTGTTGCTCCTGTAAATAGGAGCAAATTTGTTGCTCCTGAAATACAGTTCTGAGTTGCTGCCAGAATTACTAGTTACAGCATCAGTCTGGGATCACTGGTGTGGATACTGTAATCCAGGCTTTTCATTTAACCCAAGTGTCTTTTGGAAGGTCGAAGGTAGATGGCTACACAGGTCAGAATGGGTTCTTTGGGAGGTTTAATAGAACAATAGCTGTTCTGGGAATGTGATCTTTTGAGGCAGGTGAATAAACAGGCAGAGACTCTGCACTTCAGAGCAGGACACGTTGGTGCTGTAGGATGACCTCCTTCAGCCTTTTGTCAGTGGCTTAATTCCTGCCATTTGGATGGATTGGTACTGTCCAGAATTTTATTAGCACAGTTGCCCTTGTTTTGATCTTGGCTGATTCATCAAGGCAGCTGTAGACTTTCTGATTTGTCTCTTTTAAGAGTGAAATAAAAATCATCTTGTTCTTCAATGCTGCATCATGTCTGCAATCCTAATAGCACAAAGAGAAATAATTCAGGTCTTGACTTGTGTTGTCATTCTAAGGACAAGGATTTGCAGCTGTGGAGGGGTTTGGTATATGTTAAAACAATAAATACACTTTTGGGAGATAGTATCTGTGATAATTGTGGAAATAGGCAAACAAGTGTTCCTTCTGGGTTGTTTTGTTTGGGTTTTTTTTTTAATTTCTGTTTAGATGCTATTAAAAAGTGCATAGAAACGATCACATAGTTGCTATTCTTTGTGCAAAGAATCATCATGAAAATGACATGAGAAATAATCTTGTGTTAGAGCAGCCTCTGGCTGCCCCCAGCTCTAAAGTTTATAAGTGGGTTGTTTAGCAAGAGGTTTAGATTCGAAATTATATTTACTCTGAGGTATTAATTTGGTCTCTTTTGTTACCTCTGGTTCTTTAATCTGAATTTGGAGTCCCCTGCTTAGTATGAACCATATTTGGCAGCCCAGGGGACATTTGGGAACCACGGGATAGATTTGTTCCTCAAGTTGAAAAGTGTTGCTTTTGTAACCCACACATTTAAACTGTTTTTCTCTGCAAGTAACATTTGTAAAGGAACCCAGCCTTTCCCAGCAGTATTTCCCTAAAAAGAGCTGCCTTTAAAATATAAATTGTCACAATCTACTGAGCCCAAGAGGTTGCTCTGTTTCTAAGAAACCTGAGCAAACTCTCATTGCTGTTTTTCTTGAAGCTTTCATCTCTACATGCCAGAAGATTGCTATAAAGCGCAGTCTGAAAGGTCACTTGGTTTATCCTATACTTTAAACATAGTTCCTTGAGAAGGAAGTTTAAAATTGCAGTGAAGAGGCTGGGTTCCTTGGCTGGAAATGTCTGGGAAATCTGGTGAGATGGGGTGAGGTGGTTTGGGTTTTTTTCCTTGTTGTTGTTACCAGTGGCAGCTGGAGTTACTTGTACATATTTAAGAAGTTTTAAATACGTGGTGGGGAGAAGGGAAGTTCAGAGTGTTAAACATTTTTTGGTTGCAGCCTTCTGTAGGTGAGGTACCACAGTGGTGTTGGCTTTCGGAGGTTTCCATCCTGCAGCTCTAAAGCAGAAGTACATGTGGTGAGCAGCAGGGGGGCTGACTCTGCTCCTTGGTTTTTCATTCTGCTTTTCAGCAGTGAAAAGCCTTTTCTCTTTGTTGCTCACTTTCGTCATTACTCATAATGTATCTTGAGATGAATAGATAAACAAATTCAGAAGTTAGTTTTTAGAGTGGTTTTTCCTCAGAGTCTTTGTACATTGGCCCTGGGTGATTGCTTTTGTTTCTCCCCAGGTTAAGGAACATTCGCTACGGCTTCAACACGATTCTCGTGATCCTGATCTGGCGTATCTTCATTGCAAGGTCACAAATGGCAAGAAACATCTGGTACTTTGTGGTTAGTCTGTGCTACAAGTTCCTCTCCTACTTCAGAGCCTCCAGTACAATGAGATACTGAGGAAGAGAATTTTAGCATTAGGACATCTATGCATATGGTGGTCTAACTGCACAAACCCTGTAACCTGTAGTCATCTCACATTTCGCGAAGCATAATTTCATTTTCAATTGAAGTGCGAAATAACCGGTATGGTATTTGTAACGTTAGCTGTGTATTTTCCTGGAAATGGAGCAAATAAAAAGGGCAAGTGCCACACTGAATTGGCTTAGAGAAGCATTTAGATAACTCCAATTCTTTGACCTGGGGAAGACATAGTAGACCACTGACCAACGTAACTGTGCAATTTGGAACGTGTTTGATTGGAATCTGCCTTAACGTGATTTTTTTTCTATTAAGTTTTACTCCACATTGAGCAAGATAAATATTGGCATAGTAGATACTAGTTGCTGTAGACCTATTTATTGGAAATTCTTCTAAATTACAAAGGGTTTTGCAAGTTGTGAAAGCATACAAATGACTGGATCTTCTGAAATAAAATAATTGAGAACTTTTGTAATTTGTCTTTAGGTTTTGCCACTTCTTTCCTTCCCCTCAAAGTAGGGATGCAACAATGGTGCCTCCTTGGCTTTAAAAAAAAATAAATTAAAAATGAACCAACCTTCCTTATTTACTGAAAGGCCTTTTGTTTATCTGGGCCTCAGAATGCACTTTGTGATTTGGGTCTGTGCTTGAATCTGGCTGTGTCCAACTTGCATTTGTGTTGGCATGAACAATTTGCTACTCTGAAAGCAGAATTGATCCTCTCATTGAGCAGATAAAAGGAAGTGTTACCCAGAGAGGGGTAAATAAAGTCATTGACTGTCTTCTTTTCAGTGATTTTTTTTTTGCTGTTGTTGAGAAGACACAGCCAGCACTTCTTCTGACTTCAAGGGTAAATGTAATGAAAAGGAATTTATTATGCTTGGTTGCTATTTATATTGCTGGTAATAGTAGCTGGACAAGCTGTAGACTTTCTTTAAGAGATACACCTGTTTTCCTGTTGTAAGTAATGGTAGCAAATACTTCAAGAATTAATGATTTTTTCAAAATCTCTGAGCTGTTAAATTTAATGTGTGGGCAACACCAATGTACAGGCACACTTTCTCATCCCTGCTCAAGTAAAACCTCATTTCAATGGGCAAGCAGAGTAACATGCACCTTGCTCCAAAATGAGTAGATGTTAACAGTTCTTCCAGCTTTTAACTTAAATTATTAGGTTTAAACCTGAAGAAATCTGGGGGTTTTTCTGCATGTTACTTTGTTTCAGTAGAGAAGAATTTGTAAAAATGACAAGTTGTAAGAAAAGATTGAATCCTTGTTTCTTTAATCCGAGGCAATACGTGAAGATCCCTTTAAATTTTGGTTGCACAGATTTGAGAACACTGTAGTGTTCCTCTAATTCATGCACTGACCAGCACCCTTGCCCAGAGTTTGTTCATTCAAATCAGTTTGTACAAATCATAAGTTTGTACTGATTAATTTGGTCTTGAATCTGCCTGGAAAAGCAAATAATGACTTAATTACACAAGAACTGCATTATACTTGCCCTTGGTAGTTTTTTGTCCTGTTGAAATAAATTTGTAAAGAACTTATTTTGCTATTCTTCTAAAACCTCTTACTTTAAAGAGAACACCTTTCCTGCAGGTGTATATCTCATTTTGAAAAGATAATGGCTTCCTTGTTGAAGCTAAATATTCTGTAGTAAGTAGTTAAGTTGTAATTCCTTTTTAAAATTCCTGGTGTATATATAAAGCTAGTGATGAAATGCCTAAATGGTCTAGGACCACACCTTGTGTGAGAGATCTCTGATTGTGGCTGAAATCAATTAAGGCTTCTGTGCTTGGAGATGTTACACTTTAACAGATACAGTAGGTATATGACATTTTTAGCTGCCTCCCCAAGTATCTCACTAGACCTGAAAGTATGCTTAGGCATTCCTGAATTAGAGACCTTATTTAGAGGGGCCTCCTGTCCAGTGACACCCCTTGTCCCATGTTGGCACGTGGCTGAAGTTTGCTAAAGAGAAGTACATCATACTCTGACAGTTACTCTGTGAAACAATCCACTTAGGAATTTTGGTTGTTTCTAACTATAAACATAATATATGAACAGTAGAACATGATACTTCTAATGTTGACTTGTTAATACTGAGATAAACTATGAAGCCAATGCTGGTCCAAGACTTCTGGTCCAAGACAATGCTTAGAAATTTAGTTTTCTGGATAAATAACAAAGAGAGGGATTACTTTAAGCCTAAGATTATTTAACCTCTACACTAAACGTTTGCCAATTTAGAAACCCAATTTTTCCCCTCTTGGGAGACTGTTGTTCTGCGCCCTGTTGGTATTTTACAGCAATTCATCAGTCGTTCTATTGAACTGACAGTAGATTCAGTGTCATGTTTATCCTGCTGGTCTTGTCACTTCCTGTGGTCAGTCTGGGAATTTCTACCTGGAACTATTGGGTTTTTTCCATATGGGAGCCGTGTCCTCCTGCAGTTCTTCACACCAGTGATTGCACATAAAGGATGTTGGTCAGAAATATACTGGAACTATATTTTGGTCCACGAAGGCAGACTCAGTGTTTTGACTAGCAAGTTACAGGAGGAGTATCAGCTGGTTAATGGGAAGAGGAACAGACTGAAACAACATTATCACTGAACTGTTACTGGTATTTAAATTGGGGACCAGGAAAAAAATTAAATTTTCCTGTAATGTTTTTCTCTGCTGTAGGAACGGATGTTTGGAAACAAATGCTAAATCTGTGAGCTTTTATAAGACATAAACAGAAATATTGGGTGCCTTTGTTTGTAAACCAAAAATAAACAATTCCCTTGAAAGTGTTGTTACAGTGTTCATTGTATCTTTTTATGTTGTTTAGTCTAATTTGTGGAGAATACCTGGATCGTTTAAATGCCATCTTTATATACATGAAAATGTTCTTTTCCTTTGTGAGATACTGTGAAAATCAAGTTATTGACTAATGTGCATTTTTTAAAAAGCAAAACAGAAAAACTCCACAATCACAAACCAAAATACAAACCCCAGAAAACCCACCAAAACCCCAGAATCTAAACCTTCATGAGCTGAAATCACAACACTTGGTAAGGTATCCCTGGTCACAGTGACTTTTTTGTGTGTCAGCCTCTTTTCCCCTTGCTCATTTGTACTATTAGTTTCAAATTTATTTAAATAGTATGAATCCATCTGCATTTTCATGTGGTTTAAGAAATTTGGTTTTGCAGAAGCTTTAGGATTAACATTTCAAGCAACTCCAGTTATTTATGGCATCTATGTTTTGTGGTGGGGGAGAGAAAGTTAGCATTAAGTTAGTGCATCACCAAAATGCTGGGGGTTTTTGTTTTTTAACCTTTATTTCTTGGAATATTCAGTTTTCACAGATTCCTCCTTTCTTCTGTCGTGCAAACAATCCTAAAGATCTGCAAGCTGTTGTTTGGGGTCTGCCAGCTTTAAGCTTAACCTTTCCTTCAAGCCTGAAAAACCCAACCAAGATGTTTTTTTTACTGGTCTGAAATTCAAACTTGGAAGCAAAGAACAAAAAGGTTTTAAGGTGCTGTCCGCTGTGTCTTGTGCTGTTGAACATTTTACTCTTTCTTCATAGTAGAGTATTAAATCCTGTGTTGTTGAGAAGCAAGGAACAGGTTTGTAAAGGTAACTTGGATTGAGGAGCACCCAGCACTGAGCTGGGAGCTATTTGTACCTATTTCCCAGCTTGTTGAGCAGACTTGAAAACAGAAATGAAGAAAGGCCACCAAAGAATCCCTGCTCTGGAAAAATGTATTTAAGTGTATTTTTGTTTGTCAGTCTCTTTGTGCTGAAGCCTGGGCAGTTTTTGTCTGTGTCCTGGAGACATTTGCTGTGTGTTTGAGTAAATCTCTAGAAACAGTGGAGCTGATGGGAAAGTGTCAGCTCTTATTTTCAAGATGTGCCTGTACCATCATAAATTTAGCAGCGCAGGTTGACAGGTCTCACTTACCGCTTTCAGTTCCAGGTCTCCTTCCTCTCTTGTGGAGCCCTGCTCAGCCCCTCAGGCAGCTCTGGCCTCCTTTCTGCCTGCAGAGCACTTGGAGTTAAAGGTTGTGTAACCGAGCTGCTGCTCTGCCACCTCGAACTAAATTTAACCCTGCTTCCACTTCCAAGATATTTATAAATGCTTTTCCCCTTCGTGTTATCTCAGTGCTTTTCTTCAGTGCAGGAGCTTTGGCTTTCCGTGCTCCACAGCTCTTGTGACTCACTGATAGGTAATTAGTAATTATGCAACTGTCTCTTTTGGAATATGGAACAATGACAGCTCTGAGCAGCTTTTATTCTTACTATGGGAAGCGGGAGGAACCGTGACTAATTGGTGAAAGCACAAGTTCCAACACATTAATGCACTGGAATGCTCAGACCCTAGGTAGGGTGAATGGGACTTTTAAAATTCTTGATTCATTTACAGGCATTAACCTCAAGCGCTGGGATTGTTACCATAAGCCTTTAATGTCATTCTAATTGAACTGTTATACCTTTGAGGATTGTGATTCTGTAGCTACTGTCACTTTTGGAAAATTTGTGGCCTGATGTGGAGAAGCAAGGCCTCTTGCTTCTTAGTGAGCATACGGAAAAAAGGGAACATGCCATAGATCCTTAGAAGTTAAAAAACGAAAACCACCATTTGGTTACAATGTTCTGGAGTGTAGAATGAGCATTAAATCTTAAATTGCCCTTGCCCCTTATGGTAGGAGTTTCTACTGTGTCCTTTGTGTAGAAACAGCACTCCAGTCCACCAGCAGCAGAAAGGAGCTGTGCTATTCTTGCTTTCACCAACAAACATTTGATTTGCCACCTGAGTGAAAATGATTCAGTACTTAGACACTATTAACTTCTGTATGTCAGCCTTAATCCACATTCAAGATGGCATAATGTAATTGGATTATTTTTATCTTTATGAAGCTCAGTCGCTCATCCTTTCTTCATTCCTGATGAAATTATCCCAGAACTGGATGTCCAGGACACAAATAGTTATGCTTGCTGTTTTAGGCACCTACTTGGGTGGAATTCAAGAATCTAAAGCTAGGGGACTTGATTTCCTCTAGTAAACCACTTTCTCAGTATGATTCAGAATCATAAGGCAAATGCTTAAAATAAGCAGAGACTTTGCACAAGCAGTCACATTGTGGGGTGGGAGAGAGAGAGACCTGTGGAAACAAAAGGAAATGGTTAAACTAAGGGAGAAGGAGGCTGAATATGGCTAATATTTGTTCTCATGTATTCTCCAACTGTGTGAAATCACCTTTACTTTGAGAGAGACTTGTTGGGTTTTTGTTTGCCTCTATCTTTCGAACCCATCTTGCCTTTCCTGTTTCATAAACGCTCTCCTAATTTGGGTCAGAAACCTGCTATTTGTTGCATGATGCACACAGCGTGTAGGTTCAGAATCTTGTGCTTAGTTAATAGGGGAAGGATTCGAGTGAACTTCAGGCCAGATCTAATGTAGAGCTCAAAATAATCACCTTTTTCCTGTGTCACTTTGCAACAGTGACAATCAGTAGGCAAGTTTCAGGTCCTGGGTTCCATGTCCCCTTGCTGAAGAAGCTTTTTAAAAAGGAAGACCTGACTTCTGGGTTTAAACATGCTGCAGTAAGTTCTGCTGCTGGAGTATTTTATGGACTGTTAGATCGCACTGAGCAAACTAAACTCTTCAAAACTCCTGCCTCCTTTGTTTTCTTTCCCCACCCTAGATGCTGCCATCGGTGCCTCTGCTCTTGCCACCCACTCAGCTGACTTGAGAGAAAAAGACTGGATGCTCTCAGCTGTAAACACTTCATTAATGCCAGGCACTGTAGGGAAAACGCCACTTTGGAGTTTTAATAGTATTAAATTCTACTTCTTGGAAACAAATGAAAGGCTTCTAATTTGCCTGGGCTACCACGTGCACTTTTTAAGGTTACTTAGTAAGCAGAACATGTCTCACCACTTTTCAATCCAGGTGTGTGGTTTTAAGTCACAGCTAATCTCTCCTTGTCAGTGACACCTGTGGTTTTCCTCTGATAAATATTTGATTTGGAAAGAAAAGCACGCAAGGTAACTCCCACTCTTTGCGACTCTAATTGGAAACCAAGCCTATCCATTTTTAATAGGAATGTGCTGCACTTAGCCCAGTCAGTCACCTTCTGGATAGATCAGCTGCTGCTTTGCTGGTTCCTGCATTCCCTGTGGTTTCTGCATTTCAGAGCCAGTGGGTGCTTAGCACCTGTACAGGGGTTTCAAAGAGCAGGAAATGTGACTCAGACTTCTATGGGACTTTAGGTGGCTGAAGATACTGTAGGGACTTCTACTCCAGTAGTATTCTGTGAAGGCTTTTTTTATAGCAGTCCTCTGGTTAGAGAGACAGAGTTTCATGTTTTCAAATGTTAAGTGATCTCTCTCTTTTATCAGTCTCTGGCATGAGTGCAGGGAAAGTAGAATTTAATCTGTTGGTAGAAAATACTAGTTATGTCTAAATGAATGAGCTAAAATATTTTTAATGTGGCTTGGTAAAAAGAAAAATGCTCTGAAAACTCAGAGACACAGAATATGGAAGCAGTTGGTGCTTTTTCTTTAAAGGTTGTCCTAACGCCTATCAAATATCTTCTAATTAGAAATGAACTTTTTTTAACCAAGTGCAAAAGCATCTGCCAGTTCTTCTTGGCACTTCTTTTTTTCTTTGTTTTAGACTCATGCAGTCTTGTCACTTTGGTCATTCTGGTAGAAACTTGGGGTTTTGCTTCCTGTCTTGTTGAAATGTTGTTATCCTGGGAGCCAGCGATTCCAGACAGTGTTGCTGTCATGGGAGCTGAATGAAGAATTTGGAAAAAGATGCTCCTTTCACTTGTGGGAGCTTTCCAGGTGCTTGGCATGCAGGTTGAGCAACTAACCTTTTTATGGCAGGCATTTTTGGGGTTAAGCTGGGAGTGTGGTGGCATGGTACGATAACTTGCCTGAAAGAGCCACCTCCTCCGGCACTTCAGCGCCATAAAAAACACCCAAAGTGGAAAGGCAGTGTCACCTGCATGCTCTCAGTAACACCCTTCATAATCCTGAGAGGCTCTTGTCACCACACTGAAATGTTTTCTTGCATTTGCTGTCATGAAGCCATTAAAACATGACAAGTGAAGATGATGACTTGCATCATGAGGGATGATTATAATCTTTAAAGCATGAAATCTTCATACAGGTCATCCTTCTCTTAATTCCTCTTCCCACCTATGCCACATTGGCTGGCTCCTATGTTGAGATTACCTGGTTATTTTTAGAAACCCGGGTGGGAGAGTTTAGGACAGGTAATCATTAGCATGTGGGGCTGCCAAAAGACACAGGTGTTGCACAGTAAATGCCTGGGGCTTTAAAGAAGAACAAGGAGTTCAGCTGTGCCTCAAACTGATGCTGAAAGAATGGGTTGCCAGCACTTGAACTGAGTGTTTCCTGTTTTATTCCTGGGGGTTTGAGATCTGATGGCTGCTACATCTTCTCAGTCACCCTTCTAGAAGCTGTTGCTGGTTCCCTTCAGCAGCAGCAGTTCCACAGGATCCCCAAGGAAGTCGGAGACAGATGGAGATGGACACAGAATGCAGGTGGGAGATGGTGGAAGATGGAGGAAACATTTCAGCCTTATTGCAGAAATTATTGCTTGTGACTTGTCTAAAGCAAGTTGTCTCCCTACTTCTGCCCTGCTACCTTATGGTAGCAAGAAATACTCGTGCTTAAAAGGAATGGGTAAGTGGTAAAAAAGTGTCTGATTTTATAAAGTGAGCTAAATAAAACTTGCTGAGCTTGTTGGTAGTGTTTGCACCTGGCTGAAAGAAGAGTAGAAAATGAAAGTTCAAAAGGAAGGTGGATGATGAATCACTGCTCTTAAAATCTTTTTACTGCTGTCCTTTTCTTTAGGGTGGAAATTGTAACTGCCTTAGAGGTCGTGTTGGGGAAGTAAATACTTAACTGAATTATTGCAAACACTGATTTTTGCTGCTGCAGGAATTGGTTTTAGTGAACTGTAAAATTGCCACAGGGTGATGTCTCAGGCTGTTGAAATCTGTTCTGCCAAAATGAACTCTCTGAGGGAAAATAAAAGGTACAAAGGCTGCAAGTGAAATTTGATTGTACTGCAGGTTTTGAACAACAGACTCCTGGCCACTGTCTGGGATGTCTTTGGGCTAAAATAATTTGAATACATGATGTGGATTGGTAGGCTCTGCTTAGATTTAACTGCACTAGCATTTTGAACTCTGTGTGTTATTAAGCTTACTAGAAAAGCAATATTCAGTATTCTGAAGAAGTGGCATGCAATTACCCTTGGTATTCACTCAGACTGTGACATTATCAGAGCAGATTTTCTGACACTGCTGGTCTTTCACTTCTTTTTCTTGGGAAAAGAATGACTGAAGATTAGTTGTTTGTTTGGAACTGAGAGCCCAGGTCACTCTTACCTGGTAATTAACTTCTTAAGCAGAGTCTTGCCCCAGGGGACTGTTTGTAAGTGGTGCCTAGTAGCAATGTTGTGCTTTAAAAGTCCTTGAGTGAATAATCTATACAGGCAATACTTATAAAATTCATTGAAGTTTAACACTTTGCAGACTACATGCCGTATGGTGATATTTAGCCAGGCTGAACTGTGTTAAAATTAAACATTTTCTATCTCATTATTAAATAGAATAAAATGCTAGTGCTAATGTTCAAATAAAAACCATCCCCTCTAAATTACATGATTTTGGGGGGGATGTAAGTTCTACAGGCATATATGGGTACACACACACAAATGTATGAGTGGCTTTCCAACATCCATCTTTGCAGCAAAAGCTTAAATGTTGCAATGCAAGATGGACAAGAGGATTTCCACTGCTCCGAGGAGCTGGAAGGTTTGTCATTTCCATTTCACCCTTACAGGTGTATTGAGTGCAATTTGGACCCTTACAATCCTGGGCTTGTTTAGTTACTAACAGAGAGCATGTGTTGTCCATAAGTTCTGCTCCAGGACAGTTGAGTTGTGAATAGAAAGGATTAGTAAAGAGTGTGAAAAATTAAAAACTATGCCATGAGAGCTATTTTTATGGCTGCATTAAGAGTTGTGGCCTGTAGTTTGTTTCCTGTTGGGACTGAAAGCTTGACAATTGGAAAATGACCTTGCTGAGAGAGAGTGTCAGAGCTTAAAAGTGCTCTTTGCACACACTTGAGCAGGTAGCAAGAAACGGAGAGGTGAAAGTAGAGGAGTAGGTTCAGCTGCATTGCATGAAAGGCACTCTCCTCCCGCCAGTTAATGAGAACAACCTGGGACCTTGTAACTGCACACATTTGAGGGGATTAAAAAAAAGCCTTTTAGTTTTTCCTTTCCTCTGTATGTAGGAGCTATGTTCTAGAGTTAGTGTTTAAAGCCAGCTGGAATGCAGAGCTAAGTGGAGGGAATGTGCTGGTAGCCTGTTAATAACAATATTGCAGGTGCTGTTGCTCTGGTGTGGGTTTTTTTGGAGTGACAGCTCATTGGAAGAGGGAGGATGAGGGAAGAGAGGAGGTTTCCCCACGGGGCTGTTGTTTCAGGCAGACCTTTGGGTGAGCAGTGAGGAGCAGAGCGCGCTGGTGGTGGTGACTGCTGTGTGCTCAGCTCCTGAGGGCTGAACCGTGCCCTCACACATGAGCAGGGGCTGCTGTCCCCCCTTGTCTGCCTCTCCTGTGTCTCTCATGGAGGCTGGGGGCCCTGCCAGAGCTCTGGTCCCCTGTCCCACAGCTGGCTGTCTGTCCTGTGGCACAGCCGTGACACGGCTCCGGAGGAGAGGGAATGTGGGAATTCCTGGAGGCAGCTGCAAGGTGCTCCAGTTCCTGCAGCATCTCCCAGAGCCTCGGCTCTTCTGGGGTCTCTCAGGGCTTCCATGGTCAGCTCCGAAGCCTGGCTGGGTGGAATTGTCAAACATTCCTGCTCCCGTTGATTCCAAACCCAGGAGTGCCAAGGGAAGGAGCAAAGTGATTCTCCCGTGGAAAAAGATGTTGCACCCAGGAGAAACTGAATGGCAAAACCAACTCCTGTCACTGATTCTTGCCAGGCTGGATGAGCCTTTGAGCAAACTGGTGCAGTGGGGGGTGGCCCTGCCCATGGCAAGGGGCTGGAGTGGGATCATCCCTAAGGTCCCTCCCAATCCAAACCATTCCATCGTTCTTGTGCACTATTCCATTTCACATTTTGATGATGAGTAAGAGGAGTGTTCTGATTAAGGAGAAGTTTCCTGAAAGGAAAAAAACCAAGTGTCTAAACAACCAAACCACCTAGCTCAGATGCCATTTGAAATTGGCCAATTAAAGCCACGCAGCAGCAGATGATTTAATTTAAACTTCAGTTCTAAAAGCAGCACTTTTTGCTTCAAGATTCATAAGCTCTCTGTAGGAGAGAACTTTGCATGAGTGAAGTCTGCAGTGCTTGCTGGTGTGTTTGGGTGCCAACAGCAATCAAATTATGGCAAATGGGGCTTCCTCTGGGCTCATTTGCTTGGCCAAGAAATCAAGATCATTAAGCCTCAGCTGGACTTCTCATAACTCCTCTGTAACTCCGCTGTAGCTCCTTAGGTGGAGTTGTACATACTGAAGTTTTTGAGTGTCCAGATAGTCAAAAATACATGTAAAATATGCAACAGAGTGGCATCTCAGAGGTTCTGAATTGATTTTTTGTTTGTTTTTCTTATTTTTGATTCTTTCAGCCTTTCTGCTATTCTAGCCTTTGCAGTGGCTGCTCATACAACACTGAGTGATACGAAATCCCAGTTTTGTTTAATTGTATCACTTAATAATAGACTCTTGTACTGGGGATTGCAGAGTGAGGAAAGAATGAGTATAACTAAAAAAATAAAATTTCAAGTTAAGGAGTTTTAAGCCAAAGTGCACCCAAATTCTTTAGTCGAGGTTTTTCCATTTTTATTAAGTCCAGACAGTTGCTCTGTATGTGTCAATTTTATATTTAATTCAACCTGGGCAGGAGAACCTTGGCTGAACACAGCTCACAAGTGACAAAAGCTGTGAAAGCCCAGAAAAATCAGGCTGTAACCAGAATCTTCTTGTGCCCAGTGGTGAATTCTGGCCCGTGGGAGAGGCTTTGGGGCACTGCAGCCTGAGCACACCCTGTGAGTAACCATTCCTCCCTTGTGTGGTTCTCTCCTGCCTGGAACAATGAAAATATTGGAGACTGCTTGAATTATTAACTCCTCATGGTCCTAAATCCAGCATCCTTCCTGCAAACTGAGAGAGGGTCTGGAGCTGCAGGAACCTTTTGCTTTGGGTTCGTGCTGCCTGGGAACAGTTCAGGTTGCCAAAGACTCTACTAAGCTCACAGAGGACCTCTAACATTGCAGGTAGAAATGTTGGGGTGTTGTTTATTTGCTTGTTTGGGGCTTTTGTGTGTGGGGTTGTTTTTTTTTTTCCTGGTAGGTTACTCTGGAGGTAAAGATGTGCCTCACTGAAGTTCACTTTGCTCTTTTTCTATCCTACCCCATTTCCACTCGTCCACCTGCCCACATACACAAAAATGTACCAACTCAAGCTTTCTGCGCTGAGGCTTTTTTAAAATGTGTTTGTTTGTTTTCATGAAAAGATACCAAAACCTACAGTTTACCCTCACCCTTGCTCTAGAGAAAGTAGAGTTGCTGAGCCATGAATTAGTGATGGAACCCCATGCATATTACATTAGAGCAAGGAACAGTGCAGAAAGTGGCGTGTGCTAGTTCAATACAGACCAGCACAGAGTGACACAAAACTACAGCGTTCTGCAGGATTTGTGAGCTGCAGTTCTGAGGGCTTGACACGGCACTTTCCTGCACAAAAAAGGGTTGCATTGTGCACAAAGTTGTGAAAGAAACGCTGCTATTCAGGGTGTTTCAGCTGGTTTGTTTGGGTGTTGTTTTGTTTTGTTTTGTTTTTCTGCAGGCGGTTAGTATTTGCTGTCTACTTTGTTGTGTGGCTGGTCGTTTTGGCTTTTTTTTTTTTTTTAATTTTAATTTTTCAGGACAGGCCAAAGCTGTTGCACGATCAGCACAGTGCTGCTCACAGCTCTGTGGCCAGCCCCCATGGCCACGAGAATTGCACAGAATTTGTGGGTGGTTTAATTCTGTCTCCTGTTTACACCAAGTTAAGAGCAAAGCTTGACCAGTTTGAATTAACAGTGTCTGACTTGGTTGAATTCACATGTCTTTGAGCCAGGAATAAACACGGTGACCAATCTCCTCGTGCCACTATGTCAGAAATGAATGTCCTCCACAAAGAGGGCTGGCATTAAAACTTCCATTAAAAATGGAAACCTTAGGAGGCCTCCATCGCACAGTTTCGTAAAGGATTCAGTGGTTTTAGCTGCTGCTGATGGTGTGAATGTCTGATATCTGCTGATGAAAGGCAAAAGCCTTCCTGTCTTGGAGCCTGGTGTGGTTTTTGTGGTGCACTGTGATGTTGGTCAGAGGCCTCCAGCTCTTGGCTGAATTGCTCAAGAGACTCGACTTCAGTTTTCCACCCACTGCAGTTTCACATCAGCCCTGGAACTCCTTTAAATCCATTTTCTTACACTTTTGAGACTCTCCTGGTGGGGTGGCTGTACATCCATGGCTCTGCTTCACAGCTTGCATTATCATATTACAAACAAACCAACCAAGGGGTTTTTAAGGTTTTTTGCACATTTAGCTTTTTTGCTTTCACTCTTTTTGCCTCTTCCCTTCCCAATTATTTTTTTCCAAGACTTCAGTCATTTTTGCACATTTGTAAGGCAGAGCTCTCATTTCCCCCTCATTATTTATAGCTACACCAGCCATTGCAGAGGCAGGGAATTCCCTTGGTTTCAAAACAAAAGTTTTCCACTTCCCCTCACTCACCCTGCTGTGGTATTTACTGTAGCACAAGGTCTGTTCTCTAAAAGAAAGAACCAGATTTTCATTGCTGGTAACACCTGAGCCAAGAGCCTCCTGTGGCAGCAGGTATTGCAGGTGGCTGCAGTGGTGGAAGCTGCTTGTGAGCAGGAGTCTGGTTATGAAAGTGAAAAAAACAGGAATGTGAATCCAGCTGGAGAGTTCTAACCTATCCACAGCCTAAATCCAGAGGATTTTGTGTCAGTGCATCTGCTGGTACAAGGGCCAGTCCCACTCAGGTTTGCTGTGGGGCAGAAAGGGTTTGCAAATTCCTCCCCTGTGTACCCTCAGCATTGAGAATGGCCAAAAAATGGGAAAACCCAGAAAAAAACCTGCAGCAAGATCTGTGCTGGCCGTGTGTCACTGATGCTCAACACGTGGTTCCTCATTAGGGTTAAAGAGCTTGGCAGATTTCTCAGTTTTCCTTAAGCTTTCTCTGCAACCATGAAAACAGAAGTGGAATTAATTTCCACAGAGCCTCGAAAGGACCGTGAGCCAAACCTTTTGATGTGGCTTTAAACATCTCCCTGTGTCTGAATGAGTTGTGTCTTGCAGTACAGAGGGAAAACTCTGTGTTGATTTTTACAGCTGCTGGCACGGCTGGCTGCTAATTAACCAAACGATGGGATGTTAATTACCCACCTGCTGATTAACAAAATTGGTGCTGTTCTGCCATCTGATGGCAGAGCTGGAACAGAGCAATGCTCCTGCCTTTTCCAGTGCAGGTTCCTGCGGGTGTATCCCACTGGCAGCACAAATGTCCGTGCAGGGGATCCAGCGCTGGCTGTGTTTTAATTGAAAGTGAAGGAAATATCCCATCCTTGTTCATTTATCCTGTTTGGCCTGGCTCTCCCCATCTCTCTGAAATGGCTTGTTCTTTTTCCTTGGGCTGGCTTCGCTTCTGCTTCCCACACTCTCACATTGCTCCGGGAGCATCAGGAGCAGAAGACAAAGTTGTGATTTTAACTTTTCTGCAGTTCCCTCCTCTGTCTCTCTTGCTCTCTGTGTCTCCATTTCCACAATTGTAAGTGGGAACTGTGTATCTTGCAGTCTTGTACAAACCCAAACCCACTCCCTGGATTTCAGCCTGAAAACACCCCAAATTTAAAGAGTTTTAAATCTACCTTTCTACAGTTTTGACACAACATAAATAGCTTTATGAGCATGCTACTTCTTCGCTCTTCTCTCTTCCTTTCTGGCTTGATACCCTAGTAGCTGAGGGCTGTGATCCTGCTCATGATTGCATTTGATTGTGGGTCCTGAAAATAAGTGATTTAGCCATGGAGACCGAGCCTGGAAGAGCAAAGAGACCCTGGGCCAGTTTCCTGTGGCAGGGAAAGCTGGTTTAACTGGGCTGATCAAGAGCAAATACATGGATTACTCCTGGGCTCCCTTCTCCTGGACTTTGAAGCTAGTTTGACAGGTCATTCATCCCTTCCTACTCTCTGGACTCAGCTCCATCTCCAGACAAGGCAGAGGGAGCCACTGGACCAGGGGCTGTGCAGGGACACCTGGAGTCACCTGGAGTTCTCTCCTTTCATCTCCTGTTGGTGATGTGCAGACACAACTGACAGCATAGCCAGGCTGCTGTGATATATTTTTATTTTAAGTTTGTTTCTGAAAAAATCTGCAAGGATTCATCTCACTGCTGCCTGCCTGAGATGATGTATTCATGTATTTTGAGTGTTTTCTGTAAGCACTGTGATACTGTTAATCTTTACCCATGTTAAAAGCGGGCATTGAAATGGATTCACTGTGCTCTCCAAAAAAGATCAGGTGATGTGCTGGATTTATTATTTTTTATTTATATGTGCCTTGAGGAGGTGCCACTGTGCCCTTAAGACTTTGCATTTCACAAAATATTCCCAAGGGGAATAAGCTGGGAGTTAAGTGACCCACTTGCTTCTGACTGTTGCTGATTTATTTAATCCATATGCCAAACCTTAGCTGAGAATCATTGGTATTGATCTGTCCTTACAAAGCATTTTGAGATATTCAGGTCAAATACTTAAGCTAAGCACAGTTTTGTTCCCTCTCTCTTTTCCTTCGTTTGTCCTTTCCCAATTAATCAGGTGAAGGCTGGACTCCATCCAAGGGAAGCTTTGGCTGATGCCTCAATGCACTGTGCTCTCCACAGCCTGCAGTGTTCCTGCATTTGTTGGCATTGTTCACCTTGTTTGGTTTTGGTCTTGTTTGCTTTGAAAGGTAAAGTTTCTGTCCAGTAGAAGATTTAGATACAAAAGGGAAATTGCTCATCCCAGATGTAAGTAAAACTGAGCCTGTATCTAAAATTCTCCTATACTGGAAAATGGAGCTGCAGTGAAAAGTGGGAAAAGGCCAGCAGGTGCTGTTTCTTTCAATTCTTGGTGACCAGTTACTTTTGGCTGGTTTTACATCAACTATTGAACATTGCAGGGTGAAAAAGTGTATTTTGTGTTAAAACTGCATACTTTTTTTTTTTTTTTTTTCTTTTTTTCTTTTTTTCTTTTTTTCTTTTTTTCTTTTTTTTCACAGGAGACTCAAACAGATATTGATGCATATCCAAAACCCTGAGTTAAAGACCAAACATTCTGGGGAAACAGTGTCTTGGGGGTTTCTATGGGTTGTTACTGCCCCAAGTGCTCCTTTGGATATTCCTCCCATTCTGTGCTTTGCTGTGTGCCCTGATGGGCCAGCTGGAGAATTTAGGAGGGTGTAGAGACCTGAAGTGAAATCATCAAAACCCAACCTTTCAGTTCTGCTGCTCCCTCTGAGTCCCTGCTCGAGCTAATTGCAGGCAATAAAACACAACTCAGTGTCCCTCTGAGGCAAGAACCTTCAGCCCTTTCAGTTTGGGGCAGGCTGTGATGGGAACACAGCGAGGGAGGAAGTGTCCAAAGTCTCACAGTCTCTCTCTGCACCCAAGGGAATGGGATCTATGAGGATGGGATCCTGAGAGGATGTGGAGCAGCCCTAAGCTGTGCAGGGGTGGGAGCAACATTCCTCTTTAAACCCAAGAGTTACTGGGTGACTTCTGACTTTTGCTAAAAGCCTGTAGAGATACTGTGTCCTTTGGGAGATCTCCAGCCCCAAAGAGAAGGGATTTGATCATCCCTGGAGTGTGGCAGGGGATAACCTTCACATTCCAGAGCCCTTGGCAGAACCAGGCAGGAGCTTGGAACACGAGCTTGTCACAAAGCTTGGAACAGAACTGGGAATTCTGAGTCTGCTCTCGGGGCAGTGCTGGGTCCAAAACAGCCTGGCTGAAGTTTCAGGATGGATTTTGATGCTTTAATTGTCCATGGAGGCTACATACACGTGAAAGGGGTGGGCTGCTCTGCCTAGGGCATGGATTCGTTCCTTTGAATTGGCACTGACACTCAATTTTTGGTTAAAAGCTTTGGTCAAGAAACCAATCCAGCTCAAAAAGCAAATCCAGCTACATAAAACAAGCTCAGGTCACCGCAGAGCCTGGCCAGGGCTGAGACTGGCATGAGGGGAATGGCAGCAACACTTCCATGGGAGAGGGGGCAAAATGATGATGCCCTCTTGGTAGCAGCCTAATTTTGGGTTGGTTTAAAGCCATCAGGAATCTGTAGGCACTGTGAGAACCCACATCACTTGTGAAGGGTTTGCCTTGTGGTTTTTGGCTGTCAGTTTGTCTTTGATATAGAAACAGGCACTAGTCAGCGCTGTTTTTATTAAGAAATGGAATTAAGTAGATGGAACTCAGAGTTATGCTGGCTTAAAAACTTTTATCCCTGACCTTATTAAAAATACCTATTTTCTATATTTTCAGACAAACAGTTTGCTCCCCAAATAAGGCTTGGGAAAATCATGGAGATGAATCTTTCTGAAAAATGGACTGAGAGCCCAATGAGCATTGTTACTGAAAAGTTTAAGTTTACAGGGCTTTTTTTTGCATTTTTTTACTCAAACCTGGCCATAATCCTAAATTAGAAAATCAGATTAACATGTGGAAATATTGAGCTGAAATCTTATAATTTGTCTTTTGCAAGTCAGCCAGTGATTTCTGCTGGTCTAAAAAAGCACATTAATCCCAAAAACGTGACTCCCAAGTGAAGGCGTAGCAAGGTTCTGCTTTCAGACGTGACTTTATTTGCCAGAGGGAGAGGGAAAAACACGGCTGGGAATTGCAGAGGTACTTAATGTTGTGATTTGAAGAACTGAGGATCCCCAATTCCCTCAGCTTTTCAATTTATTGATCTTTGAAGTAACATGAAGGCTCTGACTGAAAAAAGTGAATGCCAAGCCCCCCTCTCTGAGTGTGAGGGTGGATGGTGGCTTTTAAACATAATAAAACTGAGATGAGTTTTTTGCTGGTGCCATTCAGGATCTTTCCTGAGCTTTTGGGGAAATGGTAGGCAATAATGGGCTTACCTTGAGAATTAGACTTGATTTGTTTTGTTTTGTTTGGGGGTTTTTTGGGGGTTTTCTGTTACAGTAAACTTGGAGTCATTGGAATTACAATAGGTTAAAACTGGTGAAAAATAAGTTTGTTGGGAA
The DNA here is from genome assembly GCF_009819655.1 of Sylvia atricapilla. Lineage (NCBI taxonomy): Eukaryota > Metazoa > Chordata > Aves > Passeriformes > Sylviidae > Sylvia > Sylvia atricapilla. The sequence goes on from NC_089145.1 coordinate 9,034,322, forward strand.
ATCAGAATTCCTGCCCAACTATCCAACCATAAATACATTAGGTCCATGTTAAAACTAATCTGTTTTCAGTGAAGAACTATTGGATTCAGAAGTATAGTACATGAATTAAAATGTTTATCAAGCTTAGTATTTCAAGATATTATATCTTGTTTAGAATATGATACCTTGAATTTTACTGAGTTTAGAAGTTTCCCAGTTTTCCAGCAGTGACCTTGCCAACTGTTAGGATGTGACCATGGACCCTCAAAAGCACAGCTCATTGTATTTAAATAAACCAAACCAAACAAAAACCAATCCCATTTAAATCTTATTTTTCTACTGATCTTCTAACAGGTTGATTACTAAGCAGCATTTGCTGCTCATTGCACAATTCCCCCCCTTGTTCCCTCTTCTCTTCAACATCACATTGCCACTGGGTGGACACATTTCCCACCTTTCTTCACCCTTGGACAGGAGCAGCAACACGAAGAGACTTTTCTAGCAAGAATCAAACTTTGTCCTGCAGTTGGGCCATCTCAGTGCTCCAGTGCAGCCTGTGTTCCCCCCCACCAGCCCTTGACTCCCGTAAAAACCCCTCAAAGCCAGCAGAAAAATCCACCAGAGGGCTCTGATGATTAGTTTTATCAATACTCTTTGCTTTCTCTTGGTCTTAAACTTATTTGGATGTGTTTAATGGCCTTTTTAATGGCCTCATGGCAAGGAGGAGCTGTGCAGGCTTCTGCAGCACGGAGCACACTTGGATTTGGATGCATTTCATTCTCCCAGTGCCCAGCAAAAGAAGGGACAGCCCAGGCACTGATTAATGCCATTATTTGGGGGCCAGCAGGAACAGGCTCTGCCTGCTGAAACATGGCTCATTTGGGACAGTTCCTGATTTAATGGCTTTGTTTTTCTTACTACAAAGGTTTGGGACGCAGAGCCAGCTCTGCATTGAGATTCAGAGCAAAGGCATGTGTTGGGGAAGATGAATCAGGGAAACTTTATAAATCTGATTGCTTAGCAAAGATTCTGAAAATATGAAACCTATAATGGAAATAGAAATGAAAGCTGACTTTGAGTTGTAGGATACTGAGTCTTAGTTACTATATAACCTGAAAACAATGGCCTGGCTAGCTGAAGGAGAATCCCTTTTGATTGAACAGTACCTTTCTGCTGGCTGAGGGATCCAAAGGTCAATGTAGCAAAACAGAAGTCTAAAGAGTAGTTTTTAGAGTTTAAAATACAACACAGTATGGTAATATAGTAGTTCTTATAGGCTGTATGTAAATTCTATAGGATTTTGTGTCTTGTGTTGGTTGGTCACTGTAAATTAGAATATTCATCACAAAAGGAGATATAATGTATTGTAACAAGGACCTCACTCTCTTAACTCTCTTAACTCTCTTACCTCTTAACTCTTACCTCTCCTCTTAACTCTTACCCTTCCTCTTCCCCCTATTCTCGCTCTCTCCTGCTCTCTTCCCCTGCCCTCTGCTCTCTCGCTCCCTTTCTCTCTCAGCTCTCACCCTGCTGTTCTTTCTCCCTCTCTCTTTGGGACTTCTCTTCAGCCGAGGCTGGTGGCTGAAGGCAAGGCCTTTTTACCCACGACCCTTGCAATAAACCCACGTGTTCTAGAATATACAGGTTAGCAGAATTCCTTGTCCCAGCTGTCCGTGGATTCACCTACAGGCATGGATGGAGATCGAGTTGTAGGATTTGACCTTTGCCTGTGGCCAGGAATGCTGCTGGCAGAGCTGCCTGCCAAAGCTGCCAGTTTTCAGGGCAAGAGCAGCTCCCTGGTGTGTGTGGGGTGCCTCTGTGTGCACAGAGGATAAAGGAAACAGCTTCAGGAGAGCTGTTAGTAGGTAGCAGGAGAGAAGAACACAGAGTATGGGATGAGAAGGTCTCCCCTTCCCTGCTGCCATCCCAGGTAAGGTGCAGAATGTGCCCTCTGTGCTTTTCCCTGCCTGACCCTCTTTGGTGCTGCACAGAAAGCGCTGCCTCTCTGTGAGAAATTGGAATGTGCTGATTGTTTTCCATCTGCCCATGGGCAGGAGGTTTCTGTTCCACACCAGTGGCTCGTGCAGCTTCACTCGTGACCACAGAGATTGTTTATTCTTGTTTTTATGCCATCCTGCTGTGGATGAGTGCAGAGCCCTGCTGTACACAGACCCCATGGTTTGGGGGTCTGGAGGGTTTGTTTTGTCCCTCCAAAATGCAAATATATCCCTGAAAGGAAGCAGCTCTCAAAAGTTTGTGATTAGAGCTGGAATCGTGTTGGTGGTATAGGTTTCAGAAGCTGCAGAAATGGGGATTTCCTCAGGGCTAGCAGGAAAACTGCACTCATAATAAACTCTGCATCTAGAACAGAAAAAAAGCAACTGTAATTCAAAGTTTCTAGGACAAGGTTTATATTCAGTTTTTATAGAACTGCATATTCAGAATAAAAGCTGGGAGTTGTTATCCTTTGGCTGGCAGGGGAAAGAATGAAAAACTGGAATTGAATAAACACATAAGTGATTGTTGGGGTGGTCACTGATGGTGGATTGGGGGACTGTTATTGGGAAACCCTTGGCCAAACAATAAAACACTGAGCATGCTGCCCACATAAAAAGTTTATAAACTTGTGGCGTGTTTCTCAGGTCTGTAATATTGGCTAAATATAAAGTGTGCAAGAAATAAAAAGTGTTGCCTCCTCAAGAGCTGTCAAAATTCTTGAGGCAAAGAGCAATTATTATTCTCGTCACATGAGTTTTGTTTGCATGTGTAGAACAGAAATATGTAGGGACCATCCCTGGAACTGTCCTGCCTGGGTATGTGCTGCTAGCAAAGCATGACATGGTCAAATCATTTTGCCAAAAAAAAACCAAAAAAAAAAACCCAAAAACCAAACCAAACTAAACAAACAAACAAACAAAACCCCAA